>NW_025766558.1:2300000-2900000 GCF_003918875.1 Haliotis rubra | reverse complement strand
TTCACCCACCTGCACTACAACATCACACTCATCTCGCCCCAGGAACAGCATGGTCTTGGGAAGACAGAAGCGTTTGGTCTTCTCCACCAGGTACCAGTCCTCTTTTGACCCACCATCTTCCCCGTCCTGAAACATGAAACATGCTCATGAAACAACCACATGACGTATAGTCAATTAACATCCTCCATTATCCTGGAACAAGCAGTTCCCTCCAACCTAACCCCTGCTGAAACATGATAAAGTTTATTAATTAATCATACTTACTTTTATACCAAACTTTCATTTGGCTAGATTCAAGTTATCATCAATCAGAAATATCTTAATCTTCTTCACTGAGGGTTTTCTTGCAACCATGTTGTCAAAAACCCCGTTCTGTTTGTGAAGACACACCATGTTGGCAAATACCCTGTTCTGTTTGTGAATACACACCATGTTGGCAAATACCCTGTTCTGTTTGTGAAGACACACCATGTTGGCAAATACCCTGTTCTGTTTGTTAAGACACACCATGTTGTCAAATATCATGTTGTTTGTGAAGACACACCATGTTGGCAAATACCCTGTTCTGTTTGTGAAGACACACCATGTTGGCAAATACCCTGTTCTGTTTGTGAAGACACACCATGTTGTCCAATACCCCATATTACATGTTACTTATATGGATAAATAAATTACACATCAGCCAGAGGACAACCCTGTTGCTCCTGTCACAGTTGGGGCGGTGGGGTAGCCTAGTGGTTAAAGCGTTGGCTCGTCACGCCGAAGACCAGAGTTCGATTCCCCACATGGGCACAATGTGTTAAGCCCATTTCAGGTGTCCCCCCGCCGTGATATTGCTGGAATATTGCTAAAAGTGGCCCAAAACTAAACTCAGTCAGTCAGTCCTGTCACAGCTAACTAAATAATACATCAAAATATTATCACTATTCTGTCATTATTCAGAAAAGCAGCAGACAGCTAGGTGGAGGAGACTGTGTCAGGTTTATGTGCCCCAGATGTTTACATACAGCATATCAGTTTCATACCCATAAATCAATAACCGTTGATAACATTACCTGCATACTCATTGAATTGACAGAGAGGACTTGTTTAAACAAAGCTGAGGAGGCAGATAAGAGTCTTTTGTTGTGCCCCTAATAAAACATATTCTTGCGAAGCATTGTGCTTTACAAACTGTACAATGCATACCAAGACACTGTCTCCAGAATGTATCCAACAGCATCACCTCAGATTATAACTGCATCACTTAACCAGTATTCTATCAGTAATGTGACAGTCTGATAAAACCATAGACAACCTGTGAGGCTGAAGAATGGGAGTAGATTGGATTTATCTCCACTTTGGACATAGTTTTAACACAGCATCACATCAGCAATATTTTGAGAGAGCAGCACTGATGGACAAACTACCCAGCCAGGATCCAGAGACTGTGATCTGAGTGATGTCACCCAACTTCAGCCCTGACATGCACTTCATCAGAACTGCAACTTAGCCCAACAGAGGAGTTCCCTTGTGAGGTGACCCCAGGGCCTCCATTTATCCCATAGCAAAGTTGGATGCATGACAATCTCATTCTACACAACTCCAGGACATGGCTGTTCTCACAGAGCAAATTTATCTTGAGGGACAAAGGTTGGGAATAACTGATTAGAAAAGGCCTGCAATGAAAATGGTTTAAATTACATGCGAGACACCTTTATTTAGGAGTTAGTCATCGTTGAAGTGCGTAGTCGCTCAGCAGGTGTTGCTGTCGTCCAATCAGAATCATGTGGGAATATATCTTTATAGTAAACGTATCCCCTGGGATTAACACTCTTTAATACATGCATACACACAGGTAATAAACATATGTGCTTAGCTGTCACCTTGTTACCAAAAAACATCCTGATTGATATCAACCGAGGTTATGAGACGACATGTTAAGAAGGGTTTCCTACGGCTAAACTTTTAATAGTCAACGTATTAGATTCGCCTGACCTAGATTTGGAGAACTTGAGTAGAAAAAATGAGCTGGAGATCCTTGTTTCTTTAAATACCCATATTACAATGTCATGTCTTGTAATATAAGTCCACACTGCCAAACAAAACACACAAAACTTACAAATCAGAAAAACTCAATTATTTCTAAATCATGCTTTTGTTTGGCGTTTAACGCAGCACTCAGCAATATTCCAGCTATGTGGCAGCGGTCTGTAAATAATAAAGTCTGGGCCAGACAATCCAGTGACCAACATCATGAGCATCAATCATGCACCTCATCTACTGTGAATACAAGATAGACCTCATCTACTGTGAATACAAGGAGGCCTAATCTACTGTGAACACTAGATAGACCTCCTCTACTGTGAATACAAGATAGACCTCATCTACTGTGAACACTAAATAGACCTCATCTACTGTGAATACAAGGTGACTTAATCTACTGTGAACACTAGATAGACCTCATCTACTGTGAATACAAGATAGACCTCATCTACTGTGAACACTAAATAGACCTCATCTACTGTGAATACAAGGAGGCCTAATCTACTGTGAACACTAGATAGACCTCCTCTACTGTGAATACAAGATAGACCTCATCTACTGTGAACACTAGATAAACCTCATCTACTGTGAACACAAGGGGACCTCATCTACTGTGAACACTAGATATACCTCATCTACTGTGAATACAAGGGGACCTAATCTACTGTGAACACTACATAGACCTCATCAACTGTGAATACAAGATAGACCTCACCTAGTGTGAACACTAGATAGACCTCATCTACTGTGAATACAAGGAGACCTAATCTATTGTGAACACTAGAAAGACCTAATCTACTGTGAACACTAGATAGATCTCATCTACTGTGAATACAAGATAGACCTCATCTACTGTGAACACTAGATAGACCTCATCTACTGTGAATACAAGATAGACCTCATCTACTGTGAATACAAGGGGACCTAATCTACTGTGAACACTACAAAGACCTCATCTACTGTGAACACTAGATAGACCTCATCTACTGTGAATACAAGATAGACCTCATCTACTGTGAACACTAGATAGACCTCATCTACTGTGAATACAAGATAGACCTCATCTACTGTGAATACAAGGGGACCTCATCTACTGTGAACACTAGATAGACCTCATCTACTGTAAACACTTGGTAGACCTCATCTACTGTGAACACTAGATAGACCTCATCTACTGTGAACACTAGATAGACCTCAACTACTGTGAACACTAGATAGACTGCTTCTATTGTGAACACTAGAAAGACCTCATCTACTGTAAACACTTGGTAGACATCATCTACTGTGAACACTAGATATACCTCATCTACTGTGAATACAAGGGGACCTAATCTACTGTAAACACTTGGTAGACCTCATCTACTGTGAACAATAGATAGACCTCATCTACTGTGAATACAAGGGGACCTAATCTACTGTAAACACTTGGTAGACCTCATCTACTGTGAACAATAGATAGACCTCATCTACTGTGAACACTAGATAGACCTCATCTATTGTGAACACTAGATAGACCTCATCTATTGTGAACACTAGATAGACCTCATCTATTGTGAACACTAGATAGACTGCATCTACTGTGAACACTAGATAGACTGCATCTATTGTGAACACGGACATCACTGTGAATATTCAGCACAATGTATTTATCCATAAGAAGCAAATTCCAGAAAGGTTGTACAGCTAGGGTCAATCCATTTGACACGCAACAAAGGAAAAGAACTGAGGACTTCAGTACGCAAGTCAATGCAAAATCATAATTTAGAACCAGGTGCCAAGTTAAACACAACAGCACATGGATTAGACAGCTGCTTGTCTAATTCACAGACAATACAATTAAGCCAAAATAGCCTGCAATACAACACTGAGTGCAGATCGCTTATATCATCATAGGCCCTGAGCAAACAGTTCCCCAGACTAGACGTCAAACTTCAAACTGTTAAAGTCATGAAGGAATTGAAGTGACCATATTTCATGTCAGTCAAGAGGTACTAATTGACTCACTGCAAATCTACTCCACTGGCTGGTAATCACTTCTCATCACCAGTCTGTGATTTCTATGATACTGGGCGCCGGAAGAATACCCACTCTGATAAGCCAATCCAGCGTATTTACCTCACACCATAGTGTTATCCTATCTCATCCAGAATACGTCCAGATAAGAGCTGACTTTATAATTGTATCTGTAGAACACACTCAAATACCTAGTGAAGACTGGAGACCACTTTCACTTGGCCAGCAAAACAAGACACCACAGCCATGTTTGTGAGAGAGAGAGAGACTTTAAGTACTGAGGTGTGCTGATATGAACTACTACTACTACTACTACTACTACTACTACTACTACTACTACTGCTACTACTACTACTACAACTACCACTGCTACTACTACTACTGCTACTACTGCTACTACTGCTACAACTACTACTACTACAACTACTGCTACAACTACTACTACTACTACTACTACTGCTACTGCTACAACTACTACTACTACTACTACTACTACTGCTACTACTGCTACAACTACTACTACTACTACTACTACTACAACTACAACTACAACTACAACTACTACTACTACTACTACTACTGCTACAACTACTACTACTACTACTACTGCTACAACTACTACTACTACAACTACTACTACTACAACAACTACTACTACAACTACTACTACTAATACTGCTACAACTACTACAACTACTACTACTGCTACAACTACTACTACTACTACTACTACTACTACTACTACTACTACAACTACTACTACTACTACAACAACTACTACTACTACTACAACTACTACTACTACTACTACAACTACTACAACTACTACTACTACAACTACTACAACTACTACTACAACAACTACTACTACTACTACTACAACTACTACTACTACTAAACTACTACTACTACTACAACTACTACTACTACTACAACTACTACTACTACAACAACTACTACTACTACTACAACTAACTACTACTACTACTACAACTACTACTACTACTACAACTACTACTACTACTACAACTACTACAACTACAACTACTACAACTCTTACTACAACTACTACTACTACTACTACAACTACTACTACTACAACTACTACAACTACTACTACTACTACAACTACTACTACTACTAATACTGCTACAACTACTACTACTACTGCTACAACTACTACTACTATTACTACTACTACTATTAATGCTACAACTACTACTACTATTGCTACTACTACTACTACTACTACTACTACTACTACTGCTACTACTACTACTACTACTGAATCCTGTTTCTGGATCCAGACAATGAATTTCAATTACCGGTACCAACAGTGCCAACTACAGACTACTGTGCCCCACTTACCATACACTCACCACATTTGGCAAAGTTCATAGTGCAATTCATCACCTGGCACCCCACATCAACGGGACAGGCATCAAGAGATCTCAGTGCTAATTTAATCCTGATATCATACTGGGACAATCTATCATCACTGGCTGTCTATTATTGCAGCATGTGAAAATACAGGAAAGTGGAAACACCATGCCATACCGGCTGGTCAACAGGAAAGTGGAAACACCATGCCCCATACTGGCTGGTCAACAGGAAAGTGGTAACACCATGCCTCATACTGGCTGGTCAACACATGAAGATTGAATCAAATAATAGCAGAAGAGACTTACTGTGAAACTTCACCATGGAACATATTTTGTGGCACCCTTGCTACATTATTGTTACTTTGTTTCCACATTGTTGTTCAAGTGAATGAGTGAGTTTAGTTTTATGCTGCACTCAACAGTATTCCAGCTAAATGGCGGCGGTCTGTAAATAATTGAGTCTGGACCAGACAATCCAGTGATCAGCATGAGCATCAATCCACGCAATTGGGATATGATGACGTGTGTCAACCAAGTCAGCGACCCTGACCTCCCGATCCTGTTAGTCACCTCATATGACAAGCATGGGTTACTGAAGATCAATTCTAACCCACATCTTCACAGGCCACACTTCAAGTAAACTAACACGATGTTGGAATATATTATTCCTGATATAATATTAGTTACATTCTAACTACATACGGTCTTGTGGTCTAGGGTACAGAACATAGTAGGGCATAGGTGGTCTTGTGGTCTAAGGTACAAAAATAGTAGGACATAGGTGGTCTTGTGGTTTGAGGTACAGAACATAGTAGGACATAGGTGGTCTAAGGTACAGAACATATTAGGACATAGGTGGTCTTGTGGTCTAAGGTACAAAAATAGTAGGACATAGGTGGTCTTGAGGTGGTACAGAACTTGTGGTTTAGTAGGACATGGGTGGAGGTACAGAACATAGTAGGACATAGGTGGTCTTGTGGTTTGAGGTACAGAACATAGTAGGACATAGGTGGTCTTGTGGTTTGAAGTACAGAACATAGTAGGACATAGGTGGTCTTGTGGTTTGAGGTACAGAACATAGTAGGACATAGGTGGCCTTGTGGTTTGAGGTACAAAACATAGTAGGACATAGGTGGTCTTGTGGTCTAAGGTACAGAACATAGTAGGACATAGTTGGTCTTGTGGTTTGAGGTACAGAACAAAGTAGGGCATAGGTGGTCTTGTGGTTTGAGGTACAGAACATAGTAGGACATAGGTGGTCTTGTGGTTTGAAGTACAGAACATAGTAGGACATAGGTGGTCTTGTGGTTTGAGGTACAGAACATAGTAGGACATAGGTGGCCTTGTGGTTTGAGGTACAGAACATAGTAGGACATAGGTGGTCTTGTGGTCTAAGGTACAGAACATAGTAGGACATAGTTGGTCTTGTGGTTTGAGGTACAGAACAAAGTAGGGCATAGGTGGTCTTGTGGTCTGAGGTACAGAACATAGTAGGACATAGGTGGTCAGGTGCTTTGAGGTACAGAACATAGTAGGGCATAGGTGGTCAGGTGGTTTAGGGTACAGAACATAGTAGGACATAGGTGGTCTTGTGGTCTAAGGTACAGAACATAGTAGGACATAGTTGGTCTTGTGGTTTGAGGTACAGAACATAGTAGGGCATAGTTGGTCTTGTGGTTTGAGGTACAGAACATAGTAGGACATAGGTGGTCTTGTGGTTTGAGGTACAGAACATAGTAGGGCATAGGTGGTCAGGTGGTTTAGGGTACAGAACATAGTAGGACATAGGTGGTCTTGTGGTCTAAGGTACAGAACATAGTAGGACATAGTTGGTCTTGTGGTTTGAGGTACAGAACATAGTAGGGCATAGTTGGTCTTGTGGTTTGAGGTACAGAACATAGTAGGACATAGGTGGTCTTGTGGTTTGAGGTACAGAACATAGTAGGGCATAGGTGGTCAGGTGGTTTAGGGTACAGAACATAGTAGGACATAGTTGGTCTTGTGGTTTGAGGTACAGAACATAGTAGGGCATAGGTGGTCTTGTGGTTTGAGGTACAGAACATAGTAGGGCATAGGTGGTCAGGTGGTTTAGGGTACAGAACATAGTAGGACATAGGTGGTCAGGTGGTTTAGGGTACAGAACATAGTAGGGCATAGGTGGTCAGGTGGTGTAAGGTACAGAACATGGTAGGGCATAGGTGGTCTTGTGGTCCTGTGGTCTAAGGTACAGAACATAGTAGGACATAGGTGGTCTTGTGGTTTGAGGTACAGAACATAGTAGGGCATAGGTGGTCAGGTGGTTTAGGGTACAGAACATAGTAGGACATAGGTGGTCAGGTGGTTTAGGGTACAGAACATGGTAGGGCATAGGTGGTCTTGTGGTCCTGTGGTCTAAGGTACAGAACATAGTAGGGCATAGGTGGTCAGGTGGTTTAGGGTACAGAACATAGTAGGACATAGGTGGTCAGGTGGTTTAGGGTACAGAACACAGTAGGGCATAGGTGGTCAGGTGGTTTAGGGTACAGAACATGGTAGGGCATAGGTGGTCTTGTGGTCCTGTGGTCTAAGGTACAGAACATAGTAGGGCATAGGTGGTCAGGTGGTTTAGGGTACAGAACATAGTAGGGCATAGGTGGTCAGGTGGTTTAGGGTACAGAACATAGTAGGACATAGGTGGTCCTGTGGTGTAAGGTACAGAACATAGTAGGTCATAGGTGATCAGGTGGTCCTGTGGTCTAAGGTACAGAACATAGTAGGGCATAGGTGGTCAGGTGGTCCTGTGGTCTAAGGTACAGAGCATAGTAGGGCATAGGTGGTCCAGTGGTGTAAGGTACAGAACATAGTAGGACATAGGTGGTCAGGTGGTCCTGTGGTCTAAGATACAGAGCATAGTAGGGCATAGGTGGTCCTGTGGTCTAAGGTACAGAACATGGTAGGGCATAGGTGGTCAGGTGGTTTAGGGTACAGAACATAGTAGGACATAGGTGGTCAGGTGGTTTAGGGTACAGAACATAGTAGGGCATAGGTGGTCAGGTGGTTTAGGGTACAGAACATGGTAGGGCATAGGTGGTCTTGTGGTCCTGTGGTCTAAGGTACAGAACATAGTAGGGCATAGGTGGTCAGGTGGTTTAGGGTACAGAACATAGTAGGGCATAGGTGGTCAGGTGGTTTAGGGTACAGAACATAGTAGGGCATAGGTGGTCAGGTGGTGTAAGGTACAAAACATAGTAGGTCATAGGTGATCAGGTGGTCCTGTGGTCTAAGGTACAGAGCATAGTAGGGCATAGGTGGTCCAGTGGTGTAAGGTACAGTACATAGTAGGACATAGGTGGTCAGGTGGTCCTGTGGTCTAAGATACAGAGCATAGTAGGGCATAGGTGGTCCTGTGGTCTAAGGTACAGAACATAGTAGGGCATAGGTGGTCAGGTGGTCCTGTGGTGTAAGGTACAGAGCAAAGTAGGGCATAGGTGGTCAGGTGATCCTGTGGTCTAAGGTACAGAGCATAGTAGGGCATAGGTGTTCAAGTGGTCCTGTGGTCTAAGGTACAGAGCATAGTAGGGCATAGGTGGTCAGGTGGTCCTGTGGTCTAAGGTACAGAGCATAGTAGGGCATAGGTGGTCAGGTGGTCCTGTGGTCTAAGGTACAGAACATAGTAGGGCATAGGTGATCAGGTGGTCTAAGGTACAGAACATGGTAGCATATAGGTGGTCAGGTGGTTAAGGGTACAGGACACAGCAGGGCATAGGTGGTCATTTACAGGGATTTACCTTGAGTCCTGTATTTGAGGGTCACATACTCTTAATTTTCAGGAGTCTGGACTACAAAATGGGGGTCCCAGACACTTAAATATTATTATTAGTACTATGTTGTAATATTGTTGTAATTCAGTTACTGATATTGTATTGTGTATCATGATCATCACATTGTTACAGTAATTAAATTGCAAATGATACCATAACCCAGCTAGTAGCATACTCAGTGATAACTTATTGCTACTTGATTTAAATTTTTAAGAAAAGTATTCAGACTTTTTCTGCATCCCTGTGGAAGCGCTAATAAATTTCGTTGCATCCATTGTCAATTTTTATGTGTATAGGACGCAGGAATTCGAGGCCCGTAAATCCCTGGGTCGAGTGGTCTAAGGTACTTCACTGAGTAGAGTCCCTTTGTTGTGACAGGATCCAATTGTTGTGGCTTCTAACCCAAAATTACACTCTAACATGAATCCTTATTTGTCCGTAACAGGGTAAAAGTCAATGACCTTTATCACTTTGGGCCCTCTTCCACACAAGGCTGAAACACTGAGATTTTATTCAAATACACAACTCTTCGAAACCACCCAGAAGGTCACTCAACTCTGCTCCCAAAAGTGGCCCAGCTGAGTCTCCAATCTGTCAGCAATCCTGTGTACTCAGGTAGACTTCACATGATACTCGCCAGACAACCGACTCTGACATGCTGATCTCAGTACTGCCACAATGATACACAAACATGGCAGCTTACCTAATCAGCCATACATTTAATGCAGTTAATGTAGATATGTCGGCTGACCGTGTTACCTTCCACACTACACCTTCGTGAACAATTCCATTACCGTCAGAACTGGTCTCACAAATGAGAGAGAAGGGGTAAGCTCTACCGACTGGCCTCTGTAAGTTGAGCACTGATGAAACCGATATCGCCACTTAACAAAATCATCTGACAAGTGTCTCTGACTTTGAAGGTATTTGCTGATAAGCAGTTTTCAGCAAGTTTCAGTGCATCTCTTGAACAGTATTAATCTTTAGGCTTGAGGCAATGAACAAGTTTACCATATGGAAGAAGTACAAGGTATGTGTTTCATAGAAACCTTGGATTTTTTACAAGTGTGGAATAACACACCCATTAAATGATAACTATCACACAATATATTGACATGAAGGTAAAGAAATCAGGAAAATATGACATTAACTTTATAAAGACACAACACTTTTGGATCAATTTGTCGAGATAATGTAAATAATTAGTTATTTTGAATTAGGATTAAAACAATCAGGCAATAAATATAAAAACTGGTTCATTTTAACATCCTGAGAGACAGCTATAAAGGAAACATACAATAAAATGACAAAGCACACCATAGTATATTATACCCTACACAGTGTTGACCCCTGGAACTAAACTACAACCTTTGCATTCCATTGTGACATTACTGAAAATTACAGTCACCCACAGGGTTCATACCAACAAATGAAATAATAAAAACTAGTCTGAGTTCATGAGTTTAAGCTAAAAACATAATCTCAATCATCAGCTCATTCTCATCACGGCATCCTGTATTGTCAACGGGTTACGCTATTATGATTATGCTGTAACATGCGTGAATGTTGGCTTTACATACAACACTCTCACCTACCATTGTCGTAGCATAATCATGAACACTGTTTTAACAACATAGGTTTGACCCATTGCAGGGTCAAAAGGGATCCCTGTGGTACACAGTCTTCTGATCATATCAAACAAGGTAAATAACAGTAATATAAAAACACTGATTATTTTTGTCATCATGCTGAAACTGAAGAAAAAGGTTTCATTTTTCTGTGTGAGTCAACAGTCAACTGCGTGTCTTGTGTGGCAAACATCAGGGTATAGCCCACCCATCTGATGGTTGACAGTGTGAGCAGTGAAACACTCCTTCAGAATACACACCAATCATCCAGATCTGAACCTTTCTCAGAGGGACACACCAATCTGAAACACACCTCCAGGCTACACACCAGCCAGCCAGAACTGAACCACTTCAGAGTACACGTCAGTCAGCCAGATCGGAACCATTCCTTCAGGGTACACCTCAGTCAGCCAGATCGGAACCACTCCTTCAGAGTACACCTCAGTCAGCCAGATCGGAACCACTCTTTCAGGATACACCTCAGTCAGCCAGATCGGAACCACTCTTTCAGGGTACACCCTGGCATCAAGATCGGAACCACTCCTTCAGAGTACACCTCAGTCAGCCAGATCGGAACCACTCCTTCAGAGTACACCTCAGTCAGCCAGATCGGAACCACTCCTTCAGGGTACACCTCAGTCAGCCAGATCGGAACCACTCCTTAAGGGTACACCTCAGTCAGCCAGATCGGAACCACTCCTTAAGGGTACACCTCAGTCAGCCAGATCGGAACCACTCCTTAAGAGTACACCTCAGTCAGCCAGATCGGAACCACTCCTTAAGGGTACACTTCAGTCAGCCAGATCAGAACCACTCCTTAAGGGTACACCTCAGTCAGCCAGATCGGAACCACTCCTTAAGGGTACACCTCAGTCAGCCAGATCGGAACCACTCCTTAAGGGTACACATCAGTCAGCCAGATCGGAACCACTCCTTAAGGGTACACCAATCAGTTACACCTGAACCACTATTGCTGGTTATACACCAATCAGCCAGATGTGAACCAGGAAGTCCCCACATTGAAACAAAGCATGATGTACTGGGCACTTATTTTGACATGGAATCACCACAAGGAAAAGCATCATTAAAAAGACAATTTCTCATCAAGTGTAGGTAAAACAAATGGCAATTATTCATCCTCAATTTAAACTGAAAAGTTCGAAGAGACTGTTCTGACTTATTGACACTAGTTTAGACGTCATCTCATATGCAGAGGTGAAGGTCATTCAGTTGTCCAATCAATGGCTACTGGGCCTCCTGGATGTCATCATGCAGGGAAGATGCAGTAAGCAAATAGCAAGTTGAAGAATAGCTTACATGTCTTGAATTTCTGATTTTACAACTCCCTTTTCATCAAATGCTTAACAAATAATGTTGGCCATTACACCCAAGTTACTTTTAACCTTTTCCCTTATTTTACTCCACTCTATGTGACTTATTTCCCTCCACCTAGTAACATACTGCACAAGCAGAACAAACGTTTGGGGACTTTTTCTTCTCAATGATACATAGCAACATTGTGAACATGACCAACAGCAACAGGTTGGAACTGTTAGTTTGTGCGTGCATGTTCAGAAAGTTTTAATTATCAGCTCAAACATATTTTATGAACAGAACAATACAATATTGTTCAGTGATAACAGACATTTTCCTGTCCAGTCAGGTCAAAGATTCTGTTGGTCATGGTGACAAGTGAGAGCCACTGTGGGGGTTTTCCTCCTTGTCTTCCCTCCCCGATAAGATAACATAGATTAGCGGCTCCCAACCACTCCTCCATCCACTGTGGACTGATGGTACAGCTATCAGAGCTACTTCATATCCCACATGTGCTTCATTGAAAACATGTTTGTGGAATATTGTTTTAGTTTCCATGAGAAATATGCTTGTAAACTGTACTACAACGATGATTACTGTTTGGTTTATGCATTAAAACATGAAACTTTGAGGCCACACTTCTCCCAAATTAATCTCATTTATTTTAGATTGTCTCTCTAATCTCTGCAGCACTTAACATATGCACCCGTGGTACATTCTTAGAGATTACCAGTTAAAAAATGCACCCTCCTGAATTCAAACATAGGATTTTGCACGGCAAAGAAAAGTAATTATTGTATACGCCATTACTGACATGATATAGTTAAAACCTTGAGAATGTTAATTTTCCCTAATTGGCTAAATAGCAATCAATATTCATGTCCTAGAAATTGTCATGAATAATTATCCATAGATTATTAAAAGTGAAGGAGTGATAATGGTTGTACAGCTTTTCGCAATATTCCAGCAATATTATGAAATTGCAACGTAAATATAACAATGGTTAAACATACAGTATTATGATATTAATCAGCATGAAAAACAATCAGTCAAAGAAATAGAAGGATGTGATAATTATTAATTCGACATACCTTTATTTTAAAGCAGACTGGAAGATTGGCAGGAAGGTAAAACATAAAGTGGACCTTCATGAGCATTATCCCAGGTGACTGTAAGCCTAACGAGCAGGTGAGTAAAGCACCACCTGTGTCAGTCAGACAGTCAGCTCCCAGTACACCGGTGATCAGTCTGTAGACAATCTCCCGTATTCCAAGCCATGGCTGTCGCCAGCTGATTGTGTCTACATATCAGCAGGTCGTGGGAGGGACTGCCCTGACCCGCAATGGTCTGGTGGTTCAAGATGAACACACTCCACTAGCCAAGCACATGTTGGATACAAGGACACACACTACTAACTGACATTCACTTCTAACAACTTCAATGGCATGTTTTTTCAGAGTTCACTTTGCACAAGACGGGAGTGTGTCTCGGTCTGTCCGAGACACGAGAGAGCCAGGGTTGAGGGCAGACAGTAGGGTAACCTCCTCGCAAATGACTGAAAGATTCTGTACATATCTGAGCATGTCTTAATGGGACGGTAGACTGAAGCTCAAAGAAATGTCACCAGTATGCACTTCTCCTGGTTTCAACTAAAAATCTCATTGTGTCGCCATTTAAACAAAAAAATTGTAGAGAGTGAAAGAAAACTTTGCTAAACGCAAGCCGGAGATATGATAATGAAACCAATCCTTGTGATGAATGCAGTATATCAACATACTTGAATTGTATGACATTGTATGACGATACAGCTGTTGAAGCTAGCTGAAATAACTGCCTTCAATCATACAGAGATAAGTACATGTGTTAACTTCACACCCAAGCAAGCACTGCTACTGTTTGTAAAGGCATATTGAATATCATTGTATATATTGGGTTATGATGATAATGAACAAGTGTGTCAGTCAGTAGACCATCCTCAGCTGCATCATGATAATGTCACACAGTATATCGGGTGATAAAGTCATACAGTATATCATGTCACAGAGTATATCAAGTGATAATGTCACAGAGTATATTAAGTGATAATGTCATATAGTATATCATGTTATGGAGTATATAGCATGATAATGTCACAGAGTATATCAAGTGATAATGTCATATAGTATATCATGTCATGGCGTACATGATAATGTCACAGAGTATATCACATGATAATGTCACAGAGTATATCAAGTGATAATGTCATATATAGGATATCATGTCATGGAATATATCGCATGACAATGTCATGTAGTATATCATGTCATGGAGTACATAGCATTATAATGTCACAAAGCATATCAGCTGATAATGTCATACAGTACATCATGTCATACAGTAACCCACATGATAATATCAGAGTATATCAAGTGATAATGCATCGGACCATGTCAAATGATAATATCAAACAGTATATCAGGTGATACAGTTTGCCACATAATGTCATAGAGTATATCATATGCTAATGTCAGAAAGTATAAAATTTGATAATGTCTTCGAGTACATCATTTGTTACAGTGTACCATATGTTAGTGTCATTGAGTATTTTTATGAACAATGTCAGAGTATATCAGGTTGTAATGTCACAGAGCATATCAGGTCACTGATATCACGCAATAATGGGATTTTTTTTTTCTCTAAAAGATTGATTACATTTTCAGATTTGGTTCACAGAAATTTCAAGTTTAAACAAATGATGACATAGCAGTTATAAATAAACACCGCTTTGGCCAAAGAATGTTTCTTTCTTCCTGTTTATTGTTCCAACGTATAGTTTATAGTGAGTGTAGACTTGTGAATGGCACGCACAGTTCACTCAGTACACAGGTCACTCTGACCTCATAATGGCCACGCACTGACACAATACCACAAATATCAAATGGTATACCTATACTAATAGTATATTACTTGACAAGAAATGCTATCAGAACTATGCAAATATTTACCTTCATAATACCTAAAATATATTTCTCTTCACCAAAATAATACAGTATTATACAAATATTTACCAACAAATTGTCAGAATATATCACTGTTTTCACAGGTTACAGCAAGTAAAAGTCTGCCGAGCTCAACTTGAATTGACTAGTAATGACAACACAACAGATTATCACTTTTCCAAATATTCAAATTTACGTTTAAATCATGGGAGTAAAAATGTTCCCCTTCTTCTCCTTGATGAAATATCCAAACTCTACAGTTAATATGTGTAAATTGTGAAACCAAATGTTTGACAATTCTAAAGAAAATTAAGCTTATTTTTGTAAAATTCATAGTTTTACACCTGTTTGACTTGTGGTATTCTGTTTATGATAAACTTATGAATGGCTAGAACTGCTAATTGAATTGAATCTACCAGAGTAAACATACACACATGCACTTTCAGTAAGCAATACTACAAAAGTCAACTTCAAATCAAATCAAAATCAGTATCCATTTGCACGCTATAAAAACTGCGTCCAACTCATATATCACAACTCTACAGTGTTTTTAATTCATTTCTGGGCAAATTTTTCCACAAAATGTAATTTTCTGCAAGATAGGTCTATATCTGCACTGAATGGACATTTCCGCAAAACATTCCGTGACCATGGCATCTCGGAATAGAGCACGGAAAAGCTATGATATGATGGTTATACTTGAGGACATATATTGGAAATGTCAATAATTATGAAACACTGGTGCAGAGAGCCTGGAAGACAAGAAAGTCCTTCTGCTCTCCCATGTCACACTAACAGATATACCATGTCATACTTCACCATCTACCATGTCAAACTAACAGATATACCGGTACCATGTCATACTTCTCCATCTACCATGTCACACTAACACATCCACTGTGTCACATTAACATGTCTACTGTGTCATATTTCACCATCTACCATGTCATACTGACACATCAACTAGTCAGCTGTGTCTACAAGGTGGATGGTGTGGACACTCCCTGGTGTAAGCAAAAGGAAGGGGTGCAGTGACCACAGAATCTGTGTCACAATTCATAACTACAAGCTGTTAAACCCTAAACACAACTACTGAAGCATATTGATAATACTCTCATCCATATACCACATATCAGCTCTTCTAACTTTATGGGTAGTCTCATACACAACTGTTACAAGTACCACTTCAGCTACATGTATAGTCTAATGAGGACAAATGTATTTTCAATGCCATAATACATGGAGAATATGTTTCAAGAGAAGGCCACACCACCTCCTAAACAAAATATCTACAACTATAAATATTTGGGGCAAAAACTGAGCCACACTTTGGACAGGACATAGAAGCTGGATTTTGTCAATACCCAGCATACATACACTGACTGTATTGAAACAATGGAACCTTGATCATGTGACCTCTTGTGTGACAACCTAAGATACTCTCTGTGGTAGAATGTCAATAATTATCACCTGTGTTAGTAGCACTAAAACATTGTTACAAACAATAACAGAGCTGTTATCCATGAAAGTGCCATGTTTTCAAATTCCAATAGTTTTAGAAGAATGATTGAAGCTTACAACCATGCAGTTATAATGTACAGAACTGGGCCTACTATGAAGTAATAATATATAGCACTGGGCCAACACTGCAGTGGTAACATAACACTGGGCAAACATTGCTGTGATAACATATAGCACTGGGCCAACACTGCAGTGATAACATATAGCACTGGGCCAACACTGCAGTGATAACATATAGCACTGGGCCAACATTGCTGTGATAACATATAGCACTGGGCCAACACTGCTGTGATAACATATAGCACTGGGCCAACATTGCTGTGATAACATATAGCACTGGGCCAACATTGCTGTGATAACATATAGCACTGGGCCAACACTGCAGTGATAACATATAGCACTGGGCCAACATTGCAATGATAACATATAGCACTGGGCCAACACTGCAGTGCTGCACTGGGCCAAACAGTGATAACATATAGCACTGGGCCAACACTGCAGTGATAACATATAGCACTGGGCCAACACTGCTGTGATAACACATAGCACTGGGCCAACACTGCAGTGATAACATATAGCACTGGGCCAACACTGCAGTGATAACACATAGCACTGGGCCAACACTGCAATGATAACATAACACTGGGCCAACACTGCTGTGATAACATATAGCTGTGATAACATAGCACTGGGCCAACATTGCTGTGATAACATAACACTGGGCCAACACTGCTGTGATAACATAACACTGGGCCAACACTGCTGTGATAACACATAACACTGGGCCAACATTGCTGTGATAAACACATAACACTGGGCCAACACTGCTGTGATAACATAACACTGGGCCAACACTGCTGTGATAACATAACACTGGGCCAACACTGCTGTGATAACATAACACTGTGATGCTGTGATAAATATACACTGGGCCAAACTGCTGTGATAACATAACACTGGGCCAACACCAACACTGGCCAACACTGCTGTGATAACATAACACTGGGCCAACACTGCTGTGATAACATATAACACTGGGCCAACACTGCTGTGATAACATAACACTGGGCCAACACTGCTGTGATAACATAT
This sequence comes from Haliotis rubra, assembly GCF_003918875.1. Lineage (NCBI taxonomy): Eukaryota > Metazoa > Mollusca > Gastropoda > Lepetellida > Haliotidae > Haliotis > Haliotis rubra. The sequence continues at coordinate 2,882,247 of NW_025766558.1, read as the reverse complement.
AACACTGGGCCAACACTGATGATAACATAACGCCAACATGATAACATATAACACTGGGCCAACACTGCTGTGATAACATATACACTGGGCCAACACTGCTGTGATAACATAACACTGGGCCAACACTGCTGTGATAACATATACACTGGGCCAACACTGCTGTGATAACACATAGCACTGGGCCAACACTGCTGTGATAACACATAACACTGGGCCAACACTGCTGTGATAACATATAACACTGGGCCAACACTGCTGTGATAACATATAACACTGGGCCAACACTGCTGTGATAACATAACACTGGGCCAACACTGCTGTGATAACATAACACTGGGCCAACACTGCTGTGATAACATAACACTGGGCCAACACTGCTGTGATAACTGCAGTGATAACATAATACTAACACTGGGCCAACACTGCAGTGATAACATAACACTGGGCCAACACTGCTGTGATAACATATAACACTGGGCCAACACTGCTGTGATAACATAACACTGATAACATAACACTGGGCCAACACTGCTGTTAACATAACACTGGGATAACATAACTGCTGTGATAACATAACTGGGCCAACATAACACTGGGCCAACACTGCTGTGATAACATAACACTGGGCCAACATTGCCAACACTGGGCCAACACTGCTGTGATAACACTGTGATAACATAACACTGGGCCAACACTGCTGTGATAACATAACACTGGCCAACACTGCTGTGATAACAACACTGCCAACACTGTGATAACATATAACACTGGGCCAACACTGGGCTGCTGTGATAACATAACACTGGGCCAACACTGCTGTGATAACATCATAACACTGGGCAGTGATAACATAACACAACACTGCAGTGATAACATTGCTGTGATACACACTGGGCCAACACTGCAGTGATAACATAACACTGGGTGATAACATATAGCACTAGGCCAACACTGCAGTGATAACAACACTGGGCCAACACTGCTGTGATAACACATAGCACTGGGCCAACACTGCAGTGATAACATAATACTGGGCCAACACTGCTGTGATGCTGTGATGATACATAACACTGGGCCAACATTGCTGTGATAACACATAACACTGGGCCAACACTGCAGTGATAACATAACACTGGGCCAACACTGCTGTGATAACACATAGCACTGGGCCAACACTGCAATGATAACATAACACTGGGCCAACACTGCTGTGATAACATAACACTGGGCCAACATTGCTGTGATAACATATAACACTGGGCCAACACCACAATGATAACATAACACTGGGCCAACACTGCTGTGATAACACATAGCACTGGCCAAACACTGCAATGATAACATAACACTGGGCCAACACTGCTGTGATAACATATAACACTGGGCCAACACTGCAGTGATAACATAACACTGGGCCAACACTGCTGTGATAACATATAGCACTGGGCAGCAGTGATATTTGTACAGCAATGGACCAACAGTGAGTGAGTGAATATAGTTTTATGCCACTTTTATCAACAGTCCAGCAACATAAAGGTGGGGACACCAAAATGGGCTTCACCACATAGTGATGTATGTACAGCAATGGGCCGACCATGCAGATTAACCATGCATTGATACAGAGCTGTTGTCAATGAAAGAGTCATGTCTTCAAATTCCAGTAGTTTCAGAATACTCATGATTGGACCACCCCTGCAGTGAAGGCCAATCACCTTCACACAACTCTTCCAACTATCTTATCTCAATGTCAACCATGTTTTCACTTCTATCTCTGCTCTGCCCAGTTTCTGGATGGAGGGGTTACTAAACTACATCAACTACTGTATATTACCAGGGATACTCTACAACAGGGATAGGTCACTCGCTTGCTTTCTTTACCATTTGTACTAATTAGCGTGTGCCTCGTCATGCTCCAACACACACAGTGACTTGGTTCGTTCCCAGCGCAACTTCGGCTGCGTTTAACAGTACTTCAGCCATTTTATTGTATCAGTCGGAATTTTACAATGAATGAATGAATGAATGAATTAAGAGCAAGAATTATATGTGTATGAATGAAATAAATAAAGAAAAAGAACAAAAGAAAGAAATACATATGTGAATGAATGAAAGCATAAATGATACACCACGGCCATCCCTCCCCAAACATGTTAAGAACGCAAAACTATCGGTAGAACACATGTGTTAACATCAGATGTCCTTTTTTTTTAAAATCTACTTTGAGACATTTTTTTACATTAGTAACTATACTACCCATCAAAAGTTTAGACTCACTTAAAGCACTCACTATATGTTATGTATATGTATGTGGTTACATCGAAGATGAATTTCTCCACCAACTTGGGGGAACCAACTGAAAACCTTATGCAGATGAATTGCACAAGGATGATGCTTCAAATTGCGAAAGGCATGAGCAAATGTCGTGCATGTGAACAGATGCGTTTTGGTGTAAAGTTTTGTTAAGAATTCGCCAATTTTCACAGATTTTAATCATTTACTGAACTCATGACAATAATCTTTTCAATGTTACGAATATGTTTTACAATACACCAGTTCATAACTAAACAGTACCTTTAAACAGTATGGAATATTTTGCAAAAAGCTAGTTTAGAACAGTGGACAAGTAAGTGGCTACATTTACACTAGTGAGTCTAAACTTTTGATGGGTAGTATAATTCAGATATCTTATTGCATGTGTGGAATGGCATGGGCATTGACAGAATGTTAACTGACACTGTCACAGACCCCTCAAAAATAGAAAGTTTAGAACTATCACAAAGCGTTGTAAACACCTTTCCAGTTTGGTCAAATACTAAGATCAACAAGAAAGAAAGAAGTTTTAGAACTATAACACTCAAGCATCACAAGCATCAATGGCGTATCAGAACAGATCGGTGATATGTCATATTTTTCACACACCTCAAATACACCCTAACAATTTTTTTAAATTATAAAACTATCACTATTACTTGCAAACACCTTTCACCTGATGGTATATTCCCCTCATAAAAATTAAAGGTGTATGTGAAAGATGTCTTAGAACAATAACTAGAAACACTCAAACAATGCCCTGTAGTATTTCAATGGCAGATCGGCGATATGTCATATTTTTCACACACCTCAAATACACCCTAACAAATTTTTTTAAATTATAACACTATCACTCTTACTTGCAAACACCTTTCACCTGATGGTATATTCCCTCATAAAAAATTAAAGGTGTATGTGAAAGATGTTTTAGAACAATAACTAGAAACACCTCAAATAACACCCTGGTGTAGATATTTCAATGCTAAAAGCAGATGAAAAACTATATGTCATATTTTCATACACCCTAACAAAAAATTTAAATTATAAAACTATCACTATTACTTGCAAACACCTTTCACCTGATGGTATATTCCCCTCATAAAAATTAAAGGTGTATGTGAAAGATGTTTTAGAACAATAACTAGAAACACTCAAACAACGACCCTGTAGTATTTCAATGGCAGATCGGCGAGATGTCATATTTTTCACACACCTCAAATAACAATTATTTGACTTAAAATGAAGTGACAGAATAGGTAACTTATCTTCTACATGTAGGTTTTCAGTTGTCACAACACTCAGCGTATGTAATCAGCTGTTGAAAATAAACCAGGCTCAATCTTAAAAACTACGCTGTCGCCATATTGGCTACACTGGTCACGTGACGAGCCGAGGCATACGCTAAGGGGCTTTCCGAGGAGTGACCACTCCCCCTTATATAGTCTCCCTGATATTACTCAATGTAATCAGTGTTCTTTCTTTAGCTCACGGTACCCATGATACCTTTTGTATATTACTCAATGTAATCAGTGTTCTTTCTTTAGGTCACGGTACCCATGATACCTTCTGTATATTACTCAATGTAATCAGTGTTCTTTCTTTAGCTCACGGTACCCATGATACCTTCTGTATATTACTCAATGTAATCAGTGTTCTTTCTTTAGGTCACGGTACCCATGATACCTTCTGTATATTACTCAATGTAATCAGTGTTCTTTCTTTAGGTCACGGTACCCATGATACCTTCTGTATATTACTCAATGTAATCAGTGTTCTTTCTTTAGGTCACGGTACCCATGATACCTTCTGTATATTACTCAATGTAATCAGTGTTCTTTCTTTAGGTCACGGTACCCATGATACCTTCTGTATATTACTCAATGTAATCAGTGTTCTTTCTTTAGGTCACGGTACCCATGATACCTTCTGTATATTACTCAATGTAATCAGTGTTCTTTCTTTAGGTCACGGTACCCATGATACCTTCTGTATATTACTCAATGTAATCAGTGTTCTTTCTTTAGGTCACGGTACCCATGATACCTTCTGTATATTACTCAATGTAATCATTGTTCCAGTGTACCCATGATACCTTCTGTATATTACTCAATGTAATCAGTGTTCTTTCTTTAGGTCACGGTACCCTTGATACCTTCTGTATATTACTCAATGTAATCAGTGTTCATTCTTTAGGTCAAGGTACCCATGATACCTTCTGTATATTACTCAATGGTCATGACACAAGCATGAGTACACAGTTTTGTCATGGTGCTCATGATGCCAATTACTGGATTGTCGGTCAAGATTTGATTGTTTATAGACTGTCAGTATATAAATGGAATATCCCTGACTGCAGCCGTAAACAACAAACACTAATCTTCCAACATCCTAATAAAAGAGTACCCGTGAAGATCCAGGTTAGAATTGATCTTCAGAACCCAAGCTTGTCGTATGAGGTGACCAACGGGATTGGGTGGTCAGGCTCGCTGACTTGGTTGACACATGTCATCGTATCCCAATTGTGTAGATAGATGCTCATGTTGTTGATCACTGGATTGTCTGGTCCAGACTCAATTATTTACAGACCGCTACCATATAGCTGGAATATTGCTGAGTGCAGCATTAAAAATACCCAAACCAACCCAATAAAAGCCCACATACTGGATGGAAATATTTATCAATACAATACAGATATGTGACAACACAGAGCCATGATAATCTTACAGGTTCACCTCTGTTTCTGTGAAAGGAAAGAGGTACATGTGATATCAGGTTGTCTGTCTGGCTTTTCTTGTTGGATATATTTCTCAGTTACAACATGAGCAAAACAGATACTGACATCACAGTCTGGTATCACCTTATTTAAAACAAGCATGGTTTACCTCTTTAAATTTCTTCAATGGTGTAACAAGTTGTTTCGTCTGTATCCCATACTTGGACTGGAGTTTAGATATCAGCGACTGCACTTTAACACGGATACACGCCATTTAAACATCAACAAGATGTTTCACATCTTGCTCTGAAGAATCAGTTGTTATCCAAGACTGAAGCTGCTACTCTTTGTCTCTGTCCGTTCACCTGCTTCCAAACAGTTTGCCAGCTATCTCCAAATGAGAACGAACAAAACTCACAATAAAAACCAATGGCTACAGTTGAGTGTTGATGTTAGACAGTTAAACACAATGTGTTGTGTGTGTTCTTCAACGCTCAAATCAACAGGTCTCTCTCGGTGAGTCCAGACTGGAGTTTTTATCACTGAAATTGTCAGAACACGGAGTTCCACTTGGAATTCATTGACTGCCCAAGAGGGATCACCTTCACGCAACTATTCCAACCATCTTATCTCAATCTCAACCATGTTTTCCTTAAAGCTTGCTGTCATCAGGGAAACACACAAGCAACTCCAGCGAAGGTAGTTTTCAAACTTTTACAGAATTCTTACCCAGAATTAAATATCTTTCCTCAAAGACAGGATTTAATTCCACCCAACAAAAACATTTCAATTTAAGTCAAGTTCAATTTGTAAACTGATGAGCTGTCTTTTCCAAACCCAACACAAGCATTGCGAAATCCAACCTTAGTTCAAGTCAAACAGCACAAAAAACGTCCCACAGAGAAAGTGACCATCTTCGTCCATACTTCTTTCTCAAGGAATAACGTGTTAATCCAGTCTGGTCCTATACTGACTGGTTGAGTAATACGAGGTCATTTCAACACCACAAGAAATGTATTTGCTTGGTCACTGTGGCCAATTGCTCAGAGACGTGAGTTTCCCAGCTTTGAAGATGTTGTGACAAGATGATGGGGCTCTGTCTTGCCCTGCTCCACTGGTTGGACAAGCTGAATCACATTCATTTGTTTTTAAGGATTGAAATAGACAAGGTGCACGAAGCATTACAAGCGATGACGCATGATTCACAGTCCAAACACAATGCTAATGACACTCACCTCTTTCAAATGCTTGACAAAAATACCTTCAAACCAACCTGTGAGGTAGGTATTGTTTTTTAAATGCAAACATAAAAATATCATCTGTGCCAGGATCGGCCTTCACCACACGACGAGCCTGATGATCAGCGGTCATGCAGCCTCGTACATTACATATTGGGTGATATGACGACTTGTAGAGAATCTCCTAGATAAGTGAAGCATGCCCACGACCCTTATGATACAAACTACAGGATCAACTCAATGTTGGGAAGATCCTGGAGTATACTGGAGCACACTCTTCTTCCCAGCAACACTACAGATAAACTCATTATCAGATAGGCAGAAGCCAGCATTCATTCCTCACATCGGTCCTGCCACGGTCAAATTCCTGCAGGGGAGGCTCCAATTGATAAGTACTTATTAAGGATTCAAGTCAACAAAATGTTCATGATAATCCATTAATATTCAAAACAGTCCTCTGATTGTTGATACAAAAATACTACTGAACATGATTCCCATGGTGATTTTGTTCTCAGCTGGTGATAAAACAGTCATATCATCCCACCAAATATTTGAGGATATTCAATATCCCAGGACGGTGTTATATTCTTCACACCTTCAAATAATGTCACATTGCCCTGAATTTCACGTGATGATCTTCCCCAGTGACACACCGACCACAAATCTAGTCCTGCCTCTCAAAGGAAATCCCACAATTGGCTCCAAACAGATGTGCACTAACTCCAGGAATAAAGAGTTATTCTTTCCAGTGTTTGAAACAGAGGTGCTAGATTTCCCTGTGTAAACAGCACTGGTTAATCCCATTCTGGGGGAGCTTAAGGCTTACACAGTCACCAGTATTCCCTGACATCACAAAAACATGGAGACCCACAGCCTTCCAACACCGCTTTCATTATTCAGACACACATTACAAACTATTGCCTTTTACTTAAGAATGCATTTGGGGCAATAAAAGTATTCACAAAATGCTCTCAGTCACATAAAAGTCCAGCCAACGTTGACAGAATGACAGCAGAGTGCGAGCCACACGATTTCATTCTTACATTCACAGCAGAAAAGAAGTTTACTGAGTGGATAAAGGAAGGTGTTCCCCACATGGAAATTCATTTTGTGAGAAGGTAAAAGCACCATAGCTTGATGAACCTCACCTACAGCTATACAGACATGTCGGTGAATAGCTGCAGACCCACTGCATAGGTGGGTTGTGTCTTCCTCAACAAATAAGTAAGTTCTATTTTCTTCTATATCAACCATGTCCTCATGTCAAAGGTGATGTTGACCAAATGAAGCATGTAAGGAACCTCAAATATTCAGCAGTCCGGTGAAACTACTGTCAACATAGGTTTACTGGAGCATTCAGGTGAAAATAATACAACATTAGCATCTTGAGTGCTTTGATTTTTTCAGTGACTAGATTTCAATCAGGATATATTCCCCTTTCATTTCACTGATACAGTGTTGACAGTCTCCACCAAGCTCCCTTGAAAATGTCGAGGTGCTTTAACTACACATATTTAAACACGTTTAAAATCCTTTAAAGCATATCAAATGTATATCCCTCTGACTTCTGATCTTAAGTGTGTGTAGTGTCACAAAGTATTCCATTAAAGCACTTTGATATATGTTGCATTTAGAATATTTGGAATTCATTTTAAAGAAATGTTTTATAACATTTTACATGAAAGTATTTTGTTGATAATAGATCCATTAGGCTCTGTAGCTCACCTGATCTGCTGTAAATCCACAAGATTTATCTGGACTCCATGCACTCACTGTATCATTACAAATGATGTACCTGATAATTGTGACACTGTCTCTTTCAGCACAGCTGAATATCCACGCTGTCTCAAACTATCCATAATTCTTTCTTACAATTCTGTTTTCATTTATATAATATTTTCTTATGTATAATAATACATGAGTATTCATTGTAATAGTTGCATCTCACCCTGGGGTTCAGTTTGGAGGAAACATGCTATCATGTGTACAATGTCCAGAGAAAAACTACCTCATTTCTTTTCATGCTAAGTCTTGGAACAAAAAGGAAATCATAAACATGATCAAACGTAAGAAATAAAGTAAATGTGTACTTTGAAATTAAACCCTGAAAATTTACAATTGCGTGATGCACCATTTTCATTATATTTCTCATTATGCTTGGCACTGTTTTTTATATGCAGATAAAATTGATGATCTGTTATTGACGGTCCACTCCCATTTGTGAGACTCCCAGTTATGAGACAGTGGAGTAGGTAATTAGCAAAGAAAACACACCTTACTCCCCTATCTGATAGAATGGATTAACCCCAGCTAATTATGGATTAGCTATTTAACTGAATCTTGTGGAGGTAACTTAATGAAACTCTAAAAGATAAGTAATTAACCTACTCAGATAAATGGCTTTAAAAAATTAACACTTTGTGTAGGTAACTTCGTGATCATTTGAAAGAGAAATTAATTTACCTACTCAGATTTACGTGTTTGAAAAATCTAGCAATAACTGTTGTAACTATAATTAATCCAAATGTATTTATTAACCTTCGACTGCTCTTTCTGATCACCATTATGGCAGGCCTTCATCTTTTTCAGTATTTCAGTATCTATTGAAAACAATAAATGCTCTTCAACGAACAATGTCTTCTGTGTTAACTAACTCATTAATGAACTATGCCTCCTGCGGAGTACTCTTCAGCAACAGGGCTGTTCCCACTTTCATCGTAGGGATGGGGAAGCACCACCTGTGTGCACTGAACCATTAATTAATGTGTCTCACAACTGGGAGGACACCGTTATTGACTATTGTATTGTGTATTGTGTACAATCATTAACCATTATCTGTAGATGTTATGCTCCCATGATCTACTCATGAAAACACCAAATATCAGAACTCTACTGATTTGACATAAAATAGAGAAGGAAGTTAATTATTATACCACTAAAAGATATTTGGACATCAATATATTTTAGCATCTGCGTTAACACTCCTTATAAGAAGAATCTACTGTGTTGCACTATGTCGTATAACCAGTAGGTTTTCATGTGTGAATATTTTGTCTAGTCACCTTTCCAGATTGACTAGTCTGAAATCCCGAAAAAGGAAAACACCTCAAATGCACAATATATTTTTTTTTAAAAGTACAGTCAAATTAAGATGTTTGTGATTTACACTTTTCTCTCCCAACTCCTTCAAGGTACCTGATCATTGGTGTTATAAAATAATTATGAATTGTTCAGTCAATTCACAGAGGATATAAAGAAATTAACTCCCAACTCCTTGATATTGATCAGTACCAGAAATACAGAATACATCTTTTTAACACAAACCTTTTCTAGAAGGACTACCAGCTACCATTACAAATTAGCTGACATGCTGTTTCAGGTGTAACACGTTCACACATAACACATGCTAGCGGTAAAGTTCTGTCAGTGTGAAAAACAACATATCTGCACATGCACGTGCCTACCCTTCTACACAGCTGTATTGGGGGGAAAGGGACAAATCATACACATGACATATACAGTGTAACAGTAATGATGGATGTCAAGATCTCAGGACACGAAAATACATAATTTTAATATGTCAGTGCCATAGTTGGTCTGTCACTTCATAAATCCTCTTGCGACCATTGGCCCACCACCTTCACGGTCTAGTGGATAGAGTGCCTGCCCAGAGAGCAGAGGTTTGGTGGTTCAATCCCCCCCAACCACAATACACTGAAATATGGTACTTGTTGTTACTCTGGCTAGAATTCCACACGGAGGGGGTGAAACAAGGACTGGTGTGAGTGGAGTATCCATGTTACAGCTGACTGGTATAATACTAAGGCTGTAACGATTCACTCGCATATTCGATGAATTGAACCGTAGCCCTTCATGAATTCAATTTGTTATTCGTGGTCACCAGAACCAAATATTAACGAATATTTACGATTTGTTTAAGGGAGCATGTTTTACTTGAACCCTTGTGTACTTTTAGAAAGTGAGATATGCAAGAATTGAATATGCAGTAGTGCAAGTCATGTTAGTTTGCCATGGCCACACATGGTACTGTCATCTATAACTATAACATACCAAATTTGAGTGTCATGAGATCACTGGTTATTGCTGTGACAAATCAAAACTGTCAACATGGGCATTCCATATTGTACACCAATCACTTAACTACAATATTGTATTCATGAATAATTATTCGTATTCATTACCCACTATTCATGATACGTATCATATTTGCCACATAGTGTATTCGTTGCAGCCCTATATAATGCAGGTCTGGGACTAATCAACTCATGTCATCATGTTCACTGTTTATTGTAATCACATCAGTATTGCTTCCTGCACAATCTCAGTCAGCCATTGACTCTACACATCACTTGCATGTAACACTGTCAGCATCTATCAACATGGATACATTGCTACAAACATCACGTAATAATACGGAAACCGATCTATCTTGTCATCAGTTACATCATTTCTAAATGCTACTCAATGCTATTCATAACAATAAACATCATTCAGCTGTAGTACTGCTGAAACAGATACCAGGTATATACTCACAATATAGTCACAATTGTACAATCGACTCTTCAGGGGTGGAAATAACTTTAAAATTGCTAGTGTACTCCGGTACAGTGGCACATGTAAACTCACTTGCCCTGATATTTTTTCCACTATAAAGGCCGATTTTCTTCTTGATTTTTTGAATAAACAACATAATTAACATTGGAAAGTCAACTGGACACCGGTACAGCATGATATGCAAATTTGCTTGCCCGACAGAAAAAAACACTGGACTGGGACGTCGGGCAATGGGTTATTTCCACCCCTGCTCTTATTCTCCATTTCTTATGAATGTGGAAAGGATTTTGTCGCTTCTATGCAGAGTGCAATGTGCGCATTTTCAGGCAGGTTTTCATTCTTCATAATGTCCATGCACATGCAACATGCTGAGGTTGTACCATTTGATACAGATTAGATGAGAGTGATCCTTTGTCCGTAGTTTTGTATAGTTGCGTTTGTGGACCATGTGGTCCAAGTTTATCAGAGACTCCATCTGCAGGTACGATAAGCTTCCACATTCTTCACTGACAGTTCCAGTGTTCAAGGAATACAAAATGAAATTTGCTGCAGACTAGTGGTGGTCCGATTAACTGAAATAATCCAAGATTGGTCGCAGTGACTGATCCACCAAGCAATCGATCATGTTTTCTCATCATCGAACACAAACAATTTTGGAACACTTGTTTGCATTTACAATATTTTGCACAAGCTGGGTTTAGTCTGTTACATTTCATAAGCACTACAAGCCCGCTCCAAGTCATAAATGAATTTATCATAAAGACTCCAGGAAAAGTATGTTCCTAACAAGTAACATACTATTCAGCCTTTAAACATGTTAGATTTGCAAACACATTTTGTGCAATTTGAAAAAACCCTGAATGAACTACATGTTATTTCTTTATTGTTTTGTGCATTACCAACCATAACCAGGAAAATTTGATAAATGATGCTAACCAACTATTTTTGAGGATTGATCGGTTGTAATGAACCAGTCATTATTTATGATATTTTAACCAATTCCCAACACTACTGCAGACTTTATATTTCAGAGGAGGCCTAGATAAATCCCAAGATAAGAGGAATATATATGTCATTTTCTTTTGTTTCAGCTCCAATCACAATATTTTCCAGAGGTATTTTACAATCATAATTGATGGGAGTACATAATGGTTTGAGTTTGGAAAAAGATTAAAAGTCAAGTTAGTTTATCATGAATCATATTGCACAATATTTTCCAGAGGTATTTTACAATCATAATTGATGGGAGTACATAATGGTTTGAGTTTGGAAAAAGATTAAAAGTCAAGTTAGTTTATCATGAATCATATTGCCAACCACTCCATATATACTTACTGTGTATCATATAACAAACTGATATATATACTCATGGAAACAAATAAGGGAACATATGAACGTACAAGTGTTCCTTTATTTATTTTCAGAATTTCACCCACAGTGCAATCCATACCTTGTGAAGAAACCTGGAAAAGAATAAAGGAACACTGACATACTTTCGTGTGTTCCATTATTAGTTTCCATGAGTATATGTTAAGACCGCTGGTGACAAGCCAGAATGATAGTTTCATCATGGCTGCTATGGCAGCCATGTTGACAATCAGGCGTCACTTAGTTGTGAGACACTGGTACATTGTGTAAACTTGACAGGAAAGACTGTTGGTTGATTCATATCAGGGCAGCAAATGTGTGTTTAGGTGAGCTACCAAGGGATTGGTCGCTCAGTAGTGGTGTAACGATAAGACAATACAGCATTGTATTGAAATAAGAGGTTGACGATACAATACACTGATTTACAACTCTTTTCTCATACCACTCATGACATGACAAGTTATATTGATGTAAAAACATGTCAATAATAACAGAATCTGTTCACACAGCAGTTCATGCAGATTCTCTAGTGTTTTTTGATTGGCTGTGAATAGCACAGTATCCCCACACTTATAGGTGTCATCTTTACAATATCCCACATTTTGCCATCTGAAATCTAAAAGCAAATGCTTCAGGTGATTCCCCAGCACAAAGAGAGACAATATGAAATGAAAGTACTAAATATAGTTACTGTACCCATATTGTAAGGGACCCGTGAAGATCCGGGTTAGAATAGGTCTTCAGCAACCCATGCTTGCCACAAAAGGCAACTATGCTTGTCGTAAGAGGCGACTAATGGGATCGGGTGGTCAGGACTAACATGTCATCGGTTTCCAATTGAGCAGATTGATGCTCATGCTGTTGATCACTGGATTGTCTGGTCCAGACTCGATTATTTACAAACTGCTGCCATATACCGTATATGACCGTCTATAAGCCGAATTTTGAGGACCAAAAAAAGCAGTCTGTAGAAGGGGGTCGTCTTATCCATGAGTTACACTTTCGTCAAACTTTTTTCCAGGGGTAAGAAAACAACATTGTATCACTTGGCGTGAACAAACAACAAAAGACGACTTTGTCAGTAGAGACGTCAAATTTGCAATTAAACATCACTAGACAAGGTTAATTACCTTTTAAGTTATAAGTTGTTTTTGCTGGGCATTGTTTTATTTGCAGGGATTAAGATTACCGTGCGTATTTTTCTCGTACACAAAGCCGGAAATAGCAATCAGCTGTGCACTGCGTTTCCTGGCGAACAAGTTCAAACATGCACAATAATATAGCGGGGCCGAATTCTGGCGCAGTCATCAGTAAAATATAATACAGAATACCGTTATTTAACCCAAAGAAATATATTCTAGCACTGTGTAATTTTAGTTACAGTTTTGCTCTATAAATTAATTAAGATTACCCGTGCATATTTGTCTAAATTACACAAAGCCGGAAATAGCAATCAGCTGTTGCATACCTTTCCCGTGAACAAGTTCAAACATGCACAATAATATAACGGGATGAATTCTATTGATTGAATACTATTATTTAACCCAAAGAAATATATCCTAGCATTGTGTAATAGTTTTTATGTAAAAAATATATAATCAACACTAAGGTTATACGGACCATCATGAACTTGGTAAGCACGTGACATGGAACGAGGTGGTAATCAGTTTGTGATTGTTGAATGGGGTAAAATAAGCAAGCCAGTTTGTTGCTACAGATACCATATACCGAGGGACAGGCCTCAGCAGTACTTTATCATATATGGTCTCTGGTTGCTACAATAAATATGATATTTAGAGAAGCAAAATATATTATGCATTTTCTGTCAACTACACTTCGTTTCGATCCGTGAGTAATACAATATATATGACAGTGAATTCTTTGAATAATGTGGACCAAAGTTATAATTATTGGTAACTCTCTTGCAGAAATGTCAGTGTTTATTGTTAGTGGACTATTTTTCTTATTGTCATATATATATAGATGAAATATGGACACTTAAATAATATATTTTGAAACAAAAGTTGACTTCAGTTTTTATTTACCGATGGTACTTTTTCTCTTGGGTTCACATTTCCATACTCACCGATTTCACAAAATGGCGTCTCGTTGTTGATGCAAGCAGTGATCGTCGGGATATAAAAAGGAACACAAACACATGTTGCCACAATACACCGGTAATCTTTATTATGTAATATTCTCACCAACACTTACGCTGTATATCCACTTTCCAAATGGCGTCACCGTTGTTGATGCAAGCAGTGATCGTTAAAAAAGGTAAAACAAACACGGTAATCTTTATTATGTAATATTCTGCGTACTGGTGTCAGTATAATGTGTCTGAGTGGGGTATTCTATGCTTGATGGAGCACATACTTAGTCCGGCTAGTACTCTGGCGACATACACATACACACTGTTGCACGCCGCCAATGAGCAAATATTCTCAAGCACGACGTAAAACCCACTTTCCATTTCACTCACCTCACCAAGTTATATTGATGTAAAAGCGTGAATAATAACAGAATCTGTTCACACAGCAGTTCATGTGAATAGCACAGCATCCCCACACTTATATGTGTCATCTTTACAATATCCACATTTTGCCATCTGAAAAAAAGCAAATGCTTCACGTGATTCCCAGCACAAAGAGGAGACAATATGAAATGAAAGTACTAAATATAGTTACTAACCCATATTGTAAGGGACCCGGAAGATCCGGGTTAGAATGGAGTCGTTGATGGAACATACTTACCACTAAAGGCAACTATGCTTGTCTCTGAAGGCGCTAACGGGGATCGGGTGGTCAGGACCTATCCTAATGAGAGATATGATTTTGACACTGATTTTGTTGGTCAAGTTTGGGGTCGGCTTATAAATGGGGTCGGCTTATAGACGGTCATATACGGTAGCTGGAATATTGCTGAGTGCGGCGTAAAACTAAACTCACTCACCATATTGTTAGGATACATATTGTATTGCAGCCTCACCGTATCAGTGCCACCCTGTCAATCAGTTCAGTCTTTCCTTCCTCGGAAATTGATAGTGGTCCTTGCAAATCAGACATAAGATTGACATCATCTGTTTAATCACTATATCCTGGGCCCAATTGTACAAAGTGATATCCCATAATTTATTGTTGTTTGTTTGTTGTTTAACGCCACACTCAGCAATATTCCAGCTATATGGTGGCTGTCTGTAAATAATCGAGTCTGGACCAGACTATAAATTGAACAACATCATGAGCATCGATCTACGTAATAGGGATTAGATTAGATTAGTCAGCGAGCCTCTTAGTTGCCTCTTAGTTCAAGCATGGCTTGCTGAAGATCAATTCTAACCGGATCTACATGGGTGCCCGTAATGTAGACCTATGCTGGTGGATCTTGGTCATTACTCCCTTTATTGCTTTCACATAACTTCAAGCTGCCATGAAGAAAAGGGGGAGAACATTTCAGTAATTAAATCCTCATCTCATTGTCTCGTTAATCTGCTGTTTCAGCTGTAACTGGTTGTGTTGCATCCCAGAATAACAGTGGAGCCATATAGCCAGGTGACACACTTGATGCCAGTGGCACAGACCTGGCTGTCTTACATAGCATGTAAGGAGGAGGGAAGGGAGGTTTTGTCCAGGAGTGTACAAAAGATTACTCTCCCTTTAATGCCATACATACTGGGAACCTTCAAGTCCACTTTATTTATGATCTCCTCAAAGGACACAAACTTATGTAAAGTATATCATTATTTACACATCACACAAATACTATTCATAACTAAAGAACATGACATCCCCCAGCCCACCCAAATATTGCTTCAGGTAGAAATGGGAGGAAATGGCCTTATTATAGGCACACCTCCTTCTCAATATACATGACAAGGACTATAGGCTTGCTAACTGGGATGTTGCTGCACAACGTACCAATGTTATTGTGTGGGTGAACAATGTGTCCACTAGCATAGGGAACACACTTATCAAGATGATTTCAGTCCTCCAAAATATCACACAACAAACTGAGCAGATCACTATCAGTATCTAGAACTACAAAGTCTCATTGTTTCTGATAACCTACATTAGGCCACAACAAACAGTAAAAACATCTGTTGGTGTGACATTAAGGCTATCTGCAGAAGACTATAATAAGTTGTTATGAAAATAGGGCCAGTAGTGACAACAGATATAAACGACAAGGCAACACTCAGTCATCATCCATCATCACACTGAACTATGACTCCTGTTATCCACATCGGGTGACAGGATCAAGGAAAATATTAAAAGGTATCAAACTGAGTATATGTAACTCTAGGTGAGACTTACTGGCTTCCAAGAATAGGTCCCTTCAGGGTCAATACAGTCTCATATCACCCTACAAGCCCATGTTGTAACCATAGGTCCATACAGTCTCATATCACCCTACAAGCCAGTGCTGTAACCATAGGTCTATACAGTCTCATATCACCCTACAAGCCCATGTTGTAACCAATAGGTCCATACAGTCTCATATCACCCTACAGGCGAGTGTTGTAACCATAGGTCCATACAGTCTCATATCACCCTACAAGCCCATGTTGTAACCATAGGTCCATACAGTCTCATATCACCCTACAAGCCAGTGCTGTAACCATAGGTCTATACAGTCTCATATCAACCTACAAGCCCATGTTGTAACCATAGGTCCATACAGTCTCATATCACCCTACAAGCCAGTGCTGTAACCATAGGTCTATACAGTCTCATATCACCCTACAAGCCCATGTTGTAACCATAGGTCCATACAGTCTCATATCACCCTACAAGCCAGTGCTGTAACCATAGGTCTATACAGTCTCATATCACCCTACAAGCCATGTGTTGTAACCATAGGTCCATACAGTCTCATATCACCCTACAAGCCAGTGTTGTAACCATAGGTCCATACAGTCTCATATCACCCTACAAGCCCATGTTGTAACCATAGGTCCATACAGTCTCATATCACCCTACAAGCCCATGTTG
The DNA here is from genome assembly GCF_003918875.1 of Haliotis rubra. Lineage (NCBI taxonomy): Eukaryota > Metazoa > Mollusca > Gastropoda > Lepetellida > Haliotidae > Haliotis > Haliotis rubra. The sequence goes on along the minus strand of NW_025766558.1, from coordinate 2,865,052 downwards.
TAACCATAGGTCCATACAGTCTCATATCACCCTACAAGCCCATGTTGTAACCATAGGTCCATACAGTCTCATATCACCCTACAAGCCCATGTTGTTGTAACCATAGGTCCATACAGTCTCATAATCACCCTACAAGCCCATGTTGTAACCGTGTTAGGTCCATACAGTCTCATATCACCCTACAAGCCAGTGTTGTAACCAATAGGTCCATACAGTCTCATATCACCCTACAAAGGAGTGTTGTAACCATAGGTCCATACAGTCTCATATCACCCTACAAGCCCATGTTGTAACCATACAGTCATACATCTCATATCACCCTACAAGCCAGTGTTGTAACCAATAGGTCCATACAGTCTCATATCACCCTACAAAGCCAGTGTTGTAACCAGGTCCATACAGTCTCATATCACCCTACAAGCCAGTGTTGTAACCAATAGGTCCATACAGTCTCATATCACCCTACAAGCCAGTGTTGTAACCATAGGTCCATACAGTCTCATATCACCCTACAAGCCAGTGTTGTAACCAATAGGTCCATACAGTCTCATATCACCCTACAAGCCAGTGTTGTAACCAATAGGTCCATACAGTCTCATATCACCCTACAAGCCAGTGTTGTAACCATAGGTCCATACAGTCTCATATCACCCTACAAGCCAGTGTTGTAACCATAGGTCCATACAGTCTCATATCACCCTACAAGCCAGTGTTGTAACCATAGGTCCATACAGTCTCATATCACCCTACAAGCCAGTGTTGTAACCATAGGTCTATACAGTCTCATATCACCCTACAAGCCAGTGTTGTAACCATAGGTCCATACAGTCTCATATCACCCTACAAGCCAGTGCTGTAACCATAGGTCTATACAGTCTCATATCACCCTACAAGCCAGTGTTGTAACCATAGTTCCATACAGTCTCATATCACCCTACAAGCCAGTGTTGTAACCATAGGTCCATACAGTCTCATATCACCCTACAAGCCAGTGTTGTAACCATAGGTCCATACAGTCTCATATCACCCTACAAGCCAGTGTTGTAACCATAGGTCCATACAGTCTCATATCACCCTACAAGCCAGTGTTGTAACCATAGGTCCATACAGTCTCATATCACCCTACAAGCCAGTGTTGTAACCATAGGTCCATACAGTCTCATATCACCCTACAAGCCAGTGTTGTAACCATAGGTCCATACAGTCTCATATCACCCTACAAGCCAGTGTTGTAACCATAGGTCCATACAGTCTCATATCACCCTACAAGCCAGTGTTGTAACCATAGGGTCCATACAGTCTCATATCACCCTACAAGTCAGTGTTGTAACCATAGGTCCATACAGTCTCATATCACCCTACAAGCCATGTTGTAACCATAGGTCCATACAGTCTCATATCACCCTACAAGCCAGTGTTGTAACCATAGGTCCATACAGTCTCATATCACCCTACAAGCCAGTGTTGTAACCATAGGTCCATACAGTCTCATATCACCCTACAAGCCAGTGTTGTAACCATAGGTCCATACAGTCTCATATCACCCTACAAGCCCATGTTGTAACCATAGGTCCATACAGTCTCATATCACCCTACAAGCCAGTGTTGTAACCATAGGTCTATACAGTCTCATATCACCCTACAAGCCAGTGTTGTAACCATAGGTCCAAACAGTCTCATATCACCCTACAAGCCCATGTTGTAACCATAGGTCTATACAGTCTCATATCACCCTACAAGCCCATGTTGTAACCATAGGTCTATACAGTCTCATATCACCCTACAAGCCAGTGTTGTAACCATAGGTCCATACAGTCTCATATCACCCTACAAGCCAGTGTTGTAACCATAGGTCTATACAGTCTCATATCACCCTACAAGCCCATGTTGTAACCATAGGTCTATACAGTCTCATATCACCCTACAAGCCCATGTTGTAACCATAGGTCTATACAGTCTCATATCACCCTACAAGCCCATGTTGTAACCATAGGTCTATACAGTCTCATATCACCCTACAAGCCCATGTTGTAACCATAGGTCTATACAGTCTCATATCACCCTACAAGCCAGTGTTGTAACCATAGGTCTATACAGTCTCATATCACCCTACAAGCCAGTGTTGTAACCATAGGTCCATACAGTCTCATATCACCCTACAAGCCCATGTTGTAACCATAGGTCTATACAGTCTCATATCACCCTACAAGCCCATGTTGTAACCATAGGTCTATACAGTCTCATATCACCCTACAAGCCAGTGTTGTAACCATAGGTCTATACAGTCTCATATCACCCTACAAGCCAGTGTTGTAACCATAGGTCCATACAGTCTCATATCACCCTACAAGCCCATGTTGTAACCATAGGTCTATACAGTCTCATATCACCCTACAAGCCCATGTTGTAACCATAGGTCTATACAGTCTCATATCACCCTACAAGCCCATGTTGTACATAGTTCATACAGTCTCATATCATGCCCATGTTGTAACCATAGGTCTATACAGTCTCATATCACCCTACAAGCCCATGTTGTAACCATAGGTCTATACAGTCTCATATCACCCTACAAGCCCATGTTGTAACCATAGGTCTATACAGTCTCATATCACCCTACAAGCCCATGTTGTAACCATAGGTCTATACAGTCTCATATCACCCTACAAGCCCATGTTGTAACCATGTCTGTACAACTCATATCATTACATCATGTTGTAACCATAGGTCTATACAGTCTCATATCACCCTACAAGCCCATGTTGTAACCATAGGTCTATACAGTCTCATATCACCCTACAAGCCCATGTTGTAACCATAGGTCCATCACTGCAGTTCATGTAGCATTACATCATCACTGCAGGTCATGTAGCATTACATCATCACTGCAGGTCATGTAGCATTACTACATCATTATTGCAGTCCCACATACATATAACTGCCAATTAAATTATTGCAGTAAATGATTATATGTCTACATAAAATGTTACCAGTGTGCAATCAGAGAATTTCTCACCAGCCTATTGACCATGGTCAGTTCATCTTATTTCAAATGCATCCTGAGTGATTTAACCAGTAAAATGCTCAGTTAGTGGGGCTGGGGGTGTTGATGCATGTTGTAACTAGTAATAATTGCCGCTGAATATCTAGCACTGCAGTGAGAGAAACATACACACCATTTTGTACTTTAAAATCATACAAAGTACTTTCTACAACCCTAAATCATCCATCTTTTGTCTAGATGGCCAGAAGCAACGACTTACTGGCGATGAACTGATAGTGATAGAATAGTTCAGGGCAAAATAGATCATGCTCAGGATCACTGTATATATATCCCGATCTCTTATCACCAAAATCCAGAGCAGAGAATACAAAAACATGAAACCTTAAATTCTACAAGAATTTGTCACAAATGCTTCTCTTTCATTTTGCATTTTCGGTTGTCTCATGCAACTAGTTACTAATCAAAGGGAGATAATCTTACACTATACTGATGAAATGTGAGTGAAGTGTCATAAAATGGATTTAATTAGAACCTTGGTGTGAATAAAACATGCTGTCAATTTTGTTAAATGATTTAGACATATATGGTCTAGACAAGTTTAGTATTTGGATACCTTAGTCTAAATGCTGTTTTGTATTTTGATATGAGTGAGAAAACGACCCAAGGTCCTCCAGCATTACCTGAGTCAGTAAGATGCTGTGGGATGTAGGAGTTCAACCATACCAGGAGATACGAGGGGGTATCATCATACATTACTTCTGTTTGGACTAAAGTGTTGTAGATTAACCGTTCTATCTCGGCACACACTCACCCAGAAATCTAATGAAATCATAATGAATCTATCACAGGTGGCTGGAAGTCAGGTTTTTGCAAACATCCCCGCAATCACTACAGTGCTGTGGACCCCAACAATATTTTCTCAGGATCTATCTGGACCTCATCAGTGACAAACATTGGCCTCAAGTCCACAAAGTTTTGTTTTGGAATTACAATTTCCCCACATATAAGTGAGGCATAAGTTATAAGCAATGATATCAAATACTGTGGATTTGTCGATTTCAATGAGAAAAGGATCAACAAAGAAGATCACAAAGGATTTAGGACTTAGTTCTAGACTACTGTCTTGAAAGCAAAGTTAAATACCTCCAAATCGGTGAAAAATTTAACTTAATAAATGTACCAAGTTTGAAATAAATATACTCAGAGTCTGCCTGCAAGGGTATTCAGGTTAAGATCCCGGATAAACTCTTCAGCACATCATAGGTACAAAGGTTAGGCTTTAGGATGACTTTGGCCCTGAAAAGGCTTGTACATGCCCAGCACTTATACTTGCCTCCATTGCTTATAGTACAGTAGTAGGAGTGAGTGAGTGAGTGAGTGAGTGAGTGAGTGAGTGAGTGAGTGAGTGAGTGAGTGAGTGAGTGAGTGAGTGAGTGAGTGAGTGAGTGAGTGAGTGAGTGAGTGAGTGAGTGAGTGAGTGAGTGAGTGAGTGAGTGAGTGAGTGAGTTTAGTTTCACGCCGCACTCAGCAATATCCCAGTTATATGGCGGTGGTCTGTAAATAATCGAGTCTGGACCAGACAATCCAGTGATCAACATCATGAGCATCGATCTGCACAATCGGGAACCGATGACATGTGTCAACTGAGTCAGCGAGCCTCACCACCATCCGATCTTACGACAAGCATAGGTTACTGAAAATCAATATTCTAACCCGGAACTTCACGGGTAAGTACAGTAGAGTAGGAAGGTGGTTTGGATTTTATCACCAATCAGTGGACACAGATAACTTGTTCCAATCAGGATATCAAATAATAAAATCACTTGTCTTTTTACATGTATTTTATTTTGGACCCTTGTTTCATTGGTAGGAGTAGCCACTACTTACTGACGATCATCAGGCATTACAGAAAACCCAATTCAAAGCTTCAGCCAGTCTTTTGAAATTTAAGAGTAAATTTTACAAGGAAAGAGAAATACAAAGCCACAACAGTAACACAATATGTATCATAACATATTTTTTCAGGAGCAAAATATGTGTAGCCTGTATAATTGGTATCCCAACACCCAGTTTAAAGTCAGCTCTGAATGCAGTACTTGTGCAATATTGCATTCACAAACAGTGTGTGTTTGGAGAAGGAACCAAGTCCTCCTTCAACTGTTGACTCTGTATAGGGCCTGAATATCATTAGGTCTTTACGCTGTCAACTTATCTCTACAGTGATATACAGGCCCTGTTACTCCAGAAACCTCATGAACCATGGTAGTTGAGAAACCTCATCAGTCTTGACCCTGTTAGCCCAGAAACCCCATTAATCAGGACAGTGGTAGTTCAAGAAATCATGAATCTGGACCCTTATTCTCGAAACGTTCGTAGCCCTAAGAATTCTTAACTTTGATCGTAGCCAATGTGTTAAGAATGGGCTTAAGAAGTTCGTAAGGCTACGAATGTTTCGAGAATGGCTCGCCTGGACCATGACAGTTAAAGAAACCCACACTGGTCTGGACCATGTTTGTCTATAATCCCTTATCTAGTCTCTTACAGCTGAGAAACCCTGTCTTCCAACCAACTTGTTGGACATCACTACTGACCATGAATGTCTTAAATCCGGCATCAGTTAGTCATGACCCTTTCCTTGTGACTCCAACTACACAGATATACATCCTTCACAATATGACATTGTCATGGAGCTCAATACTTCACTGTTCAACTCAAAGAATACTAGCATATCATTTATCTTTCCTATTGATATGCCTCTGTTGAGATTTCCAAAATGTTTCTCTCATATGAATCTGGTTGAACCGACTGTGATTTATATTCAAATGTTGTTTCCATAAGAATACCTGGATGAGATGATAGAGATATTAATGCATGTTACACTGACAGGTGCTTGTGCTGCTACACCAGCAGGTGCTTGACTTGGCTAGGTAAGAATGTAGTGTACACAGCTCTCATCATGTACTGTCTAATGGAGCTCATATGTTTGTAGCTAGGACATTAAATTCATCTCGGGTAACTGAGACACATTATGTGATCTTACACTAACTTGACGTTGTTGTTCAACCTCACACAGTAGAGTCCACCCTGTAGCTCTCTGTCAGGAGATCCTGGATGTGTTGTAGTATGTACAGTATCCCAGAGTACAATCTTATTAATTACATTTCATACAGCTGTGGATTATGTCTGTCTGCATTAGTATTGACACTATTGACACATATATCATGCTGGAAACCAGGTGAAAAATGCAACAAAATAAAAAACCTCGGGTGTGTTTTTGTAAACAGACATGTACCCTAAAGTCAAAATACAGAAATGTAAAAGATACCCAAAATGGTACCTAAGTCTTTATTCTTCAACCAAGAACTGAAACCGTATGTAGGTGTTCCTGTTGGCCTGATTGCAAGTGGCATTGTGCATTACACAAATGTTGTTATTGTGTATGTTCATTTCATGCAATCAAATGCATCTCATACAATAATATGATAGCTTCGATCAAGAAAACGACACAATGCAGTATAGACTTGTCCTGGTGGATGTTTTGGTGTTCTGATTTTGGCAAGTAGCTGTATACAGAAACGTACCTGGGGTACATATCTGTAGTAGCCATGCCGACAACGACCCCTTCATGTCAGTTGTCAGAGGAGTGGCAGTCTCCAGTGCACATTGTGCCACAGTGATCCAGTCAATCGTCAGAAGTTCAAGGACTGTAAATGCAGGAGGCAAGACAAATGATGCCGACATTGGGGAACCCCGCCCACATGGGGGATGATGCTGACAAATCCAAATCATTTACCTGTGTGTTTATGTGATTCAAACCCAATATCACAAGCCATTGGCATGCCTCTGGGAGCAACTCTGCACAGCATATCCCTTCAGATGACAGGGCAACCTGTGTGCCCAATACTGAATGAGTGAGTAAGTTTAGTTTTACGCCGCACTCAGCAATATTCCAGCTATATGGCGGCGATCTGTAAATAATCGAGTCTGGACCAGACAATCCAGTGATCAACAGCATGAGCATCGATCTGCGCAATTGGGAACTGATGACATTTGTCACCAAAGCCAGCGAGCCTGACCACCCGATCCCGTTAGTCACCTCTTATGACAAGCATGGGTTACTGAAGCTTCATTCTAACCCGGACCTTCACGGGTCGTGCCCAATACTGTAGATCCAATATTGTATCATGAGGTGATATATCTACTTACATAAGGACGACATGCTTTAAAAGAAAAGGTATAATTAAATATTACCATATTGTTGTTCCCTATAATGATGGAACACAGCATTTTTAAACCACTGATCACTTCTGTGCTAATGAAAAACCAGCTGCCCCTCTAAAGATCCATCTGTAACAGCCTCGATATTCAGCCTGCTTGTGACCTGTCCCTTTCAACCAAACTTTGTTAATAATCTATCACACCATTATTGACGAGCATGTCACATCAGCCCAAGTAGGGCTACAATCTGCTGGGGTTAAAAGGTCTTGTGTATACAGTGTAGTATACCATACTGTGGCATGTGGTTCTCTCTGTGAGGTGGGTTAACCCCTGCCTCTACATGCTAGCAACACAATACACAAAGTTAAGGAAAGATTACATAACTGATTGAAACCCTTTCTTGTTAAATGCTTCTCAACATAAGATTTACTGAACTGAACAGATGCGTCATTGAGTGAGCAAGTGAGTTTATTTTTACACCGTGTTTTAGTAATATTCCAGCAATATCACAGCAGGGGACACCACAAATAGACTTCCCACATTGTACCCATGTGGGGATTCGAACCCGGATCTTCGATGTGACAAGCAAACACTTTAACCACTTGGCTACCCCACCACCCCTGAATTGAGTGTAAACTCTTTATAGTGTATGATATTACACACAACTGAATATGTCACTTGCAGTTCCCTAACAACTAATGAGGATTAACAATTTAACCATAAGCTACCCACCGCCCCCAAATGCGTCTGAATTATGTACCTATAAAAATAAAATTTTCTTCCAGTTACAAGACGGTTTTAACTGACTCCATGCCTCTCACTGCAAAACATGTACAAATACTGCCTGAGATTAATTTAAGTTAAGATCCTGTAAACAGGTGGTGGACCTCATGAGCAACCACACATGCCTTTGAGGCATGATTCCATACAATCCGTCAGATCACAGATTGTGTTTGATTAGAGCCCCACCATTGCCAGTTCTCTCAGCAAAAACTGAACTATAATGATCTATTCTGTCGCGGAATCCCATCTGGGAGCAATGCAAGGCATTCTGGTAACCTATTCTGCCTCAACATCTCAACAGGAGAGTATGGGATACAGTGGTTCATTTCTGCCTTGGATCCCAGACTGTGACAAGAACGAGACCATGCGGCATTATTCTGCCCCGAAAATATCCACAGTAGGGTTCTGCTGTGACTCTGATACTGAAAATGGTAAAACACACATCAGCACAGCACCATGCCGTCATCTGTTCCACAAGGCCTGCTGTCAGCACAGTCACTGCCAATGAATAGGACATATTCCTCAACATTTCCCAAATATAGTGTCAACAAATGGTTCACATGTCTATACGCTGACCGCGCCTGAGAGAATATACCCAACCATCTGTGTAATAAAACCACATCAAGCCCTGTTGATCATGGCCGATGAATAATAGATGTGGATGAAGGTCTACGGACATCCATTCATCCCCAGCAATCAATAGATATTGAATACATGGTTGTTGCCTTTTGGACTGACACACAATTCCATCAATCAGGGTTCCAACTGCTGTACCGCTATTCTCACCACTCACAAACAATTTATGTCCATGCATGTACAGGATTGTGGATGAATACCGGGCGGGGCAGGAGGCAACAGGTTACTTATACAGTTAACAGAATTTGTTTATCTCTCTTTATTGAATTCATGTTATTTTTGCACACTCCTGTCTCAGACAGACTTAAGAGTATGAGTGTGAATCTGAGAGCATTAGCATTACAAATAAACACCACAAAGATGTGGGAATTCTTACTCCTCATCCCCAAGCTGCTTGTAACCTAAGAATCCTATCTTCTCTGGTATTAGGAAAACATGGCAGTATTTGTATAAGGTGTTATTGGCATATTCAGAACATTTGTACAATACATATTCTTTCTTTATTCTTCAGCATGTCATTTATTATGTTTGCCTTGAGAATAGTTCATACTCAGCAAAAAAAAACATTACTTTTTTCCTAGTTATTGCCAACAGGAGACTTTGTTCTCATGTCTGTACAAGGTTGAAATGTGTCTTTCACTTTTATAGTATAGAAACTAGTGATTCACACAATACTATTCTCCTTGAAACAGTACTTGTTTTTTCACAGCAGTGAAATTAACCTTTCAGGTCATATATCTGAAACTTAAGACATATTTGTAATTACGCATAACACTTCAATTCATTTGATACTAACACTTTAACTGGTGTCCAAAACATTCATTATGGAAGACTCTTTCATTCATATGCTTTGGTTTTAAATCCTCAGATAATATAAATCCTAAATTTTAAATCATTTAGTAATATACATCATAAATTCTAAATCCTACAATAAGTAAGAAGAGAGCCATTGTAACAATCCTCTCCTGGGTTCGTAGCATTACGAGGAATCGTAAGTATATAATTTATCATAGCCTTACGAACATCGTAGCTATGAACGCTTTGGATCGTGGCCCTGAACACACCTGCCAAAGTGATAAATACAACAGCTCTAGGTTATCCAGCACACCTCTGAATATTGTTTTATGGCACAATTACAACTGTTCCATCAATTTGTCAAAATGATTGATTGATGACACACGAAAACAATACACCGATTGAGTATCCTCCAACCACAACCAGCTGATCAAATCACTCCACGAGAACAAGAATATCAGATGTGATCACACTCCGACCCTTAAACACAGCTGAAGCTTCAAAACTAGACTAATGCTTAGTCTCTGAAAATATCTAATTTTGCTGTAAACAACACTACGTACTAATTTAACATGCGCCCTAGCAAGATGGAAGAATCAAAACCTGTTGAAAATCTAAACTTGTTTCATTTAGGGCTATAGTATTGCAGTAAGCAGTCGGCAGAAAGGAAAATAATATGTTTCAGGGACTGTGGGACAGACTTCTTAAGAACATAGTCAGGCCTTGACTTTGTATGCAGTTCACTGTCTTAGTGTAACGAGGGAAATTAATAACTGCTGGATTACGATTCATATTAACATGTCAATCATCAGTCAGCACCAAGACTACCGATTGCCCTATCCCAGAATACATACAAGTACAACTAGTTGTAAGTTACAGTATAATACACAATAAGCCTAATAAAGGACATATATCATCCATTTGACAACATCTGACCCATCTCATACAGGAAAGGTTATCTTACTGTAATATTTACTTATGAAAAATGTTTTCAAAACTGATAAGACTGCCGAGTGTGTATGATAATCACTCGACATAGCTGAGTTGCTTGGGTGAAGGCTGAAACACATCGATAAGTCAGTATTTCAACAGAGTTTGTATGACAAAACGTATTGATTAATAACAACACATTGAAGCTGGACAGATCAGTTTATTTGAACAGGCTTACAGTTCAGATCAATTATCGCACACTGTGTTTGTGAACTGAACAACTGTTTGTCACTTGGATATTTAGCACTTATATATACTCTGAAGTGCAGAGCTCCATAACAGATGCAGAAACTGTCACTCCGACCTATCATATTTACAGTACACTATCAGGTTAACACAGTCATGAGGGCTGCTGAAAACTAAGTTATTTATTGAAAGTCAGCTAAACATTATGAAGAGGATGTCAATGAGATTATTGTCAACAGAGTGATAGGTCAGACTGACAAACTGTTTGTCCTATCTGTGACTGTTGAGGCAGAGTTGATCCACGTCTCCCATTAACATAAACAACAAAACACAAAGAAACTTTATCCTTCAGACCTACCTAAGTCCTTCACCTTCCTCAACAATAGAATTAATGGTGTATGTTTCTGACCCAAAGCTAATTTAATCCCTGTAAAATTAGCACTAGATCTTACTTCAGACCATATAATATTATTTTTTATAACATGACTTCTATCCTGTCATAAAATTTTCATTATTAGCAAGAAATCTTTCACAATACATGCATTTTCTGTGGTTGAGTAGGGCTGGACAATCCCATGCTGCTACAGGTAGCTTTGCTTCATTGAAACTTTACAACTCTCCTTCAGTGGCACAAACAGCTACTTGTATAGATTACAAGAGGGTTGTAAACAAATTGAAAGCAACATAAAATATTCTATGGATAGTGAAGGATGAATTTTCTCCTTGAGTGGAGACTGACAAGACAACCACTGATGACACTGAAGGTATCATCGGGCTAAGGCAAATCTTCCCTCACTTTTACATAAGCCAGGGGTAAAACTGTCACACTTTGTATAATGCTGGTATTTCTATTAAGAACAAAATTATTGCTGCCTTAACATGCATAAGAAATCATTAACAATACCTCCAAGGTTTAGAAAATTTCTAATTTCAAATTTCTAAAATACAAATATATTTTCAATAAACTTTCCAAAACATTAATTCCTTCAGATGCAGTTATCTTAAATTGCATAGCATTATGAATTCTCATAAATATCAAACAAATTTCACTTTTTTCACACAATTAATCTTTATATACCGCGGAATTAATTAGACATACACCCCACAAGTATTTCAACAAGACTTCCTTCGTTGCAGTAAAAATTTCAGAAGTTCATACACACTGTCTCTACATTATTTGTCTGAGGGCTGATAAAAAACTTATCCTTTTACCTGTAAATCTGAACAGGTGAACCATGAAGTGGACCAACTACAAAATCCACCAGGAGGATCTATACCATGAAACTGACATACTTCAGGGCCTTTGAACAAGCTCTCTGAAAGAGTTCATTCTATTTTCAAGGTATCCTGAGTTCCAGCACAGGTAAGGGGCCCTGAGGGGGTTTTAGGGGGTTCCTTACATACTGAACCAAAAATGTTAAGGATCATGAACATTCTATGTTCAAGGTATCCTGAGTTCCAGCACAGGTAAGGGGCCCTGAGGGGGTTTTAGGGGGTTCCTTATATACTGAACCAAAAATGTTAAGGATCATGAACATTCTGGGGGATTTGATTGTATTAAAAACTGTTCACACAATGTCATAAAAATATTACGAAAAGTATTTCTGATCCCTGTTTCAGTTCAACATGTTATCACTAGATGTTTTAGATATATTTCTACTGTTGCACTTATAGGAGGTTTACAGCACCCCACTAGATCCTTCCATCCTGTAACCTGCTGTACCCGTGTCAGTGATATCCTGGTTAACACAGCACCTGCATCAGATGTTGTTACAGGTGAACTTGATGAGACATAGTTACAGGGGTTTCTTAATCTACAAGTACCACTACTTGTAATTATGTAAACATCAGATAACACGCCCTGTGGCTAACAAACATAATTGGATACTCTTCACTGTTTCACTGTAGATAAAAATAGTGAATAATATGAAACTTACCAAAATGTATATCAGTTATGATTATAGTATAATATGATATCGCTCCTGGACCTGAGCTTGCTTCATCGTCAGTTAGCTCTCTATCTAAAATCTCTTTAGACAGAACTTTTAAAAATAGTTAACGAACAGCATCAGCCCCACTTTTTAACAAAATGGAAATACATATTTTTTTCCTTGCCATGTGTACAAAATTGATCACCACGGCTTTGTCCTGGTGTTGAAAGGGGCAGATAAATATATTTTGGCATGAGGTATGCCATTTTCTATTTTTATCTGTGTTTTGCTCAGGTAACCTGAATCCTGACATGTATTTACCATCCCACTTGTTTACACAAATCATCAGATTTCCATGGTTACTCATAAAAACAGAAAGAATTGGCAAAAGTTATGATGTATGCTCAAGGCCATAGCGAAGATCATCTCCATATTTACAACTGAAATACTTATAAAATAGTTACCTGGATCCTAACAAGTCTCTAATACTTTATATTTTACACTAAAAATACATGTTTTTGATTTTGGTCAGGAAAGATCTATTCAAACTAAATATGTGTTGTACATTACATTTTATAGATATTATGTTAAATCTGCATTAGTGTAAGTAACAGTACACATTAATTTGATGTTGAAGTTCTGGGGTTTATCTAGACTGTTCAGAGACTTTTCGACCCAAACGTCTCGAGCAAATGTCAGTAAAAGTTCATCATTAGAAATTAACAATTTTGATTCTATGTACATAATGTAGGTAATATTGTGGCTCAGTAGAGGTAACTGTATATCATTATCAACAGGACCAGTAACAGGGAACAGGCTTATTTGTACATTATTGCAATGTTAAATTACCTTAGATCATAGGGAAAAAAAGAATTTTGAAAGTATCCAAATTTTTAAGGAACCAATGATTTATTACCCAATTTGCCTGCCAGGCACACTTAGCTTAAAACCTACAAAAATGTAAATGCTGCTGTCATATCAATGTCTGAATATGCTGCTGTAATACAGAGACATGTAAACAAGTGTGACACACATTTACACCATGTAATAATCTCTGGTCTCAAATAGAATGATATTACTGCACAAGAGATGAGAGAAAAGAGTTTTCTCAGCATTGTTTTTAATAACTACGTAAGACATTGTGATCTGGTATTAATCATTAAATAAATGCTTCAGGAAGACAGCAAATTTTATAATGGCAGTATTCTACGACTTCCAAAGAAATGTTTATTCTTAAAATTGAGTACGTATTACAAATGAAAAGGAGATTTACTCACCTCTATATGAGCCATGGTACAATTTGTACAATGAACTTGAGTATTTCACTGCCTTAAACTAAACACCCTAACTTGGGTGTACACCAAAAACTGATATAAATCATTATTTTTTCTGATCAGTATGCATTCAAATTACAGGAAACAACATCCCGTTGACTAGAGCCCAAATTACTTATCACATATCTACGAAATGAGATTAAAATACTTAGGGGTGCGTTACGCAAAATGTCCCAATGGTGAGCCAGTGTTATATTGTCAGCTGTTATTATGCTTATCAACTGTTTATAGTATTGGGTCAGCATGCATTAGCGGCCGACCTAATCAGTGATTGTGTGAAGTTTGTGTTATATCGCGCTTCAAACTGGCGGTGTAATTCACAAGTTTATAAGTCGCTAAGAGCCGCAGTCACTGTGACCAAAACTGGAGTCAGTGATGTAATTGATGAACCCACTTGGTACTGAACCTGGAATCGGTGTCAAGTGTGTTCTTATGAACGTGTATACTTAGCTAGACTACATGCACAAAATATAATTCCAGATGACAAACTCACCCCCTCCACTTCCCCAGCGTCCATGCCGCTACTTCCTACGAAATACGCTACAACGGGGTAGACGGTTCATTCACAAATACAGGTGCCCCGCCTTCGATGGGGCTTGGGTACACAGCTTTTAGTGTTTATCCAGCTCAAAACTACCTTCCTCATGACTGTGTACAGATACGTCGCCGGCGCGTCGTCTGCTAGAGGAGGCATTAGGTCAAGCGCGATCGCCCGGGGAGATTCACCGTGAAGTGACTTTATAAGGGTGTAATTGATGCGAATCACCTACAGTAGCCATACGGTACAAACTAATCACCTGCGGCTCTCACTTACAATGACTAAAGGATCAGCTGTTTAGCAATAAGCGCTTGAGTGGTGTAATTGGGATATCAGTGCGATCAGTGAAGCATGACACGTCCTTTCCACGCCCTGTATTCCACGTATTCGATATTCAGTTAACTCATACCAATAATTTCAAATACGTCTAAATATACGGAGTGAATTATAGAGGTATTTCATGGCAGTGTTTTGATCGATACATAAACACCACGTGGGTCATGACAAAAGGGCAATAATGAGGTTATTATTCATTCATAAGCTCCAAAACTTTCAATTTACTTTGCGAACTGCTTGAATCCATATTGTTCTCGTGAAATATAATCTAATAAAACGTACCCCCTAGGTTGGTTCAACTTAAAAGCTCCGGATGTTTTATGTATTGAAATATTTCAGTATTTGATGACTGTGACACTTTAACTCAACCGAGTGCCCGAGTGTACCAGACTCGATGGCTCCGCTGTACTAGAGGTTAAGGGTCACAGGTGAAATTCATGAATGATCGGCATTTTAATATCTCTGTGATTGAGATAATCCTGCTGTTCACGCTTGGCAAAGAGCCTTCAGTTCTTCTCGCAATGGTGATCATCGAAGTTAAACTCTTGACAAGCTAACACAAATGAAATCACTCATCCGAGAGGTCACCGGGTACGAACAGATTGTATGATTGTTATCAGTCGCTGGGAAGAACGTATCGTGATTATAAACCATTCTTCAGATCTAATTTAGCTCATATCATTATTGTAGAACTTGCAGTTGAAAGGTGTGTCTAATAATATATATAATTTCAAATCGTAACATGCATAATGACACTAACACATGTTTACTGATATCATTAGTCGTACATCAGCGGCTGGAGACACCCACTTGTGGAGGCCCCAATACCAAACTACTTAAACTCAAACTGATATTTTAGTGACTTTATCAAGCATAGACATTGTCAGGCATCAACAATTAAAGCAGAGAATCCGTTCAATTGTTAATCCTCATTGAGTTATTAGGGAACTCCAGTGACGTTTTCAATTGTGTTTAGTATCATACGCTATAAAGAGGTTACACTGAATTGAGGGTGGGTGAGGTAGTCTTGAGGTTAAAGTGTTCGCTCGTCACGCCGAAGACCCGGTTCGATTCAACACATGGGTACAATGTGTGAAGCCCATTTCTGGCAATAAAATTAGAAGGGTCGGTCGGGCGATGAGAAGCAAAAAAAATGCTGGCCTAATCGTATAACTTAATTTTTTTTAAACTAGTATCGTCATACTGATGATTAGATTTATTATAATGGCGTCTGCAGAGGTGATGGTGCAAAATCCAGTACTACAACGTGTCCCTCCTTTTAAAGATAATCATTCTGAATTTGGAAAACATGTGATATCAGCTTATCAACTTGGACTTACCTCTCATTTGTCAGTGCGGAGGCCACACCATCATGACTGATCATGAAGGCTGGGTGTCTGGACCAGGTCAAGTTGTCTGGCTGGTTTGTTGTTTAACGCCGCACTCAGCAATATTCTATCTATATGGCGGAAGTCAACCGTTCGAGTCTGGACCAGATAATCCAGTGATCAACAGCATGAGCATCGATCTACACAATTGGGATACGATGACATGTGTCAACCAAGTCAGCGAGCCTGACGACCCGATCCCGTTAGTCGCCTCTTACGACAAGTATGAGTTGCTGAAGACCAATTCTAACCGGATCTTCACGGGTTAGACCAGGTTAAGCATTATGATCTACATCGATTGCCATTCGGTCTGCTTAAATTAAGGCCTATACTGTAACATAGGAGGTACGAAAAAAAAGTCTTAGGTGATAAATTAAATACCCCAAATGTGATGATCTATGGTGAATGCGGTCGCTTCCCACTTTATCTAGAAGCACAGATAAAAGTTATCAAATACTGGGTAAAGCTCTTGAATATGCCTGCATCAAGATTTCCTAAGAAATGTTATAACATGATGTATTTGTTTGACACCAACGGAAAATCAAATTGGGTAACGAATGTTAGAAATTTACTAAATCATTGTGGTTTTAGTGATGTATTTTTGTCACAAAAGATTACTTGCCCAAAGTCATTTTATAATGCTTTATCGCAAAGATTAAAAGATATGTACATTCAGGCCTGGAACTCATCTTTAATACAGTCGCCAAAATCCACTTTTTACAGTACTTTTAAATCTTTTTTCCACACAGAGCAATACCTACACGATATCAATCTTAGAAAATTCCACGTTTCATTATCCAGATTTAGATGCTTTTCACGTTATTTTATGATCGAGAAGGGCAGATATTAGTAAACTTCGTATGTATATCCACCATGCTTTTGAACAAAGAAAATAACGTTTGCAAACATTGTGATTGTATGCCATTATTGTTTTTATATTTTGTACTTTAGGCCTACGGCCTCTTCAGTAATGGAATAAAAAGATTTGAATGCTACGAGAAAAGTTACGAGATCTTAGGCTTACGAGAGCTTTGTGAAACGGGGCCCAGGTTAAGAAGACGAGATCATTGAGATGAATAATCGCTGACTAAATATCGACCAATTATCTTTAAAAATATCGGAGACGTAAATTAGACGAACAAGGCAAAAATGTCCAACAGAATTCCAACATCTTCCGGTGAGTGGTGGATTATTAACAAAAGAGCGTTCTGAACATAATTTAGAAGCAGCCCATAAACACAGACCTATCTTTGCGTATTGCGTGAGTTTATTCAAGCTTTATTTCATTACAATAGTTTATGGACTATATTATCGACGACACAATTTTCACATCAGTAATCGTTAATAATTAGGAGCTAATCCTATTGTGTTTACATTTTGGAAGTGATTATAGTTGGTTGAACGCTGCTAAATGTCATTTAAAACCGAATGCGTTGGGTGATTGTTCAGTCATTTCATGTTGGAACCAGGCTGGGTCAATATTTTCCTCCATATCCGATCAAACACCTCAAAGAATTCGCCGGGGTCAAACGTAACAGTTTCAGACGACATGTTTGTTTACTTTTGTAAGGGTTAATGAGTGCAAAATATTCCTACGCGCAGTGAACCGGCTCTCAGAAGTGGTTATTGAAAAACTTTCACTTCTAATTTTTTAGTAACAGCCAATCAAAAACGAGCATATTTAAATTTGATGGTAGAATTCTTTTTAACGGCATTTCCGATTATCGATCTTTTCAGCCAGTCTTATTAACCAAGGCTATAAACACGAGCACTGACACGCAGACAGTCAAAGAAGACGAAACCTGACCACCCGGTCCAACATGGTCAGTTCCTACGTCTCGTTTATAGATGCCCGATCTAGGAGAATTCCAACACTGTTTTGTCTGTTTTTTGTGGAGCCGAACCCAAGGCACAGCTGACGCATGACTGTTGCTGAACCTCCGCTTGTAAATGGGAGAAATGGCGAAAGTGACGTGAAGGCGAATGATATGATAGTGACGTCTGTAAATGGATAAATGGTAAACCCTATAGATCGATATTTGGAATAGACCGTGGATATGGCATGCGTCAACTGTAAACAGTTTGTCATCTATCACTGTTAATGATATCGTATATCCAGATATAACAACACTTCTGTGTATTCGCGTACTTTCAATCCTTTGCTGAGGGAGGAAATTAAAAAAATTCCAGGTGTGTTTTATTTAGTTGGCCTCAAAATTCCATCTCGATTTGAGTATGATAATACTGAAATCCAATGATATTTTTTTTTATTACTATTGCTGTTATGTCGTATTTTACATTGTATATTTTTTTAATGACTGAAGCAATGTTTATTTTCTAGCAGTAGGTTTGTGACAGAAAATGCAAGCATTGATAATCGTATTATTCAACAGAAGTCTTTTGCGGCCGAATAATGTTATTAGGTTTGTGGTTAATAGTACAGTGAGTCCAGAATTGCATTGCGCATGTCCTGCGGGTTAAGAATGTAAACTTCCGCTGAACGACGGCGGAGAGTATTCCTTACAAAATGTCAATTTTGACCCGCAGAACATGAGATGAATAAATAAATATGTATTATTTTAAAGATTACAACGGGGGAACTGGAGCAGATGACCTCCAAAGCTCAGTTCGAGGTGATTTAGATTGAATAGCCAGTAAAATATTAACTCAGAAGTCCTAATGACATGTCGAAACTGGTAGATTCTCTAAATAACGTGTTAAATACTCGAATTTATCATATTTGCTTGTTTTTTATTTTATGTCCATGCAGAACAATCGTGTCTTTACAATATCATTCGATAATGTAAATAGAATGTAAGAACATATAGTTACTAGCCCGCTTCGTGATCACTTCAAGTTCAACAGAAAATATATTCTCAATCATTCCATAGACTGACATTCGGAGCTGTTGTTTTGTACACATCACACTATATTGCCACTGCCTTGGTAAACAGAAAAGTACATACTTTTTATCAACGTTATAGAGTATTTTGAGAAGTATATGGCATGATATAAATGGAAGAATGATGACTGTCTCTCCTGGTTACAGCAAGATGCAAGGCATCTATGGAAAACACAGATTTAAATAAATGCCAAAAGATTATAACCATGTGCTTATGAGACTTATTGAGGTCACCACGAAATTGATGCAGTAGGATTTCAACAATGATACACTATGATTCTCTTGAGATAGTTTTGAAAGTCCAAATATAAGGGAATTAAATACAGGACAAGAAAAAAGGAACACAAGTTCAGACCCTATTAACCCTTTTCTGTGAATATATTTTAACAAGCTCAACAAAAACTGATAGGTGAAATGAAAAGAGATTTTGAGAATGATAGTTGTGGAATTGTTAAAACAACAACTTTTTCCATGGTTTCATACACTAGATCGAGCCAATGACAGCTTGAATGAACTGAGAGATGCTTTCGACACGCCATCAGGCTTGCCAACTGGATCCAGAGCTAAGGATGACCTAACACGAGCTGTTCATCCACGCATTTTGACCTATGAAGATGGAGGACAGAGGCCACAGAAGTATCGAGATGCTGCACAGCAGCTCCAACAGATGCTGGCACCACAGTCTGAAAGGGTATGACTGAAGTGACTGAACATGCTGAGGTAGTTCAAACTGTAATTTTAAACCAACCACTGGTAATAATTTAGTTTCAGGGCCTGAGGTTGCTTCCATCCCACAAATTGGTCACAGTGTCTCCTTCTTTGAACCCCACCATATACACACAACAGTAACAAGTTGCCTGAAACAAACCATGTAAATCCATGAAAGAGTACTGTTTCATGTAATCATAAAAACTGTAAAATGACAGATTACTACCCTGCTATTCAATCATATACCCACTATGTGGAAAACATCTAACATTGTACCATTCCCGAAAAGGCAAAACCCGTTGCTCTGACATCGGTAGCCATGAAGTGTCTGGAACGCATTGTGAAAAAGCTACTTATGCGCGAGGTTGAAGAACATCTAGACCCGCTCCAGTTTAATTACCGGCAGAGAAGAGGCACAGACGATGCCACATTAACCCTCCTGAATCTTATCTATAAACATTTAGAACAAGATGGATCATATGTGAGAATTCTGTTCTCTGACTTTTCCTCCGCATTCAATACCATTCAGCCACACTTACTTCTGTCCAAACTAACAAACTTAAGTGTGAACAGCAATCTGATCAGATGGATAGACTCTTTCATGACTGACAGACCTCAGTATGTTACTGTTAATGGAATCAGTTCCTCGGTTGCCAACCTGTCCCCTGGAGCTCCACAAGGATGTGTTTTGTCACCCGTATTGTTCATCATTTATACCAACGATTGTATCTAACAGCTAACTGTTTCATTATCAAGTTTGCCGATGACGCAGCAATTGTTTCACTTTTAAAATCTGCTGACCTTGATTACAAGAATGCAGTCTTGAATTTTACTAATTGGTGTAAAGATAACTTTCTGGTTTTAAATGTTAAGAAAACAAAAGAATGATTATAGATACATATGTTGGACTTGCCAAAGAGCATGGTTTATGTAACAGTGTTTTTGGTATACTACTTGTAATTACCCATGTGCCTTTGTTCAACAGGTGCCTGATGCCCCAGACACCTCACCTGCGCCTCCTCGGGGACCTCTCCCAACACCAGAGGAGGCAGCCATAATGCTCCAGCACCAGGCTTCACTCACCCACCACCTGGAGTCAGAGAATCGCTACATCAGGGTGAGTTGCGACTTCTTCAGGCCAACAATACTACATGGTCGAATTGCAACTGAGTTATTGTGGGCAGTATAATAGACTTACGAATCATTACCATTGCTCATATAGGATTTAGCAGTTGGGTAACCCAGTGGTTAAAGTGTTTGCTCGTCACACCGAAGGCTGGGTTCGATTCCCCAAATTGGTACACTGTAAAGCCCATTTTTGGTAGTCCCCAGCTGTAATATTGCTGGAATATTGCTAGAACCAGTACAATCCAACTTACTCAAATAGAATTCACTTTTCAAATTGCTCTGTTTTGACCATGCTACTGTTTTCTTTGATCTATAATGTTATTTATTCCAACAGAACTACTAGTCAGCACCAGAGTCAAGTGAAAGTGTAGTAGACTTCAGATTTATCTCATAATGTGTTAGGATGCAATTGGATGGTTATTGTTTCATGTTTCAGGAAGAGATGGCAATCTTGCGCCTGAAGCTGGGGGAGCTGCTTGATGAGAACAAGCACCTTCACAATGAGCTAAAGACGACGGTGGTGCATGAGATACTCCGAGAAGGAGGTGCAGATCTTGCCCAGGTATGAGGGCTATCATTCATGTATACCTTCACTCAGGGATATATGCTGGCACATGGAGCTGTCATCTAAAGCACTGCAATGCTTTGGCTGAGTTGTGTCCCTTTACCTCTGATTCTGGGTTCAAAATTCCAGATTTGCCCAATTTATGATCCTTGTTGTGTTAGAACATGTTTGTGGGTTTCACAGGGCTAAACAACTACATCTTCCCACAATAGCGTACATGTCATGAAACACTCTCACAACCCAAATGATCCACAAGTCAATTACTTGGCCAAGTAAAGAGAGTTAATATCTAAATGTTAGGTGTAACTTTGAGCTGCAACACACCTTCTCTCCTACAACTTTGTTACTCTGTGCTGTCTGTAGGTCAAGGAAGGAAGCTACACAAAACAGGACGTTATGACACTCATTTCATAATGAGGTTGATCTCTGATTGAATGAAAACAGTACTACCACTATCACAATATGTCAAAAATACTGCAGGTTTAAAACCACAATGAAAGATATAACCACTGTATAGATATAACCACTGTATAGATATAACCACTGTATAGATATAACCACTATAGATATGACCACTGTATAGATATAACCACTATAGATATAACCACTGTATAGATATGACCACTGTATAGATATAACCACTGTATAGATATAACCACTCTAGATATAACCATATAACCACTGTATAGATATAACCACTGTATAGATATAACCACTGTATAGATATAACCACTATAGATATGACCACTGTATAGATATAACCACTGTATAGATATAACCACTGTATAGATATAACCACTGTATAGATATAACCACTATAGATATAACCACTGTATAGATATAACCACTATAGATATAACCACTGTATAGATATGACCACTGTATAGATATAACCACTGTATAGATATAACCACTGTATAGATATAACCACTGTATAGATATAACCACTGTATAGATATAACCACTATAGATATAACCACTGTATAGATATGACCACTGTATAGATATGACCACTGTATAGATATAACCACTGTATAGATATAACCGCTGTATAGATATAACCACTGTATAGATATAACCACATCTGTAGTGCAGATGTTCATGTTTACTTCCTTGTCTTGAGTTGGCGATGGATCTGTTTCAGTACATGGGCAACCTGGACTCTGCGCTGAAGGACTCAGTGGGTCCAGGGATGGCGAGACAAGACTACAGGCGCTGGCAGGTGGAGCTGGTAGGTTCATGCATGGATAATTTCATCTTGTGGTATTGCTTTACCCTGGTGGGACTGTGTGAAGGAATGGCTCTGTGTCACTCATGTGTTGTGAGAGCTCAAGTTGGGTGGCTGTCTGATTATGTCATCCCAGCCTTCTTGGATTTGTATAAACACAAAGCGCCATGCCTCAGCTGGAATATTGCTGACTGTAGATTGAAACAAAATTCAATTATACAGTAAGGCTGAAGAAATAACATGTACATGTATTGATATGAATCTTCTAAGGTTTGGTGTCCCCCGCTGTGATATTACTGGAATATTGCTACAAGCATCATGAAACCTTACTCACTCACTCTAAGGTGGATTGATAAACAATTCTTGCTTGCTTTCTCATCTTTTTGTTTGTTGTCAATACATTTTGGATATACGTAACATTGTGCAAGACATGCTTTCTATACTGACTACAAAACACAGCAGAGAGCCTTGTGGTGCAGTGTCATCTTTACCTTTCAGGAGAGGCTGAGTTCTCTCCATGCCAACAAGTCGGAGCGCCTGGAATCCCAGTTGGCACATGCAAGGTAGGATATGTCCTTGTGGAGATGTCAGATGTAGCAACACGACCACTTAACCATCATGTTGCATGATATGTTCCTGCTCTTGATTCAGCAGAGGTGACATAATCATGGAAACTTTGTGAATGACGTAATTGCTCAAAATATTTTAAGCAGGGGAAGAATTTCGGATTAGTAATTGATACCTAAAAGAGACCATGTTAGAAAAGGACTTGTTCCCCTTCCATGTGTTACAAGTAGACTAAAGAGTAGTTCCCCATCGCTGTGTTACAAGAGTTATTCCCCTTTCCGCTGCTTCAAGAGATTTCCCCGTAATACAAGAGTTGTTCACTTTCATTCTCATCTTATTCCTCTACCTTCATAATACCCCATGCAACAGTATGATACAAATATTTAATGTATTGACTCTATAACTAGTTTTATGTGGATTCCTGAAGGTGCTGGCAAAGTGACAAAATAATGTAACAAGAGTCGTTTCCCTTCCCTTCTCCTTTCCATGTCACACATTCAGTATCCTACCACCAACACCTGTGTTGTGGAGCAACCATTATGTCTTAACATTATACTTGGGGCGGTGGGGTAGCCTAATGGATAAAGCGTTGGCTCGTCATGCCGAAGACCCGGGTTCGAATCCCCACATGGGTACAATGTGTGAAGCCCATTTCTGGTGTCCCCTGCCGTGATGTTGCTGGAATATTGCTAAAAGCGGCGTAAAGCCAAACTCAGTCAGTCGGTCAGTCAGTATCATTATAATTAGGGTTATATTTCTACAAAAACGGCTCAAGACAAGTAAATTGAAACCATATTCTCACTTACATTTTCATCACACTGGCTGGCTGAGTTAAGGATAAATTCCAGTTGACATATGCATGTCTCATTGCTTGTAGATCAGCAAAAGGCCCTGTCTGTTATGAGTTTATCTCTATACTGGCTGTCATGCTGAGGAGCTTTGACAATTGTACAAGAGTTGTTTCCCCTTGCCAGGTCAGAGCTGGAGAAGTATGAGCAGATGGTGGAGGATCTGAGGTCTCAGCTGCGGATACATGACTCCATCCCGACACACGAGAATGGACTGTCGACCACCATGTTCCTGTCTGACACACACCGCAACTTCCACCAGCAGACCATCGACAGGCTCACCAAGTAAGACTGTACTACTGAACACTCACCATAGGGCTTGTTCTATTCAGTCTTTACTCGCCAATGACAATTTGCTGTATTTAGCACTCACCATTTAGAGCTTGTTCCATGCGACAGACACAACATTTAGTACTTGTTCTATGGGACTGACTCATCAAGTGGGATTTCTCTCTATAGGGTCTGCCTAGCTAGGGGTAATCATGAATACTTTTAATGAAATAGAAAAAGACTAGATAACATTTTAGACCCCATGCCTTTGCAATTACAATAGGTATAGCATCATAAAAGGCATTTTAATTTTCATGATATTTTAAAACATGTCAACTAACCTGAAAGCAGATCTTGACTATTATCAGAGTTCAGTAATTGCGGAGCTTGATGAGTTGATGAGCATTTCCCTTGACTAACTGTGTGTTCTGTGTGCAGGGAGCTTGATGAATTGATGTACCATTGTCTGCCAGAGTTATTTCCCTTGACTTACTGTGTGTTCTGTGTGCATGGAGCTTGATGAGTTGATGTACCATTGTCTGCCAGAGTTATTTCCCTTGACTTACTGTGTGTTCTGTGTGCAGGGAGCTTGATGAGTTGATGTACCATTGTCTGCCAGAGTTATTTCCCTTGACTTACTGTGTGTTCTGTGTGCATGGAGCTTGATGAGTTGATGTACCATTGTCTGCCAGAGTTATTTCCCTTGACTTACTGTGTGTTCTGTGTGCAGGGAGCTTGATGAGTTGATGTACCATTGTCTGCCAGAGTTATTTCCCTTGACTTACTGTGTGTTCTGTGTGCAGGGAGCTTGATGAGTTGATGTACCATTGGGGGCGGTGGGGTAGCCTAGTGGTTAAAGCGTTAGCTCGTCACGACGAAGACCCGGGTTCAAATCCCCACATGGGTACAATGTGTGAAGCCCATTTCTGGTGTCCCCCGCCGTGATGTTGCTTTAATATTGCTAAAAGCAGCGTGAAACCAAACTCAGTCCATCAGTTAGTGATGTACCATTGTCTGTCAGAGTTATTTCCCTTGACTTACCTTGTGTTATGTGTGCATGGAGCTTGATGAGTTTATGTACCATTGTCTGCAAGAGTTATTTCCCTTGACTTACTATGTGTTCTGTGTGCAGGGAGCGTGATGAGCTGATGGACCACGTGGCCAGCCTGAAGGGCCGACTGTTGGACATGACTCGACGTGAGGAAGACTCCTACGTCCAGATGAAGAAGGGCATCGAGCTGGTGGAGCAGGCTCAACTAGAGCAAACTCAGGTCAGCAGGGAAGTAGTATCTGGGGAGTCTACGCTCAGGTCAGCAGGGAAGTAGTATCTGGGGAGTCTACACTCAGGTCAGCAGGGAAGTAGTATCTGGGGAGTCTACGCTCAGGTCAGCAGGGAAGTAGTATCTGGGGAGTCTACACTCAGGTCAGCAGGGAAGTAGTATCTGGGGAGTCTACACTCAGGTTAGCTGGGAAGTAGTATCTGGGGAGTCTAGACCCAGGTTAGGTGGGAAGTAGTATCTGGGGAGTCTAGACCCAGGGTAGCAGGGAAGTAGTGTCTGGGGAGTCTACACAGGTCAGCAATGAAGTAGTATCTGGGGAGTCTAGATTCAAGTTAGCTGGGTTGCCTCATCTTTGCCATTCATGCAACAGAAATATCCATGGTGCAGTCTATTAGTTGTTGATCAAGCTTGCTGTTGTGTCTGCAATGGAGTCTGTGGTTCACGATCAAGACTCAATGTGTGTGATCAAGATGGGTCAAAGATGAAGTCTGTGGTTCACGATCAAGTCTGTGTATGTGTGTGATCAAGATGGGTCAGAGATGAAGTCTGTGGTTCACGATCAAGTCTGTGTGTCTGTCATCAAGATGGGTCAGAGATGAAGTCTGTGGTTCAGTCTCTGTGAGATGAAGTCTGTGGTGTCATCAAGATGGGTCAGAAGTTTGTGGTTGAAGATTCACGATGAAGTCTCTGGTGTGTCTGTGATCAAGATGGGTCAGAGATGAAGTCTGTGGTTCACGATCAAGTCTGTGTGTGTCTGTGATCAAGATGGGTCAGCGATGAATGCTGTGGTTCACGATCAAGTCTCGTGTGTGTGTGTGATCAAGATGGGTCAGCGATGAAGTCTGTGGTTCACGATCAACTCTTTGTGTGTGTGATCAAGATGGGTCAGCGATGAAG
This sequence comes from Haliotis rubra, assembly GCF_003918875.1. Taxonomy (NCBI): domain Eukaryota; kingdom Metazoa; phylum Mollusca; class Gastropoda; order Lepetellida; family Haliotidae; genus Haliotis; species Haliotis rubra. Next base: position 2,838,520 of record NW_025766558.1, on the reverse strand, counting down.
TCTGTGGTTCACGATCAACTCTTTGTGTGTGTGCAGGCGATGGTGGAGCGGGAGCAGTTGGCGGAGGAGCTGGCCAACATGAGGCAGAGGTTCGAGGAGCATGTGATGGACTCGCAGCGCAAGATGGAGATGGAGAGGGACTCGGTCCGGAAGGAGTCACGCTTCCTGGTGGATGACCTCAACAACAAGGTAGAGCAGGCCAGAAACTGTAGTCCAAGTATCCACTTTAACCAGATATGAATAGTGAGGCCCAGGTGTGAGTTTCATCCCTTGGATCCATTAGGTGTATGTTAAATCGTCAGATTCAATGTCAGGGCTCTGTCATGTAATGTTTGTGTCAAGCTACACATTGTCACTATGCAGGAAATCTTGTGACACATCCAGCCAAGGTATCAGGTATGTTGTAAGAGGCTGTAGGATTGCGTCGTGGTTAGCTGGTTGGGGTTCAGTAATAGAAGTGATATGTTGGAAGGTGTAGCATCACAGTGGACGGAGCTGACTTAACGATTTCAACTTTTTCATTCTGTCAGTGAAACATTGACCACTTAGGGGTAAACCATTCTGCGACAGACACAAGGTATTGTAACAGAGTGAGGTGTGGTAAGGGAGCGTGATGGTTAGCTCACTCACTTTGTGTGTTGCCAGCTGAAAGAGGCGACAGAGAAGCTTACAGTCATCGAGACACAGCTGGAGAAGGTCACCCGTGACAAGATGTCCATCATGAACGAGCTCGACGAGACAAAGGCGGAACTGAGGGTGTACAACAAGGAGGTCACTGTGGTCAGTTCCCATCTAACACCTAATTTTTGTTCTATCCTCGAATAAGGCAAATTCCCAAGTGGACTAGAAGGGACATCTAATGTAGATCTGTGATATGCCTCAAAATGCTTTCATTTTCTCCACATGTACAGTGGATTTGCCAGACTGATATTGTGTGAGCTTGAAATGTAACTGGGCAGTTATCTCAGATGTTTTCAATTCTGTAATGGTTGGAAGTTATTATCATATGACAGTAACCCAATTGAGTTTAGAAAATTTTACAGAAGCCAGCGTGTATCGTTTCAAACTGTTTCATATACAGTCAAATCCCGATGAGTCGAATCGGTGGGGACCAAGTAATACATTCGACTTATCGATGTATTCGAGACATAGGTATGTCTATGAGGGTACGAAAAAAGATGATCCAGTCCTAATTTCTCCACCTAAGCATTTGTTTACCTAACGATTTCCCTATCACTAATAGGGGCACCTTATCAGTTCCAGTCTCATTAGCACAGACAGTGATTTCCGTAAAATCACTAATCTGCCTTTTGAACTCACCCGTCAATGGCGGAAAGGTGTGAGCAGCGCTGGTTTGTTAATTGGATCAGTTTGCTACACTAATCAACTTTTCATTGCATGTCTTCGGCTTATGTATACAAGATTACTGTTGTTTGAATCTCATGGGACCAAATTTCCTTCTCGAGTCATCGTGTGTATTTATGAGACGAATTCGTGTAACCGGTATTCAAATGATGACAACTATAACAGGGAATGGTCTGGACCGACAGGTACTTCGAGTTATGCATAATATTCGAGACACCGGCATTCGACTCATCGGGATTTGACTGTAATTGGAAAGGTGTGGTTTGTTCCTTCCCTATTGGAGATACCAGAATATATCTCTCACTGAGAGGAAGCTGACTCAGATTATTTTCTCTTCATCAAAATTTGCTGTTTTGAAGGATGGTTTAATAGCCTGCTGTGTTGTTTAGGCAACAGAGAACTACCGCAGTGAGACGACGAATGCCTCGCTCCAGAGAAGCAGTGCTGTACAGGAATCCCATAAGCTGAGACTGGAACTGGACAGCTTCCGACGAGACAGGGACCAGGTGTGTGAGAACAGTGACATTGTGTGGTGGTTGATGTTTTGCAATATTTTTTCTGAGAACTGATATAGTTTGTGAGTATCTCTATGGTTTATGTTAAATCTACACAGACTTTCACTCACAACTAATGTTTAACTTTGTAATTAACTACCAGCATTGCATTCTTTACATGCCATGAATTATAGAAAGAGAAAATACAATCTCAAACTATCCATCATTATTTTGAGATTGCTCTCATCAGAACCTTTACATCTATTTTTAGGGCCTTAGTATAAACAATATATGATCTGCACTTACAATCAGTGTCTATGTCAAATACCTTAGCTTCCAATATATTGCAAAACAGATTCCTGAATCGCAATATTGCCAGGAGTCAAGAATATGAGGGTTGCTGATAGCTGCCAGACATACACACACCCCACAACCAACACCCAACATCCCACACCCAACACCCAACACCCCTCACCACAGACCCAACACCCTACATCCCATACCCCACACCCCACACCCAACACCCCTCACCACAGACCCAACACCCTCCATCCCACACCCCATACCCAACACCCAACATCCCACACCCAACACCCAACACCCCTCACCACAGACCCAACACCCTACATCCCATACCCCTACACCCAACACACCCCTCACCACAGACCCAACACCCTCCATCCCACACCCCATACCCCAACACCCAACATCCCACACACCCAACATCCCTCACCACAGACCCAACACCCCTCCATCCCACACCACAGACCCAACATCCCACACTACATCCAACACCCAACACCCCTCACCACAGACCCAACACCCTACATCCCATACCCCACACCCAACACCCCTCACCACAGACCCAACACCCTCCATCCCACACCCCATACCTAACACCCAACATCCCACACCCAACACCAACACCCTCACCACAGACCCAACACCCTACCTCCCACACCCTCACACCCACACCCCACACCCTCACCACAGACTCCAACACCCCAACATCCCACACCCACATACCCAACACCCAACACACCCACACACACCCAACATCCCACACATCTAACACCCCACATCCCACACCCAACACCCCACATCCCACACCCAACACCCCACACCACACACCCAACATCCCACACCCCACATACACCCCCCTCACACCATATGCCCAACATCCCACACCACACACCCAACATCCTACACCCCACACACAACACGCCACCCCATCTAGCACTGACAAGCTCCATCATTGTATTATCTACAAATGCTTTCCCCTGTGTGTAAGACTACTACTCTCTGTGTATGACGCTGCAGGAGCGTAGTCGGAGCCAGACCGAGGTGGACGACCTGAGACGGAGGCTGAACACTGCGGAGCGGGAACTGGTCAACAGCAAGGAGGAATGTATCCATCTCACAACAAATGCACAGGCCTTGGAAAGGGAGGTAAGTCCTGTCAGCCGGACAAGCTCCTGACAAGATCCTGACAGGGTTCAGTGCATAGAAATGGATAGGAACTCATGGTTGTCATCTTGTGACTTCAAACCTTTCTATGCCAGCTGTGGATGTGATGTGGATACAGTAGCTTTACACCTTTACCAGGGTAAACTATTTTGGGGAATGTTGTAGATCCTCCATTGCTGTTTCTTTGTGGCCACCACTGAGTCCCAGGTTTTGCCCTTTCAGCTTCATCTTGCCAAACTTGCCCGTGAGAGTATTGAGAGGACTCGAAATGAGGACCTCAAGTCTATCACCAAACAGGCTCAGCAGAGGGAGATTGACCTCAACAATTTCATCTCCAACCTGGAAGACAAGCATTGTGAGTGCTACAAACATCCTCATTATAAATTTCATCGTACAGACACTGTTTTCCTTTCAGCAACACAGGATTTTAATGTGTGAAACCTTTCTATGGTGGTGAAAACGTCTCTAGTTAGCTTGTGATTGTCAAAAGTGTAGGTTAAAGTGAGGATGAGATGTTATCATGTGTTACCTGACTATGATATTACCCAGTTGGATGTTGCCCATGCTGTTAACCCCTGGTTCATGAGATGCTGTGAGACTCACTCACTCACTTACCTTGTGTTTCATATCTAGCTGGTATTGCAAAATTGTTGGAGCTACTTCCACAAAGAAATAATCTTTATATTAACTGGTCTGACATGGTGAGGTTTAGATAGCTCCAGTTTGATGAGTCTGTTTCCCATGCTCTGTAGCCATGACAACACATGAAATGGACACGATGCTGCATAAACAAAACCGTCTCATCATGAAGCTGAGAGATGAGTGTAAGAGGCAGGCTGGGCAGATGGAGAAACTCACCAAGAAATACAGGTACGACTAACTTTCATTCTCACTCATGGGCAGAGTCTATCATATCCAAGTGATATTACAAGTCATGGCTTATTAAGCCATTTTCAACACTAAATGCGACTTAAATGTACCATGTGTACAGAAGATGATGCTTGTGATTTTATGATTATTCATGTCCATTGCTGTAGATCTGAGTTTAGCCACCTGAAGATTGAGAATGAAGAGTTGAAACAGAGGCTGGAGAGATCTGTGTCACGGCTGGAGGTGCTAGATGACCAATCAGATCAACACGTACGTGTACACGACAAGATGAAGGAGAGGCTGAAGATGATGGACAACCATGCTCAACACCAGTCTGCCCAGGTAAGGAACCGGTGCTAGTAGATAGGTCCTGAATAGATAGACCCTAAATATACTGACCAAGGAGAGATAGGTCCTGAATAGATAGATCCTGAAGTCAAAGGTCGAGAAGAGATAAGTCCTGAATAGATAGACTCTAAATATACTGACCAAGAAGAGATAGGTCCTGAATAGATAGATCCTGAAAGCAAAGGTCGAGAAGAGATAAGTCCTGAATACACTGGCTGAGAAGAGATAGGTCCTGAAGAGAAGCATCCTGAATACACTGCCTGAGAAAAGATGGGTCCTGAAGAGATGAATCCTACAGATACTGGCCAAGAAGAGGTAGGTCCTGAAGAGATGAATCCTAAAGATACTAGCCAAGAAGAGGTAGATCCTGAAACAGATGAATCCTAAAGATACTGGCTGAGAAGAGGTAGGTCCTGAAGAGATGAATCCTAAAGATACTAGCCAAGAACAGGTAGGTCCTGAAACAGATGAATCCTACAGATACTGGCGGAGAAGAGGTAGGTCCTGAAGAGATGAATCCTAAAGATACTGGCCGAGAAGAGGTAGGTCCTGAAACAGATGAATCCTAAAGATACTGGCGGAGAAGAGGTAGATCCTGAAACAGAATGAACCTAAAGATACTGGCCGAGAAGAGGTAGATCCTGAAACAGATGAATCCTAAACATACTGGCCGAGAAGGGTAGGTCCTGAAACAGATGAATCCTAAACATACTGGCCGAGAAGAAGTAGGTCCTGAAACAGATGAATCCTAAAGATACTGGCCGAGAAGAGGTAGATCCTGAAACAGATGAATCCTAGAGATACTGGCCGAGAAGAGATAAGTCCTGAAACAAATGGATCCTAAAGATACTGGCCGAGAAGAGGTAGATCCTGAAACAGATGAATCCTAAAGATACTGGCGGAGAAGTGGTAGATCCTGAAACAGATGAATCCTAAAGATACTGGCCGAGAAGAGGTAGATCCTGAAACAGATGGATCCTAAAGATACTGGCATGGAGAAGAGGTAGATCCTGAAACAGATGGATCCTGAAGATACTGGCCGAGAAGAGGTAGATCCTGAAACAGATGAATCCTAAAGATACTGGCGGAGAAGAGGTAGATCCTGAAACAGATGGATCCTGAAGGTGCTGGCCAAGGAGAGATAAGTCCTGAAACAAATGGATCCTAAAGATACTGGCCGAGAAGAGGTAGATCCTGAAACAGATGAATCCTAAAGATACTGGCGGAGAAGAGGTAGATCCTGAAACAGATGAATCCTAAAGATACTGGCCGAGAAGAGGTAGATCCTGAAACAGAGGGATCCTGAAGATACTGGCCGAGAAGAGGTAGATCCTGAAACAGATGAATCCTAAAGATACTGGCGGAGAAGAGGTAGATCCTGAAACAGATGAATCCTGAAGGTGCTGGCCAAGGAGAGATAAGTCCTGAAACAGATGAATCCTAAAGATACTGGCCGAGAAGAGGTAGATCCTGAAACAGAAGGATCCTGAAGATACTGGCCGAGAAGAGGTAGATCCTGAAACAGATGAATCCTGAAGGTGCTGGCCAAGGAGAGATAAACCCTGAAACAGATGAATCCTTAAGATACTGGCCAAGAAGAGGTAGGTCCTGAAACAGATGGATCCTAAAGATACTGGCCAAGAAGAGGTAGGTCCTGAAACAGATGGATCCTACAGATACTGGCGGAGAAGAGGTAGATCCTGAAAGAGAGGGATCCTGAAGATACTGGCCGAGAAGAGGTAGATCCTGAAACAGATGAATCCTAAAGATACTGGCGGAGAAGAGGTAGATCCTGAAACAGAGGGATCCTGAAGATACTGGCCGAGAAGAGGTAGATCCTGAAACAGATGAATCCTGAAGGTGCTGGCCAAGGAGAGATAAACCCTGAAACAGATGAATCCTTAAGATACTGGCCAAGAAGAGGTAGGTCCTGAAACAGATGGATCCTAAAGATACTGGCCAAGAAGAGGTAAGTCCTGAAACAGATGGATCCTACAGATACTGGCCGGAGAAGAGGTAGATCCTGAAAGAGATGGATCCTGAAGGTGCTGGCCAAGGAGAGATAAGTCCTGAAACAGATGGATCCTAAAGATACTGGCGGAGAAGAGGTAGATCCTGAAAGAGAGGGATCCTGAAGGTGCTGGCCAAGGAGATGTGGTTTGGAGAGATGAGCAATCAATCATATTTTAAAATGGTGCCTACATGCTGTGAAGGTCTAAGTTTAGTTGTTTGAATGGCGATTAAATGGCTGAAGACTCCACAACTAAAAAATTATGCTGTTGACATTATTGCTACAGTCACTAGTGGTTACTAGAGTTGTTTGTTCTCAGCACCTTGGTCAGTACACAACCAAAGCTAGAATTCCCTCTCTATCTCCTCCTACCCGGTATCCATTCACTGCTGGATGATGAGTTTACTCAAAGCGAAGTGGAGATGCTACAAGCTTTATAGCCCGTGTTACAGTGTGGGTCAGAGTAGACAACCTCACTCACTCACTCACTCACGCGACACCTACTAGTACTCTCTGCCTTGGTTCCCTTCACCTGCTTCATGGTTCATGTATGGACCATGTTCCATGTGTTATATGTCGAGCTGTTCTTTTTTCTGGTAGATGTATAATGTAGACAGCAGAATATTCATAATTACATTGGGGGGACTGGTACTTCAGTGGAGTTGGACATGTCTTTGTTGTACACACAATTGTATGAAAAACAAAATGTTTGCTCTCTGACTCATCTCGGTGTGTTACGTCACAAGATTCTTTTTTATATATTCCTCCTTGGGGTGCTTATAAGCATTTAAATGTCCATGGAAAGTGAGGTACGAGGTTACGGTCTAGAGTTACCTGCTCTTGGCTGTAGGGGGCCGGAAGGCCCTGTAAGGGTGGTCTCACAAGACAAAACGTAGTTTTTGTTTTGTAAATATTTTTTATTCAAATATTGTTACAACTGTCGTAGGGAGTTTAAATGGACATTTAAATGCTTATAAGTACCCCAAGGAGGAATATATTCAAAGAATCTGAAACCTCTACAGGTCAGTTCGAATTTATAATTCCACTTAATATTGCCGACCCCACAAAGGTACAATGTGTGAAGCCCATTTCTGGTGTCCCCCGTCATGATATTGCTGGAATATTGCTAAAAGCTTCATAAACTCACTCACTCACTCACTAATATTGCCGATGTGGCATTAAATTGTTAATTTGCTCGCTTCTTGTACCTGTTCACTATTTTTCAGATGTTGGAAATCCTCACAAAACTCAGCAGTGTCGTTCGAGATCGTCAGTTACTGGCACGTGAAGTGGACTTCCTGCGTACACAGCTGAGTAGAATTGACCAATCAACCGTCCACAAACTGAGCTCATCAAGCAAGGCGCTAGTTGATGAGATCCTCAACGCTGTCATGAAGGAAGAAAAGACAGGAAAGGGATATCTGAATTTGGATCCAGAAATATATAAAGTAGAACTTACCAACAATATAGACATTGATGATCTAATTTAGTTGAAAGGTACAGAAACTTGATGGAAAAGTTAAAGTCAATATCTGAACAGGAAGACTGGCCTGATGGTTTCCTTTCTAGACAGCGCTTCTCGAACATTGAGCCGACAACCATGATAGATTTAACTGGAATACTGTTTCAAGCAGTACTGATACGCAGCTCTCTCGCTCACTTTTAAGACAGAATATTGGCAAATTATATTAGAAAATGTTTGCCTGTGCTTGTCTCATGAGTAGAGCTGGAATTATATTATCAATTAAGATTGACATGAAGAAAATGCTTTTCCATGTTATGTCGGTTTCTCCGCATAGACTTCGCTCTATGGATGGTTCTAATATAGAATGTTTGATGTTAAGCACTGTAAGTGAAGGTGTGCATTTTACCTATCCTACTGTGATACTGTCTATCATGTAGTGTATGTGAATAATTCAGAATAATTCTGCCTTTATTCAGCCATACTATCTGAATACCTGAACTGTGCTCTAGTACAACCAGTGACATATATGAGATTGCAGTTTGCAGAGTTGTGTCCCTTGGGTTTGCCAGAAACCAATGATTGTGGTTTGTAATCCTGGTCCGTTTGTAGGTATGTCAGAATCATACCCATGTGCATAAAATTCTTCAAAGGGGTTGACATCTGCAACCTGCTGTACTACTGGCTTGCCTCCCACATTAAACAGACCTGGAGTACCGTTCAAAGGGACATTCCATTTAACACACTCACTGACTCTGAGCTGACAGGTTCTGTATGTGTAGGCCCACAAAGTCATTCGGTGTTAATAAGTTGTTCAGTGAATATTACAGTACTTACAATCACCTGAATGCGAGTCTGGGAGCTGCAGGTTTAACACTGCGATGCGTGTATTCAACCAGTGTCCTTAGCTTTGTGTCTACATGCAAGCTCTGCTAACTAGGAACTGGGTACATCTGGAACCACTGTGAGTGTCAGGGCTCCAGATAACTTTTGAGTGGGGGCTCCAGATAACTTTTGGGGGTGTGAGTGTACTTACACATCATATTGCAAGTGGAGGTGTACTGAGAATTTTGAAGGAGTACTGACATGTTTTTGTGTGAGCGAGTTGATGTGGTTTGTCTGGACGATTCATCGATCACTATTTCCAACCATGTATTTGTATTTGAAGACGCGTGAGAAATAACTGAGCGACTGTGTGATGCGCGAAATGTCAGGTCCGACTGGATATAAATAGGAACAGTGTAGTTTTTAGCCAATCGAAAAATAGTGACGCATATCGTTGCATGGCAACGCAAGGGATTCCTACTGTCGGGGTTTCCTTATGTGTCAAATCGTGTTTCGCAAAAGAAACTTTAACAAGTATTTATCCGAAATAGATTTCCATTTGCACGATACGCACGGAAATTAAATGCTAGACGTACGAAGGTATTTATGTGCGTACACGATACGCTTGAAATCTTATATTATGTCGTACTTAATTGATTTTGAGGCGTACATTACGCCTGTACGCCCCTTATCTGTAGCCCTGAATTCACGTTGAAGCAACAAAATTGATGGATTAGGTTACCGCATCTTCCCTCAATTGCGAGAATCTATAGCAATGATGTTAATCACCGTATTGAATACTCAATTAATTACAGACCGTGCCATTATAGCTGGGCTATTGCTGAATGCGGTCGTATGCAGTTCAGTCGCTGTCAGGCACCAATGGTACAGAGCGGTCTTAGCGCTACGGTGACCGTAACTCCCATACCTGAACATAGACTTACAGCTGTCTTAGCGCTAAGGTGACCGTAACTCCCCGTAACGTAAACTTACGACTGTCTTAGCGCTACGGTGACCATAACTCCCATACCTTAACACAGACTTACAGCTGTCTTAGCGCTAAGGTGACCGTAACTCCCCGTAACGTAAACTTACGACTGTCTTAGCGCTACAGTGACCATAACTCCCATACCTTAACATAGACTTACAACTGTCTTAGCGCTAAGGTGACCGTAACTTCCCTTAACGTAAACTTACCACTGTCTTAGCGCTGAGGTGACCGTGCGTAACTCCCATACCTTAACATAGACTCACAACTGTTTTAGCGCTAAGGTGATCGTAACTCCCATACTTTAACATAGACTTACGACTTTCTTAGGGCTACGGTGACCGTAACTCCCATACTTTAACATAGACTTACGACTGTCTTAGGGCTACGGTGACTGTAACTCCCGTACCTTGACTTACGACAGTCTCCGCGCAGTGGTAGTTTTTTAAAGCTTCATCATGTACGTATTATATAATAGTATGTGTTTTATACTATTTGTGACTGAAATTCACAGTCAGGGTCGAGAAACCGGGTTTCCGGATAAAACAATCAATGACATAAATACTATTTCATTTATTATAACACTATCAGGTGGGCGAGCTTCCGGTTGGCTAAGGGCCGGATAGGCGGGGTTTCGGTTGAAATGACTAACTACGGTTTACACATGGGAAGAAAAAACCCTTCCAGGTTTACACATACGAGAAGATAACCTTCACTTAAAATACCACCGAAAATGACAAGGCATCCACCTGTGAAATCTTCACCTAATCATCGACGAGTATTTGTATATACAAATCATCAGCACAACAGTGAATACTAACGATGGCGAAGTCTTCAGTATTTTCCTTCACAAACGCGATCTTAGCGCTAAGATGACCGTAACTCCCATACCATAACATAGACATAAGGTAGTTCTAGCGCTCAGGCTGTTTTGTATAACGGCACCCATCAATTTCGTGCTCAGCTCTCAGTTTATGCAGGGAGACTCTATAAGTTGTTGTAGAGTATCCCTGGTTTATGTAACTGTCTACTCGCGCTGGTTTAGATATATGTACAAGCACTGCTTATGTTCCTAATATGGTACTTAGCTCAAGACACACATCCCTCCAGTACAGTGTTCGTCCGGTTCATCACACTCTTGACTTTATGAAACCACAGCATAAAACTGCAGTCCCAGACTTCAAGTGTATGAATAAATCTGTATAAAGTGCAGCATACTGTATCTCACGTGCAGTATGCAGTGTGTCACGTGTAGTGTAGGATACAGTATTTTACACCTTGTACACTGCATGTGATATTGAACTCCAATCTGGCCATCGATAAGTATACCAAGGACGTGAGTCCCAAAAAATAATTTGACAGTAACGTCTCTGGAAGAGAAATCTTCAAATAATAAACGATCCACCTTCAAAAGTCAAAGTCAAGAAAAGCATTAGGTATCATTAAAACCTCTGCACCGATTGCCTATCGACTGTTATCTTGAAGTTCAGACCAAGTCCAAGGCCACGCAAGAACAGTCACTAGAAGTGCAACCTCGGATGCTGGAACCAAACAATGGTAAATGGTTCAGTAAAAGCTCCATCTGCGTGGAATCGTCTACCACACCTGCTCCAACATACCTCTCTAGCAGCATTAAAACTATCTCTCAATCAGCATACCCCATGTCTGGAAATTGAGTGACGTCATGGTGCCGTTGTACAAAGCGATCTTAGCGCTAAGGTGACCGTAACATCCATACTTTAACACACTTAAGGTAGCCTTAGCGCTAAGGTTGTTTTGAACAACAGCACCCTGGCCAGTACATGGTGTATTGCACGTCTATGTACATGGTATTGCCTGAGTCAACATATCTAGGATACATGTGAGTGGGTGAGTGAGAATGTTTAGACGCTTTTTGCAATATTCCTGCAATAAGACACCAGAAATGGGTATCCCTTTTGGGAACTGAACCCGTATCTTTGGAGTGACAAGCATATGTTTGAGCAACTTGGCTACCCCATCAGATGCCTTAAGACACTTCTCGGAAGTCAAAGAACACCAGATTCTTTCATATCCCTGTAGTCAACCTGTCAGGGCTGACCGGTGACCGTAGCTACACACAACGTTGAGGATGTTCTTCAACTTATTTGAGTGGTATATTTTTACTTCTTTATGCACAGGAAACTGATAATGACACTTAAGAAACATTTACAGATTTATTTCAAAGATTACATGTACAGGAACATGTTGGACGGAGTTTTACATTGTTTGGTAAGTGTGTACATCACAGTCATAAACACCACAGTCATGGCTAGCGATGTAACTTGTAAGTTTAAACACATGGATCATTGAGATAACATCAGGCACAACATAACGCCATTCTCAATGTGCCTGTCATAGAGTGAGTATGATTTTACGCCGCTTTGACAATATTACCGCGGCGGTGTTCCCCAGAAATGACCCAGCACTCCATGTACCCGTCTAGTGAGTGAGTATGATTTTACGCCGCTTTGACAATATTACCGCAGCAGTGTTTCCCAGAAATGACCCAGCACTCCATGTGCCCGTCCAGTGAGTGAGTATGAATTTACGCCGCCTAAGCAATATTCCTACTGCGGTGGTCCTCAGATATGACCAAGCCGAAATGTCTGGAATCCAATTCGAGCTGACGTTTTAACCTCAAGACTACTCCTCCCCCCCAAGTGTCTGTCTAGACGCTGGAACTGGTACAGTGTTGATACAATCATTGTGTTTGTGTCAGTGTAATATGGGTAGACTGGAACATCGGAGAAACTGAGCTGGACAAATGAAGTGGAATTGAAATGACTGCTAAGAATGACAACTGACCCGATTGATAACTCACTGAAATGTTTCCGGAACAATAGCATGACTTGTTTGGCTTACAGTACGCCAATAACCGTTACCATGACAATTGTAGAAAATATTTAGAAAAACAATTAAAGAAATTGTGTATCTTTTCAACATTCATATATCAATCGACGTGTTGATTGTTTTTTCGGACAATTTTGCAGAAAGCATAAAATCTTCAGGAAATATAAAGCCATTCCTAATTCACTTTTATCGTTACTGATATACTTTTTGTTCAATATCCTGTCCTTTTCAACCGTATTACAAGTATTTCGCATCACACAATGATGGCGAGGTCTTAACATAGGTCTACAACATGACACATTGTACATCAATGAATAAAATCAACATACAAGCAATAAGGACAAGAGACTTGTTGAAGCGTTTTTGTAAAATCATGATCAAAAGTGAACAGCGATATTCACCACTGTATCGCCAACAAAAAGGCTAAATAGAAGTCGAAGTGTAATAATACACTATAAGTATAATGTTTGCAATATGATCTTGAAATACTTTGAAACATAAAGAAAATTTAAATGTGGTCGTCAAACTAGACAATCGTCTTAAAGGACTGAATTGAAAATGTATGTTCCCCGAAATAAATATGGTACACGTGTAACAGTGTGACCGCATCAGCTACAACACGAATAATTAGACATGTTGTCACCGTTCTACATGGCTGTACAGGTGTAGTCAGTCCTCGATGCGCCCCCGACTCCCTTCGCCTCGCAAGCCGGCCCGTCCCACGTCATTGCGAACCCGGAAGTTGCGCATGAAGCGGATCCGGATTTGAGACACGACAGCGCGCATTGGAACGCTGCTTGTTGCTTGGCGTCTGGTATTGGGTCCGGGATGGAACCTGGACCGTCTCCCTTGCATATAACACCCCTAGTCTCGGCGGAGAAAGTCACCGTTATCACTGAAACAGTAGAATCGAATCATTTCTTAAGTGCATGACTAACGATATGTGTTTGCTCCCATATAGTACCATGTACCCGTTCAACATGTATACCCCGTTCCCACCCCCACCCCCACCCCAACACAGGTCGATACATACGTTCAATCATCTTGAACCCGATGTTTAAACCATTTCCATCTAACCAACTCCACATATGTCGTCAATAGTCATTAAGTTCGATTTCAGCAATACCGTGTTTCCTAAACTACACTCCAACATCTACCTGTCCATTAATCCCAAATATTGATCAAAACATTCATCAGTGCTTCATGAAGGCTTTCCTATTGCGCTTGCTCTCAGTGTGTTTGAAGATTAACCCTGGCATTAGCAGAAGTATAACCCTTCTGACATTCGACTCCACACAAAACCCTTGTCGCCATCAGCTCTGCGTGCCTTGACTGTAATCTCAGAAGCCAAGTAACCTCACTACGACGTCCTCAAAGTCACTGACATATAACGGTAGATATCTTACAATTGTTACTACTTCGGAGATAAACATACTGTGTTGGAAAATACTACCGAACGCGTAGCGTGAGGTTTTAAATAAAACCATTAGTGCTATTATAATTTCGTTATATACTTCTGATTTCCCACCACAGTGCGTTTATCTCCATTCTACCATAACCGCGTTATTAAGATTTACAAAAAATATATTGTGTTGGAAAATCAGAGGTACATAACGTGATTATATACCTGTGAATGACTTTGATTAACCAATCACAATCCTGTATTTACTGAAGTCATGGTAGAATTCTAGGTTATAATCGCTGTCATTTTCGTTTTATGCCTGCATTTTAAAACTTTGTACTGAAATATGTTTTACAAAAATGATATACCTGTACATAAATCTTTGATGCTACGTATTGCGTTACCATGGTAATCACGGTATAGTATTGCAAGTGTTATACATATATATAATGCCAAATCCTAAAATGCCCCCAAATGTTTCACAACAGTAGAGATAATGATCGATATTCGCCAAAACCAGAGCGGAAGTGCCATACGTATGGTGGCTGATTAGTAATCGTCTCGCGGTATCGCTTTCTCGTCTCGTGATATCGCTTTCTCGCCTCCAAATTTTAATGCGAGAAAGCGATGGCCCTAATCAGCCATCATAGTATTACCATACTAATCAGCCACCATAATCAGACATCACCTAAAATAGTCACACACGACGCGTGTATCGAGTATCCGAAACACTCCGTGTTGAAACCTTTAAGTATCAACTCCACTTCTCCATATGTCGTTAACGACGCATATCAAGTATCATCGGAGCCGACACTTTGCATTATAAATGTTTGTAACATGGCGTTTCCTTCCGAGTGAGTGAGTTTAGTTTTACGCCGCACTCAGCAATATTCCAGCTATATGGCGGCGGTCTGTAAATAATCGAGTCTACCCGATTCTTTCATATTATTGTTAACTATAGGGATGACAGATTTGCTGTAGAATTCTTCCTTGTTTGTGTACAGTATAGTGTTATATACGTTACTAACAGGATCGGGGGACGATGGGGTAGCCTAGCGGTTAAAGCGTTCACTCGTCACGCCGTATACCCTGGTTCGATTCCCAAGGGTACAATGTGTGAAGCCCATTTCTGGTGTCCCACGCCGTGATATTGCTGGAATATTGCTAAAAGCGGCGTAAAACCATACTCACTCACTCACTAACAGGACCGGCTCTAACGGGGTCTGGAACAGCAAGGTTTGACAGTATCATACACACACACATGCGAATCTAGAGGGGGTCCGCATCCCTTTTGCAGACCCTTATCTACTGGGTCACGGAAACCCAGAAGAAAGTTGTACAGAGGTCAGTTCTTAATGTTGCGTTCGTGCGAAGCATTACATGGATTCACAATCCGATTCACTCTCGCTATCACTCTCTACACCCTGTTGCTGCTGCTACTCGCTGCCTAAAAGCCCGAATGGGAAGCATTAAACCATCTGTAGCTTCTTTTCAGAAGAAAGTTAGGACATTGCTGGCGATATCTCGACACTGAGATGTCAAATGGAGACCTTGTATCGGCTGTTCGGACATGTTGACAATCAACTGACAAAGGTGCACCTCTTCACAATAATAGACCCAACCAGTTGTGACACGGTCACGCAATGCATTAGTATTCACTTGATCAGGTCAAGCTGAACAAGCTGTAGGGCACATGTGACTGTTCCCACCGACAATACCCCAGTCGATATTCACACCGACCAATATTCCCGACTGACTATTCACACCAATCGATTTCCCATTATCAATATTAAGTTTCCTCTACAACAATTCCCACCAGCTATCCCTCTACATGTTGGTTGCCCTGGAACTGTGCACACCTGCAGTCTGAGAAGGGTTATGTTCATGCGTCCCCCTCCCCAAATTCAATACTTAATAGCTGCAAAATTTCTGATGCGGCTAAAAGAAACTTTCACTCACTCATGTGTTACTAAGATGTTTCTTAATGTTCACATGTACAATTGATAGCACTAAGTGATAGAGTGGCTTTAATATCACTAAAATGTACACACAAAAAACAAAACAAAACAAAACAATTCTTCAAATATACATAAGGGACCATCTGCAACGTACAACTGTGCAGGTGAAAAGAACAGCATTGTTCAGTGAAGAACAGCATTGTTCAGTAACCAATGGAGGATAATCATGTTTACGAACGTCACCAAGAAATAATCTCTCTCGAGATGCTGATCTAAATAAGAACAGTCCGAAACTACGCAGAAACTGTGATACGATTTGTTGTTATTCCACTCACGACAGTGCACACATCGTACACTATCTGTCTTAGTCAATAGTCTGGGACGTCCATGTCCCCCACGAAGCAGTTAGTTGCGGCATCTATATAAAGGCTGGACGCTACCCCATGCATCTTGAACAGGATGCTTGTCTTAATAGGTACAAATGCATCAAAATCAACAAAACTAAATTACTCTAGTATTAAAAACACTCAAGTGCAATTATTTACTATTTTTCTAAGATACGCACAAATACACGTGCGTGCACCCACTGACAGGCTCACAATAAGAACACGTTTTAAACGTTCAATACTTGATATTAGTGTAAGGTTATTGTTCATATTTGCATTTGTAGGGGTTTCCCATATCTGCAAATTAATTGTGATCTTTTCCTACTGGACTGGAAAAATACCATTATAATTATTCTACTTGGAATCTATACACTTAATTCGGATTTGTGAAAAAACAATTCCAAATATTAACAGAACATTACCAGGCTGGAACAAATCGCCCAAACGCTGCAAACGTTGGGTCTAAACCACAGACATGATACCATCACCATAAATTAACAGTTTTGTTGGTTTCATTCATAGCCGCTTTTAAATGTATATTTTTATGACCGTGAGTTTATTCATATTCCTTCAAAAAGAAAATCTCTTAATTATTTCACTATGCACTCTGTAGAAACACTTCAGTATAAATCTGACATATGTTAAACCGGGAATGTCTGTTCCCCGACTGCCGCATTGACAGCGAGAGGGACACTATACCGTGAAGGTGAGCTACAGACCATTTAGATCATAAGAACTCAACCAGGCAACACCACACACTGCAACTTTCACAAAATTCAATCATTCACCAATAGGAATGTTGATAAACTTCAACCCAGGTATATCTTTTTGATCCTTTCGAATCGAAAATTTTACATATACTCTCCCCAAAAGAAACGCATTTATCACTTTGATGTGAAATTTCAAATATTTTTCGCCATTATAATGCTGGTTTGTGTACATAGAAAGAATACACAGCGCCAAAACGCATCTTCGGAAACGTTTACATTCGAAAGCGTCAACTTGCATGGAAATGTCATGGAGAAAAAGCAGTTCGCAATATGCACGTGCAGTTCTGAGGAATCGTGAGAAGGGGAATTGCCTATATAGGCCATTTGCTTTTCGATGTTATTGGTATTTTTTCAGCTAAGGGACCGTTGGTAATTTATATATAGTTAGGGGTGTGATGGTGGTTTTAAAGGGGAAGGGTGTGTGTGTGTTTGTCGTCAGTTTAGTACACACGTACAATCAAAGGGAAGTGTGTGTGTGTGGGGGCAATTTTGTATATGAAAATATTTAAAAATCCTGCTGAACAATTATCGGAATTGGGCTTTGTACATAAAATTTAGGGGTTTGTGTGATCCACACTGCACATGCTTCTCCATTAAGATCAACACACACACACACACACACACACACACACGAGAGAGAGAGGGGGGGGGGAGAGGATAGGTACATCCGGGTACTTCATCCACTGTCACAGCAACTGCAAGTGCAATGGCTGATAAGAGAAGAGTGTTTTCGCAAACCATTCGTATTCGTAACAAGGAGCCGGACCCTATTTTGGCTATATCGACGTCGACGGGTCCAGTGGTGCAATAACGTTCGATTCTGGAATCTACAACACTGGCGACGTGTGTGGTCAAGTGACGAATCACACTTTCTGATTCAATGCCGTGATTCCAGAGTATGTGTCTAATCGACGTCGAAATGAACGTTTTCCCAAAGTTGTGTCGTCCAGGTCGACCCATATGGTGTAGGAGGTGTCACGATGTGGGGAATCATATCCTACACACAGAAATCTAACTATGGCCGCCTTCAGGGCAATTTAACTGCTACTCGGTACATAGACGAAATCTTAAACATGGTTCCGATCATTGACCGCCAGAGGGAGTTGTTCCGGCAAGATAACGGCATGATAACAGCACATGTCACTATTCAGCATCTTCGGAACATTACAGTCCTTCTCTATGGCCTTTCAAATCGCCTGTCCTCAACTCCATCGAGCATTTGTGTCATGACTTCAGCCGACGCTTATGTGAACGGCAACCTGCGCCCCATACTGTCGCAGATATTGCAAGAGGAATGGGTCAGAATTCATAAAGGCCGAATTCAAAGATTTCTTCAGTCCATGCCGAGACGGTGCAGGGCAGTTTTGGAGAGTTCTTGGTGGCCACAAGAGACACTGAAGACAACGCCCAACGGGGAACGGACGCCTTCACTTATTGAACGTTTTATACGCTGTACAAGTTAACAGACATGTGATCTTTTATACTGTGAAATTTGATTGCAACTGATCCAGAATTACAGCTTGTTCAGCTTGACCTGAGCTACTCTACATATGCATGACCCGGGAGGTCAAATGGCACAAACGACAGGACGAGTTAACTTCATTAAATAGGGGACAGAGAATGTTATTAATGTTGCGTTCGTGCGAAGCATGCAGATATGGATTCGTTATGTACAGAAACTGTCCCGGAAAACAACACTTCTGAAAAAACAATCATTTCATGTTTTAACTGAATTGTCTATACAGCCATATGCTATCTATTTTGGTTTGACAACTTTACAAAGTACAGACGTCAGTTACTTTCACAATCCGATTCACTCTCGCTATCACTCTTTACACCCGGCACAATTATCACTTTTTCTATTTCATGTTCAACTGCAATATTTCTGTCCCAGTAGTTAGGACCTTGCTGACGATTTCTCGACACTGAGATGTCAAACGGCGACCTGGTCTCGACTACTTGGACATGTTGACAATCAACTGACAAAGGTACACCCCTTCAGAATAATAGACCCAACCAGTTGTGACACGGTCACGCAATACATTATAGTCTGTTTGCAGTGAAAACGTACCAATAAATTTCACTTTAAACAAAAAAGTAAATCAAATAAAATGAAATTAAGATTGCGAATCCTCATAATTTTACCTTGCCAAATGAACATTTAAATCTCAAAATTTTATTCAAATTAAGATAAAAGTTGTTTAACAAACGATCATAGATTCAAATCGCTATTACTGGTTTTTTGATGTGCATACCCCCTGTAATACAAAACCAATAATTGCCATGCGAGACTATGATCGTTTGTTAAACAACTTTATCCTAAGTCGAATAAAATTCTGAAATTTAAATGTTCAATTGGCAAGGTAAAATCATGAGGATTCGTAGTCTTAATTTCACTTTATTTGCTTTACCTTTTGGTTTAAACAGACATTATTCGGTACGTTTTCACTGCAAACAGACTATAGTATTCAGTTGATCGGGTCAAGCTGAACAAGCTGTCAATGTGTTATCTCACTTAATACATCCATACGTTTCCGTATATGACAACGATGTTCCATTACAGTGTTAAGCCCACACAGGCGAACCATGCACGTGAACAAGCACAGGCGTACAGGAGACACAGGCGAAAAGGACATAGACACATAGGATAACAGAAAACACGCGTATAGTCACACAAACACCCAGTTGGTCAGTGAAACAGGTGCAGAATCTCACAGGCGTACAGTGACAGGCGCAGAATCTCACAGGCGTACAGTGACAGGCGCAGAATCTCACAGGCGTACAGTGAA
Organism: Haliotis rubra; assembly: GCF_003918875.1. NCBI lineage: Eukaryota > Metazoa > Mollusca > Gastropoda > Lepetellida > Haliotidae > Haliotis > Haliotis rubra. Next base: position 2,818,514 of record NW_025766558.1, on the reverse strand, counting down.
ACAGATGCAGAATAACACAGTCGTGCAGACACAGGTGCAGAATCACACAGGCGGACATACACAGGTGAAGAATCACACAGGCGTCCATACACAGGTGCAGAATCACACAGGCGTACATACACAGGTGCAGAATCACACAGGCGTACATACACAGGTGCAGAATCACACAGGCGTACATACACAGGTGCAGAATCACACAGGCGTACATACACAGGTGCAGAATCACACAGGCGTACATACACAGGTGCAGAATCACACAGGCGTACATACACAGGTGCGTACACACAGGCGTACATACACAGGTGCAGAATCACACAGGCGTACATACACAGGTGAAGAATCACACAGGCGTACAGACACAGGTGCAGAATCACACAGGCGTTCAGTTAAGACAGGCGCAGAATCACACAGGCGTACATACACAGGTGCAGAATCACACAGGCGTACATACACAGGTGCAGAATCACACAGGCGTACATACACAGGCGCAGAATCACACAGGCGTACATACACAGGTGCAGAATCACACAGGCGTACATACACAGGTGCAGAATCACACAGGCGTACATACACAGGTGCAGAATCACACAGGCGTACAGACACAGGCGCAGAATCACACAGGCGTACAGTAACACACGCAACAGGAACATAGTCGCACAGGCAAACAGAAGCACATGTGTAAAGGAGCACAGTTAGATGAGTAACATAGAAATACAGGTTGAACCCGTTTAGTTGCAGAGCGAGCCGGGAACGTCGCCTCTATGACAAATGGTTTGTTGATGTCCGCGATGTTCGTGATGCTGATCGATGAAATCCACGTGGGTGGAGTCACCAGCCATACGGAAAAAGTGAGATTAATCCGCCATTCAACCCCCCACGCCCAGCGGACCCTGGTAGTCTCCTTGGGCGTCCAACCTATAATAGCTCTTATTCCCAGGACACTGCGGATGTGTCGTCATGGCAACACATTGGAATGGTCCTTCCTGCAACCGCAGCGGTTCAGGCTGGACACAGTCTGCCAGTTCCTTACTCGGAAGCTGCGTTAATTGTAACAAACTAAAGGACCTTTTCACAATTCTGATTGCTTATAAATGTTTTATGATTTGTTTGTTTCTTGTTAGACGCGGTGCTCAGCAATATTCCAGCTATATGATGACTATATCATAATCGAGTCTGGACCAGACAATCCTGTGACTGACATCATGAACAAAGATAAATATTGCTTTAAGCAGCATTGAAGCTATTCACGACTAAATGAGCAACGGTCTAGGCAATTTGGATACAAGGACATCGACCAAGTCGGTGAGTCTGACCGCCCAATTAGGTTAGTCGACTATTTCGACAAGCATGCGGACCAAGACCAATGGTATCCGTTTTAAGAATGACATGTAGAAAACAACCAAGCAAAAGAATAGTGTGTTTTAAAAAAAAAAAATCCAGTCGAAGGATAACTTACAGTTGTCGATTCAGTTACCAACTCTGACAGATAGTCTACAATTAAATTATTGTTATTAATTTTTACTACTCCTCAAATACGTTTAAGACCATCCTAGATCTTCACTACTGATTGTGCATCTCCTTGATATTCTATTGGTTACTAATACGGATAGACTACAGCAGGATCAAGTCGGGGGTGAGGAATAGAAAGACCGGTGAAATACGACGACCATACCGAGTGACTATCACTAAAATAATGTTTTATCATAGAAGACATTAACCTATAAGACTGTGGACGGTTCTCTTCTCAAGGAATGTTTTTAATATTTATATATATATATATGCTTTTATACGTCTCTCACAGTTCAGTAAAGAGTACCTAATTACAATTCTAACTGTAACCTCCTTAGCCTTAAGATTAGAAGGGCGGCGGGGTTGCCGAGTGGTTACGCTCATCTCGCCGAAGGCCCCGGGTTCGATTTCCCGCATGGGTACCCATTCTTGATGTGTCCCGCCGTGATTTTGCTCCAGAGTCGCTAAAACCTGCGTGAAACAATACCTAATAACTTACTTCAAAGATCCGACATTCATTCGTGGATACGTATTCAGTTTTGTTTAATATTTCATATCTGTATAAATAATGAGTCTCGGGGGTCTCTGATAGTATCTGGGACATGTGAATTAGTGCATTAAAACACCCATTTGAGTTTTGTGGACACATAACATGAATATATCTCCTAAATTGAATGCCGTGAAAAATGCGGTATTTAACTCACCCATTGCGACAATCAAAACGATTTCCAACGAAGTAATTCCCTTCATTTTCTATTTCTGTATCTTCTGAGTCTCACAAAAATCTATACCTTTACAAAAGGCTATGAAGAACGCAGTTTTCTCTATCGTCTGCTCCAGGCCATGTCCAGGCAACAAGTGACGTGCTTAGGTAAAACGAGGCGCACAACAAACAGAAAATCAATGGCTGGCTCAGGATGAGCTACATTGTGAATGTAGTAGTCTCTTGTCTAATGTTTTCACCTAGCCATGGCAATTGGGGGACAATGATCATAAATTTATCAGAGTACTGACACCATTTTGAATGACGACAACAGGCGTCGCTGCCATTGATGTTTTAGATGTTGACCAGTCCGTGCGCCGAGGCACCAGCATGTCCTACATAGTCTGTCTCACAGTCCCCGAACCACATTATTTTCCCTACTGCCTAGCCCTCTCTGCAGTGCTAAAGCCCTAAATAAAACAGGTTCTGAATCTTTGGTCTCCCTGGGGCTCCTTTTTAATTTAAATGGGCTTGTTTGTTACTATCAAACTGATATATATTCAGAGACTAAGCGTTTGTCTAGTCCTGGCAAAACGTCCACACATCACTTGGCCACAGCACTTGTTGATGCCATGGGAACAGGGCCTTCATATGCTATAAATACACATATTGGATATGTTGTGAAGTCCGGCGTCTTTCCCTGAACAAGCAACTCTTCTTCAAAATTTGTGATATACAATGCTCAAGTATGTGATGTACAATGTCCTAAAATCTGTGATATACAATGCCCAAGTATATGATGTACAGTGTCCCATGTCAGTGATGTACAATGTCCCAAAATCTGTGATATACAATGCCCAAGTATGTGATGTACAGTGTCCCATGTCAGTGATGTACAATGTCCCAAAATCTGTGATATACAATGCCCAAGTATGTGATGTACAGTGTCAGTGATGTACAATGTCCCAAAATCCAATGTCCAGTGATGTACAATGTCCCAAAATCTGTGATATACAATGCCCAAGTATGTGATGTACAGTGTCCCATGTCAGTGATGTACAATGTCCCAAAATCTGTGATATACAATGCCCAAGTATATGATGTACAGTGTCCCATGTCAGTGATGTACAATGTCCCAAAATCTGTGATATACAATGCCCAAGTGATGTACAATGTCCCAAAATGTACATATGTCCCATGTCAGTGATGTGATATAATGTCCCAAAATCTGTGATATACAATGTCCAAGTATGTGATGTACAGTGTCCCATGTCAGTGATGTACAATGTCCCAAAATCTGTGATATACAATGTCCAAGTATGTGATGTACAGTGTCCCATGTCAGTGATGTACAATGTCCCAAAATCTGTGATATACAATGTCCAAGTATGTGATGTACAGTATATCATGTCGTCCCATGTCAGTGATGTACAATGTCCCAAAATCTGTGATATACAATGTCCAAGTATGTGATGTACAGTGTCCCATGTCAGTGATGTACAATGTCCCAAAATCTGTGATATACAATGTCCAAGTATGTGATGTACAGTGTCCCATGTCAGTGATGTACAATGTCCCAAAATCTGTGATATACAATGTCCAAGTATGTGATGTACAGTGTCCCATGTCAGTGATGTAACAGTGCTTCATATAAAGACGTAAAGACATGTCAATGTTACGTTGTTTAAAATAACATTATATTTAGACGTTCTTCTGAACAACTCGGTATAAAATGTCAACATCGGGTGTGACTAGCACTTACGTTGACACAATCGAGGTAGCGGTGGTGCATTGAACACGCTACCCGTGAAGGTCTGGGTTAGAATGAACCTTCAGTAACCCATGCTTGTCGTAAGAGGCGACTAAAGGGATCGGGTGGTCAGGCTCGCTGGCTTGGTTGACACATGTAATCTGTTCCCAATTGCGCAGGTCGATGCTCATGCTGTTAATCACTGGATTGTCTGGTCCAGACTCGATTATTTACAAACCGCCGCCATATAGCTGGAATATTGCCGAGTGCGGCATAAAACTAAACTCGCTCACTATATGTATGTATGTCCACTGTGTATATCTGTCTACTGTGTAGACAGTGTGTATGTGCGTCTACTGTGTGTATGTGCGTCTACTATATGTAGTTAGATCAGGGGCGGTGGGGTAGCCTAGTGGTTAAAGCGTTGGCTCGTCACGCCGAAGACCCGGGTTCGATTCCCCACATGGGCACAATGTGTTAAGCCCATTTCTGGTGTCCCCCGCCGTGATATTGCTGGAATATTGCTAAAAGCGGCGTAAAACTAAACTCAGTCAGTCAGTCAGTCAGTTAGATCAGGGGGGCGGTGGGTTAGCCTAGTGGTTAAAGCGTTGGCTCGTCACGCCGAAGACCCGTGTTCGAATCTCCACATGGGTACAATGTGCGAGGCCCATTTCTGGTGTCCCCCCGCCGTGATATTGCTGGAATATTGCTAAAAGCGGCGTAAAACCAAACTCAGTCAGTCAGTCAGTTAGATCAGTGATACCTCTGCTACATGCTGTGTTCACGGTTAGTTGATGTCTTCAACATGTATCACAATGCATACATCAGAGTGGACATAATGAAAACAAACATGCCTTGTGAAACAGCCAGTGCAGTACAAACACTTTCCTACAAAACTCGTAAAAGGTTGGAGCGCCACACTGACGTAATTCCAGAAAATCAATAGGATTGTCTTGAACAGCTCGTGGCATCCCACATCCTATGAACGACTCATTGTGTTACGTCTTGGAACATCGAACACAAGTACTCATCCGTACAGTTTGATGTCTTCCCTCTCGAATGATAACACCGACTTAGATGTATTGTCCTTTATCGATTCTCCGAGTATCAAAGTCTACCTCAGTGTCATCCTGAACTCCATCATCACAGGGATCAAACGACGTTGCATGAATGATAAATTACGTTTCATTACCTCTGATTGGTGTCTTCATCATACGGGTTCTTTTTGTTGTGATTTTTTTGTGGTATTTCTGGCTGTTTTTTTTATCTCGACGTATGTTAGATGCATCATTGCTTGGCAATACCCAAAGTATAAAGACTATATTAATTGGCAGTGTATAAATCGAGAGAATCAACACAAACTTGTTCGGGACAACTTCTAAGAACATATCAGGTTGTATTTGAATTTGATGACTGACTGACTGACTGAGTTTGGTTTTACGCCGCTTTTAGCAATATTCCAGCAATATCACGGCGGGGGACACCAGAAATGGGCTTCACACATTGTACCCATGTGGGGATTCAAACCCGGGTCTTCGGCGTGACGAGCCAACGCTTTAACCATTAGGCTAGCCCACCGCCCCTGAATTGGATGAAGTGCTACTGGATGCTTTTGTCCCTTCCGAGCATGTTCGAGTGTATGAAGATTAGCGATTGACTGATGAGCCATAATATTATTTCAAAATAAATATGGCGCTTCTACACGCAGATAGGGAATGGTTGGTGAGTAAGAGAGTGAGTGGCTTTAGTTTTACGCTGCTTTGATGAATATTCCAGCAATATCGTAGGATACCAGAAATGGGCTTCACACTTTGTACCCATGTGGGAATCGAACTCAATCTTCGGCGTGACGAACGAACGCTTTAACTACTTGGCTGCCCCACCGCCCCAGACAGCGAATGGGACTCACGGGAAGCGCTGCGCACCGAGGACTTGTCGGAGAACGTAAAGACTACCCAGAATGCCCCCGCATTGCTCCGTGTGGTACGACTGTGGTGTGGGACGACTTGGCACTTGGGATGCCAGAATGACATTACGTAACCGAGGTCCGCATATTTTCCATGTTTTCATTAATCTTGTCAAGCACATTTCTGTCAAAAGGGACAGATAAATCAATGATATAAATGATTTCAGTGGATTTATATAAAACAACGAAGTCAGATTTGTTGGCCCGGAACCCGTGAAGATCCGGGTTAGAATATTGGTCTTCAGTAACCCATGCTTGTCGTAAGAGCAGACTAACGGGATCGGGTGGTCAGGCTTGCTGACTTGGATGACACATGTCATCGGTTCCCAATTGCGCAGATCGATGCTCATGCTGTTGATCACTGGGTTGTCTGGTCCAGACACGATTAATTACAGACCGCCGCCATATAGCTGGAATATTGCTGAGTGCGGCGTAAAACTGAACTTACTCATTGTTGGCCCGGAAGCTACTGAGGCTGTATAAGGGCTTATTCCAGTACATGATTACTTGACATACTCTGCAGATGGACCTTAAGATAAAACCTTAAGTTCGGCTAAGACAGTCACGAAGGAACGAGCAACGTCATCATATCGCTTAAGATACCGTGTGTTACCAACGCTGGGAATCCACTGACAATGTTTTTGACAGCCTCATTAAATTCATTTCATAATCTACATTCCGTATTTACATTTCGATGCAAGATCCCACATTGACGGTTTCAACTGGGAAGTCAAGTAGCAAAGAGAAAAATCTTCGGTTTCACTTTTCAGGACAGCCTGTAAGCATTTGTCGATTTGACCACAAGCATCATGGGCGGACGTATGTATGTGCGTGTGCGTGTGTGAGAGAGACAGAGAGAGGGCCAAAGAGAGAGAGTGAGAGAGCGTAACCCCTCTTTTGTCCTGAAAGTTTATTAAATGACCATGGAAACTCTTGTGAATATGAAGTGTCCCCTCTCCCTTCTTTCTCAAAAAAGCTGTATCCGCCCCTGTGCATCAAGAACATTGAAGCAATACATCAATAGCAAACATACAAACACACAAACAAACACACAAACACACAAACAGAGTATCAGTTTAGCATAAGGCATTATGTTTAGGAAATGGCCACCAACCAGTGGAGTCAACTCCTCCGACACTGGTAAAATATGATGAAGAATCTCTGGCTGACATTCCGTTATCGTCCCGTCTGTTCTGGTAACTATGGCAATGGCGTTAAACATGTCAGGCTGACAAGTAGTCTATGGTACCAGACAACACCACTAGATAATGAGAAAAACAGACTGAAAGCAGATATGTGTACATTCAGTGCTATATCAAATATTCACGATCAACCAGTAATACATTCTGTATTTGTTTTGAAATACATCCCGGACATACGCGTATATTTATCTTGTATCGTTTGTTTCTATAACTCGTTGCTATTGACAATACTGATTAATTCATATTCTTCTCGTATATCGATTACCAGAAAATCAGTAATATTATTACAATTTCTTTTCTCCACTTATCACATTTCTGTTTGAACATATTTTAAGTAGATACGTATTTGATTCTGTGAAGTCAATCTTCGGAGCAAGCGTATATACTGCTCAAAAGAAGAAGAGGAACACCCGATTCTTTCATTAGGCGGGCAATACTGTAACGTTCTGATAAAGCTGTATGATTATTAATATGCTGATATCATTATCAATCTGACATGGCATCGTTACCGGATATGACGTAATGACAACCGAGTGTCAGTTGCATGTGCCATGCGCAGAGAATGTTGCTGAGTGCGGCGTAAAACTAAACTCACTCACTAACTAAGAGCAAGGCTTCCACCCCTAAGAAAGAAAAAAAAGCTTGAGATGCCGGGGTCCAAGGGCAGCCCTCCCCGGCCGGGTCCTGAAGCCCCCTGCAAATTCCCTTCACAGAAAAGTATCTGAAACCGATGCATTCAGACCTATTTGTGTGTTTTTTATCGGGGTTATATTCTTATGTTCCCTATAGACCCAGTTTGGCGTGAGATTTATCAGTTTTGGCGTTAGAGCGTGATGAGTGATAAAAGCGTGAGATTTATCAGTTAGAGCGTGATGAGTGATAAAAGCGTGAGATTTATCAGTTAGAGCGTGATGAGTGATTAAAGCGTGAGATTTATCAGTTTTGGCGTTAGAGCGTGATGAGTGATAAAAGCGTGAGATTTATCAGTTAGAGCGTGATGAGTGATAAAAGCGTGAGATTTATCAGTTTTGGCGTTAGAGCGTGATGAGTGATAAAAGCGTGAGATTTATCAGTTAGAGCGTGATGAGTGATAAAAGCGTGAGATTTATCAGTTAGAGCGTGATGAGTGATAAAAGCGTGAGATTTATCAGTTAGAGCGTGATGAGTGATAAAAGCGTGAGATTTATCAGTTTTGGCGTTAGAGCGTGATGAGTGATAAAAGCGTGAGATTTATCAGTTAGAGCGTGATGAGTGATAAAAGCGTGAGATTTATCAGTTAGAGCGTGATGAGTGATAAAAGCGTGAGATTTATCAGTAAGAGCGTGATGAGTGATAAAAGCGTGAGATTTATCAGTTAGAGCGTGATGAGTGATTAAAGCGTGAGATTTATCAGTTAGAGCGTGATGAGTGATTAAAGCGTGAGATTTATCAGTTTTGGCGTTAGAGCGTGATGAGTGCTAAAAGCGTGAGATTTATCAGTTAGAGCGTGATGAGTGATAAAAGCGTGAGATTTATCAGTTAGAGCGTGATGAGTGATAAAAGCGTGAGATGTATCAGTTAGAGCGTGATGAGTGATTAAAGCGTGAGATTTATCAGTTAGAGCGTGATGAGTGATAAAAGCGTGAGATTTATCAGTTAGAGCGTGATGAGTGATAAAAGCGTGAGATTTATCAGTTAGAGCGTGATGAGTGATTAAAGCGTGAGATTTATCAGTTAGAGCGTGATGAGTGATAAAAGGCGTGAGATTTATCAGTTAGAGCGTGATGAGTGATAAAAGCGTGAGATTTATCAGTTAGAGCGTGATGAGTGATAAAAGCGTGAGATTTAGAGCAGTGATTTGGCGTTATCAGTTAGAGCGTGATGAGTGATAAAAGCGTGAGATTTATCAGTTAGAGCGTGATGAGTGATAAAAGCGTGAGATTTATCAGTTAGAGCGTGATGAGTGATAAAAGCGTGAGATTTATCAGTTAGAGCGTGATGAGTGATAAAAGCGTGAGATTTATCAGTTAGAGCGTGATGAGTGATTAAAGCGTGAGATTTATCAGTTAGAGCGTGATGAGTGATAAAAGCGTGAGATTTATCAGTTAGAGCGTGATGAGTGATAAAAGCGTGAGTCTCAAATCAAATGCGTGAGAGTTGGCAGGTATGTATGGGCAGTATACGTTTATCATTTCATGGTTAGTTGAATGAGTACGTGTGTTTATCGGCGAGCCACGAGACACTTTCACTGGTCAGTTAAACAGCTTAAAGCATCTTCATTGATGGTGTAGTGCAGTCGTTACAAACACATTGATAACCCCACAGCTGACGTGTGCGGTTAGTAGAAGGTTGTTGTGACAGCAGTGTTATACACGAACAAAATCAGAAACCATGCTCAAAATAGTTGACAACACGGAGCAGCCATTTTGTCCTGCTATGACTTTACCCTTCAAATATCCTCAAAGTAACGAACTACAAACTCAGGTCATCTAAATTGCCGGTCAAAAGAATGATGTACTTGCATTTGACCCGAACAGTTACAAAGGTTATCAAATTGTTACTGGAGTGAAAAACAGTATCCGGAAATTACAAACTTATGGTCTGAAACATAGCATGAAACCGGTATGACGAACGTCGTCGACGTATACCATTCTTTGTTTCATGTTTAGCCATCATCCAACATTGGTGTATGCTTTCTGTCGCCCGCTAGGTTATCACCGGGCGGGTAAACCAACTGCTTATATGTTTGGAATCAATCAAGGGATCTTTGTTAATATAGAAAAACACACTGTGACTAACTGTCACGAATATGACGAAGCATTTAGATTCTTTAGGAAGATTACTAATAAAAACCCTTTCCAAAATGGATGCCACGGCGGCCATATTGGATTGAAACGACGGGGTTAACATCACATTAAGCCATATCACGACATGGGAAACCATATATAGGCCACGTATATCATACTCCTGGTAGGAATCGAACCACGATTACCCACTGAACTACCACAGCGCCATGTGAAGGTAAGGAAGCATCAGCTAATACCCTCAGTATCAACAGGGCACCTTGGTTCGAGGCAGCATTCACGAAGGCAGTCTCACTTTTATCTTTTCATGCATGCCGACATTGAAATAGAGGTGTTTTATGTTGTCTGCACCTGCTGTAGTCGACGACTGTAGCCTTGTTTCCTCTGCGAGAACAATTCCTGTAAATCAATACCAACCTCGCTGAAAATCAATACCATCAGAATGCAATCCTAAAACCCAGGATGTAGGACAAGATTCATTGTCATTTAAAAAAGATACAACAACGATAAGGTCTTCCGAAAAGGTATAGCTGTCACAACTTTTTGTTGTACGCTGAATATATCGACCACATTGTGATCTTTAAGAATACCCATAGTTTAGAGCTCCATGTCCCGATCAGTATTCCCTAGTGTGACGTCACTTTGGTCTTGGGATATCGGGTCTCCACCAAACTAGAAACCTGTTTCCATGAGAGATAATTCAAATTGATCGATGGATAAAATCGATTTATGATTATACCAAAAATAGCCTGTTTGATTGTGGCTAATATGCCGGCAAGGAATACAAGGAACTTGTCATATTCCATAGCTGCTACTGTATATTTCAGTGGCGCAGTGAAACCAATCCCGGATAATCAAAAAAATTTGTTTATATTCTAATGGCCAGGAAACTGATCGATGAATCACAAGAATATGAGTAGAATCACTGTGGCTTACGTCTTTTCCCGGGTGTCCTATGAATATCCATGAGCCTGATATTACGCTATAATTACGCTTAAGACATCACAATAATGCAAGCATTTAAACTATAACGACGCAATCTGTGTTTCTATGCAGTGGAGCAATGGGCCGATCGTCCCTTGATGGTAGTTCACAGTTAATATCAACAATGAATTATTAAAGCAATTACTTGTTTTATCGGTATTCTGGAAGCTGGTGAGTCAATAATGAAGCATACGACTATATTGATAACAACGTCTTATTGCGTAATGAGACGTTTCGGTATAGATTCTTACATCGTTATCAAGCCGTGAGTGAGGTGAGGTGAATTGGGTTTTACGTCGTACTTGAGAATATTTCGCTCATATGACGACGTGCATGCGTGTGTATGTGTATGTGCGGCTGCTTGTACTAGCCCAGACTTAAGCTGTTTTTTTTTTTTATAGTGCTAGCCCACTGAGATACCATGCCGCAGTGAAGCATGAATACCCCACTCAGACACATTATACTGACTCCGAGCCGACCAGTCCTTGCTGTACCCATTAATGCCGAGCGCCAGGCAGGGACCAACAAGTACCATATTTTAACGTCTTTTGGTATGACGCGGTCGGGGATCGAACCCGCCACCTTCCGCTCTCCGGGGCGGACGCTCTAACCACTACACCACGGAGGCGGTCCCAAGCTGTGAGTGACTACAACCACATTTATATACGTGGTGTGTAGTGACAAACATCAACGTTACATTAACAACATTATTTAATTGAATAACAGGTACATGACTGGATAGTGACAGGTGAGGAGTAAGAGCAACCAATGGCACGGGTTATCAAGCCAATAAGCAGGACGGACTAAGTCGTAAAAACCAGTAAAAACAAGCTGATCGGGTGATTATAGATAACGCCCATTGCTTGATTAGCTCTTCGTAAGATGATGGTATTTAGAGGTCTCTGTTGATCAAAGGTTAATGGCGGCGGATTTCGCTGGCTTCCAAAAGTTTTCTTTTTGTGAAATCCAGGGTCTTGGTGGATAGTATTTTAAATTTGTTAAACTGAATTAGATTACTAGGGAATCAACACAGACCAAGGGTTCTCCATACCATCGGTAAATGAAGAGCCAGTCAAGCCATAGACATAATCTATTAGCAAAGACGCCGTCGGCTGGTAGGAAGGAAATGATCTCACATGAGTCATCTGGTGTTAAAACGGAACGCCAGACCTCTTTCAAACGCAGTGTAACCTTGCCAAATTATTCGGACGGATTGACTAGTGGGACTGGGCACTATATCACAAGCCCCCAGACATGCACTGTACTGGTTATATGGCTGTGCACAAGTAAGACCAGAAGTGTAAAGGTGGAGTTAGCCACCTGTACAATGGTAAATAGCATGTAAAGTCCCCAGACACAACCAGTAGCCACGACTTGACAACTTGTGTCGCGGGAAGTGTCACTTGCTGTGTCATCCCGGTTAGCACTGTCGTTACAGGGACTGGTTCACCTCAGTCTGTATGTCCCAAACATTAGCTGATAACATGTGGCGATAACATGTAGATGTCTCCATAACTTAACTGTCATAATAGTTTAGACGCTAATTTCCATTGCTAATCCCCATCATCATGCCATTTTATGGTAAGTGAGTGAGTATGGTTTTACGCCGCTTTTAGCAATATTCCAGCAATATCAGGCCGGGGGACACCAGAAACGGGCTTCACACATCGTGCCCATGTGGGGAATCGAACCCGGGTCTTCAGCGTGACGAGCGGACGCTTTAACCATTGGGCTACCCCACCACCCCGCATTTTATAGTGAATTATGCTAATTGGTAATCCCCTGTCGATAATCACGCCTATAAGTCTCATGTCCATGGTAACGGCGTAGTCTCTTTGATGTCCATTCTGTATGTATGTTTACATTTATAATTAAGCTGTTGGTGCATGGAAAACCCCGACAGGATGTGCCGCTCGTAGGAAACGTGCTGAGGTTGAGCTGGAACTCCGCTCGTCTCACCTACGTTTGAGCTGGATACTCTGTTCATTGTGTATGTGGTATATTGTTGTATCTGAATATTAAACGCGCTGGGGACAGTGATGGCAATGTGGTCCTTTATTCCAGGAGAACAAATTCCACAGTGTGTGTGTGTGTGTGTGTCTCTCTCTCTCTCTCTCTCTCTCTCTCTCTCTCTCTCTCTCTCTCTCTCTCTCTCTCTCTCTCTCCCCACCCCTCTCTCTCTCTCTCTCTCTCGTAGCGGTAAGGCGATCATAAGTTCGATACTTTAACAAAGACTTACGATAATCCACCATAATAACGCTAAGTTCACGTTGCTGAACGGGTCCCAGCACATTACCCAACCCATATTAAGGCGTCTTCACCTCAGAGGTTCTTCAATTACAAATGGTTGAAAGATTGCGTCCACCATGAATTGCAGTGAGTCGTCAATACATTCGCCTAAAACAGACGAGGACCAAGAAGGGAGCGTAGGGTCAGACTCGTGTTTTCCAGGGTTGGAAATTATGACTGACAATTGAGTAAGACATATTTACTCAACGAAATACATTGCGGCCTGAATACATTAGTGAAATAAATAATGGGAAAAACTGTTTCTCAATAATATACACCGTGAAGACTGTAGAATCGCTTAAACATGACATTTGTATCTGACATTTAAACTGAACAACTATTAAAGCTCTATTCTAAAAAGAATCACAGGTTTAAGGTCTCCAAATATAACCCTGTTATCAACTCAGCGTAAAGATACGCTATCACTATTGTTCCAACTGCCATGGTGCTCTCCCAAGATTACAGCCACAGCAAAGCGAGATATGAATTTTATACATTAAATTTTATAAATAATGCATCTTTCAATACATAATCATCAAGACATCTTTTGGTCTTAAAGGTCTCGAATATCTGTTTACAAGTGCATGTTTATCCACTGCGCGGGGCGTGTTTGTCTGAGGCGTGTTTTGACGTTGACGTACACGTCGATCGAGTTCATCCCATAGGTGTTCTATGGGGTTTAGATCTGGTGATCGAGAAGGCCATGGCAAGACATTGACGTTAGAATTGGCAAGGTAGCGGACCATGACGCGTGCTGTATGTGAAGTAGCGTTGTCATGCTGGAACAACTCTCTCTGTCGGTCCATAATCGGAAGCATGTGACGTGCAAGGACTTCGTTGATGTACCGATTTGCTGTCAAATTCGACTGAACCACCACTAAATCAGATCTTTGTGTGCTTACTCTACAGAATCTGTCTACCTGTTGAATGCAATTAAGGACAAAACGTTCATTTCTCCGACGGTAAACACGCCGTCTTCCATCTCGCCCGTAAAGAAGAATTTCTGATTCATCCCAGAACCAGACTCGCCTCCAGTTTCGAAGGTTCCAGTTCCGGACTCTACGACACCACCTCAAGCGATTGCGCCGATGGAAGTCTGGCAAAACAGGGGCGACAACTGGCCTTCTTGGTCGAATCCCAACTTCACGCAATCGATTCCTGGCAGTTTGGTCGGAAATTTTGCACGTGCATTTTCCTTTGCATGTTTTCTTGGTGGCGTTTTGGCAAATGTCTCTTCAAACGCTTCTGAACCAAAGAAAAACTAGTTAATTTGCCGCGTTTTTAGCGCTGAAGCTGTTTACAAATACAAAAAGATGACGTTTTTGAAAGAAATAATATATTTGAGGTCATGCTGGAACACAGCTCAGCATGTTAATGGAAGAATGTTAATGCAGGGACGTAACGTCACATGACCACAGGATGAGGACCGTCCACATGCCTTGATCTTTTAATGGAGCCTAAGGTTGCTATGCTGCATGGCCGGCTGTTCCTCAGGACCTCTTCCCCATGGAACACGTCTGGGATGAGATGGGTTGACGCCTACGACAGGATCAAAACCTGGGCTAAGATGGGCCAATGTTTGGTTGACATCGGGCCAACATCTCCACAGTTGTCCTCATGGGCGTGTTCAAGGAGTGAGTGAGTGAGTGAGTTAAGTTTGACGCCGCACTCAGCGATATTCCAGCTATATGGCGGTGGTCTGTAAATAATCGAGTCTGGACCAGACAATCCAGTGATTAACAACATGAGCATCGACCTGCGCAATTGGGAACCGATGACATGTGTCAACCAAGCCAGCGAGCCTGACCACCCGATCCCTTTAGTTACGACAAGCATGGGTTGCTGAATGGTTCATTCTAACCCAGACCTTCACGGGTAGCGTGTTCAATGCACCACCGCTACCTCGATTGTGTCAACGTAAGTGCTAGTCACACCCGATGAACAAACGCATGGTTCATATGACCTACTACAAAGGTTCGGAAGCCGAGAATGCCGTATCGGCCGGCTTTTGCCCCTACTTTGTTTGTATCCGTATTGCGGAGACCATTTTCCACAAGCAGTTGGGATTGTCTTCGTTTTTGGATGTATGCTGTGGCTTCTGCGAAACTATCTTGCAGAGCTTCGATTTCCTTTTTGTGTAGTTCTGCTCGTTGTTCCCGGATTTGTATTTGCTTTTGTAGGGCCTTTTCGGCTTTTCGTTGCCAATTTTCTGCCTTCTCGGACTCCAGTAGCTACAGCAATTTCCTTCCTCTTGTTTGTGTAGACAGAGTAGAAATTTTGCGATGGACCGCTATGTTCGGCATTTCTTGGAAAGGTTGGTCGGATCCTTCTCTGCCCAGCTCTTGGCATTTTTTCTGTCTCCATTGCCATTCGATTTGTGGAGTTGTCGGGAGAAATATGTCTGGATCCATGCCGGATGGATGTAGAGCTGTTGGCTTCTTGCTGGCAGCTAGCACCGTCATGGTGTCCTCGCCTTTGGCATAGCATCGGAGTGGGCCTAGTTCCACTGTATCTCCTTCTACCAATAGGATGTCCACGCGGAATATTGGAACCCTTCGAAAACCGAAGTCTCCTATGGCCCAGTCGATGGTTTTTTCCCAGGAATCTGTGTTGGTTGGACGAATGTGTACTCCAGACACGCGACCCGTTTTCGAATGTGCTTACCAGGAGACGAAGATCGTTTGCTTTGGACGGTCGGCTAGGACCAAACAGCGGTCTATCTTTTCTGCGAGACAAAGCTACTGCGCTGCTGGTGGTTGTACTACGAATAGACAGTCGCCTGCTGGCGAAACCTGCTCCAACACGTCTTGCAAAACGTTTTCTGCTCTGTTGGTGGACATGTCGATGTCTTGGCAGGCGTACAGGGACACTTCTATGCGAGTGCAACCTCGTTGTTGTACGTCTGGGTGGAGAAAGGTTTTGCGGAGATGCTCGTTTGGACAATCCACATAGTCGGCAAGATGGCCGCCAATCGGTTCTCGGATTTCTCCGGCTTCGAAGTTGCAAACGACTTTGTTGTACAGCTTGGTGCGCATCGTTTTGCCGGACTTTGTTGTCTCTACCCACGTGCAAACATGGTTGCCGACCAAGTGGGTGTTGTCCAGGACGGTGGGTTTTCCGCTTTCGATAGCTTCCACGAGATCGCATTGTTCGACAAATCCATGTTGGCTACAGAGGAATTGCATGAGCTGTTTGCGGTCTAGGACGCCGGAATAGTCTCGGGTGTAGTCGATGCTGTAGATCTCTAGTCCGTTGCCTTGTAGTTTTGTTTCTAGATTGGACAATTTCTCTTGGAGCCTGTCGATCGCGATTTCGGAGACGTCCACTTTGGCCACAAATACTGCGAAAGGGGTTTCCTCGTCGTTTTGGGCTTTCCATGCTCGTAGCGATTTCTGACGAGTTTCGCTTTCGATCTTTTGGATAGTGCTGGCAATAGCTCCTGCACTCGTCTTTTGCACCATCTGGAGAAGTGTCGCATGCATTTTGGTGGCTTCGGTATGCTCTTTGTAGGTGGTGCGTAGTATCCAGTGGAGTAGTCTGACGATTTTTTTATAGTTGTTGTTGTGGGAGTGTATCCTGTGCTTGACAACGGTACTGGAAGTTCGGGAACGAGCAACTAACTTGAAGTTCGAGCAACCTGTGGTGTCGCGTCGAAAAAATAGTTGCTGAAAAAATGGGTAGCTCTAGCGAAAATAAGATTTTTATAAAGCCTTGGATAAGGACCTGGTCCCATTCCACCATTGTGTATACTACTAAAGATTATGTTATTTTAAACAACGTAACATTGACACGTCTTTATATGAAGAACTGTTACGTTTGTTTCATTAAACCCAAGCTGGGGAAGTCATTTGGATCCCAAGGTAGAAGAAAGGTGATAATAGTGTAATTTATGTAATACTCGTTTATTAACAGTCTAGTTCCGTGTTGCCTCCCTGAATAAAACCAAAAGGTCAATTTCATATCCCGTAATATACTTGCCTTCTTATGAGGTATCATGCACATTCATTGGCACAGCTCACGCCTTTTTGTGTGCAAGATTCACAATCCAGTGGGTGAGAATTCTTTTGCGTTCCTGGAGCTCCAATGACATTCATAAAGTATTCGGTGGACATTTTGAGATAGTCGGCCTTGTTAACATTGTCAGCATTCTTAACATCCATGCATAATTGATCTATTCAACGGCTGTTTCGCTTTGAAATACTTGCGGGACGTCTTGCCATACTCAATTGATATTTATCCCTTCGGGCTTTTCTTCAACATTACGGGTCTATGTGGTAGCTTAGTGGTTAAAGCGTTTGCTCGTCACGCCGAAGACCCGGGTTCGATTCCCCACATGGGTACAATGTGTGAAGCCGCTTTCTGGTGTCCCCCGCCGTGATATTGCTGGAATATTGCTAAACCGGCGTAAAGCAATATTCACTAACTCACTCACTCTTCAACATTACGTTAACAGGCTGTCACTCACTCACTCACTCACCCATCCATACCATGACATACCATGTAACATACAATACAATACCCGGAGTACTGTAGGACATACAATGAAATACTCAGGCTACTGTAGGACATACAATGAAATACCCGGAGTACTGTAGGATAAACAATGAAATACCCAGGCTACTGTAGGATATACAATGAAATACCCGGAGTACTGTAGGATATACAATGAAATACCCGGAGTACTGTGGGACATACAATGAAATACCCGGAGTACTGTAGGATATACATTGAAATACCCGGAGTACTGTAGGATATACAATGAAATACCTGGAGTACTGTAGGATATACATTGAAATACCCGGAGTACTGTAGGATATACAATGAAATACCTGGAGTACTGTAGGATATACAATGAAATACCCGGAGTACTGTAGGATATACAATGAAATACCTGGAGTACTGTAGGATATACAATGAAATACCCGGAGTACTGTAGGATATACAATGAAATACTCGGAGTAATGTAGGATATACAATCAAATACCCAGAGTACTGTAGGACATACAATGAAATACCCGGAGTACTGTAGGATATACAATGAAATGCCCGGAGTTCTGTAGGATATACAATGAAATACCCGGAGTTCTGTAGGATATACAATGAAATACCCGGAGTAATGTAGGATATACAATGAAATACCCAGGCTACTGTAGGATATACAATTAAATACCCGGAGTACTGTAGGATATACAATGAAATACCCGGAGTACTGTAGGACATACAATGAAATACCCGGAAAACTGTAGGACAGGAAAAGACAAATCATGAAAGAACATTTGCCTTAGGTTTTGGTGAAATTGTGTTCCCTTAGCCTGCTTAATGTCGTGCAAAATGTGTTATGAGAATGTGTTATGAAAATGTGTTATGAGAATGTTCAGAAAATACAACTGTTTTGAAGCATTTACCGAACATAAAAATACGGCGGCGACAATCGGAATCGTAGACTCAATGTAAGCATAATCGGACATAATCTCATATCAGGTGCCCGTAATCCCAGCTCTGGGCGGTAATGCAGTTATACCAAGACGCCTCACGGTGACGTAAGGGCGCACGGGTATCTGCACGGGTGCAAGAACATCAGAAAAACATAATATGAGTTTCAAATCGGCGATCACCAATCCTGGCAAGCTCCCAACAACGATAGCCTGTTATTGGAGTGCCTTTGGCCCCGTTACGCAAAGCAATCTTAGCGTTACGTAGGTCCGTGTTAAAGTATTGGAGTTACGGTCACCTTAGCACCGAGGTCGGGTTTTGGAAAGCGCCCTGCACTATCGCTGCGACCAGGAGCAGCTCCCAACTGTGCTATAGTCAGTGTAGAACCATGCATCTTAAGTGAAGCAAAATCCATTTCCTCCAGCAGAATTGTTTTCTTTCGTTGTCAATTTAGAGACAATTTTAAGTTCTAGTTTATTAATTAAATGGGAATGTAAATGGAAACAGTATGCGTTGGTGTCGATTAACTCTGACTGAACAAAAGTACCAACATAAATTATCCGAAAAAAAGAAACTTTCAAAATTCACAATGATGGCATTCCCAAGGCCGAGGGCAACTATCATTAAAATTTTGACACAGTTCACTATTTGTTACGAGGGAGGAGTGCAGAGAAAGGGACAGCCAGGTGTTAGAGAAGCACGTGCACAAGTGCCCACCAAGTTATTGATTCATTAGCCTGTGCTGTGCCGTCTCCATCCTTTCTCGCACACCTGGCTGTCCCTTTCTCTGCACTCCTCCCTCGTAACAAATAGTGAACTGTGTCAAAATTTTAATGATAGTGTCTTAAAGAATTTGTTTGGTGGATTCCGGAAAATGTTCAAATATAAGAAAGCTGTTGGGTATTAGTAAATGATAAACATGTGTACTATTTATATTTATGTGGCAATTTTGTACAATGATAAAATTTGCAAGTCATCGGTCCGTTTCTGACTCAAACCTTGTCTTTATCTTGATTTTACCTCTCCCCCGTGAGGATGAGTTTTCTGTAGCGGCTTCCGTTGTTTACATATACCACACCCCGTCACATATCGTCCATGTATATGAGTCACGTTCTACTAATGTCATCTTCGATTTTCCAGTGTGTTCATTTCAATCTTATTAATGTAATAATTTAAATCTCTAGACAAAATATTGAACCATATAACACCGTTGAGTTGATATACCTACATTCAGCTATTCCCCAGTCACATAACAAGGGTGGGCATCTTTTAAATGTTTTGACCAGCGTTATCCTGTTTGGAATCGACCTGGGACTTCGGCACGAGGACCCAACTTTTAAGCCACTAGACTACCCCCTGTTACGCTTAGAGAATTCGCTTAATATATTAGACAGGACGTTAACAAGTACTACTGTTCACAAAAGGTTAGTGAAAGAGTATAATACTTGGGTTATATATCAAGCGTAAAATCCATGTTATAAAGTACGGACGGGCAGTCACCGCCGCGCCTCTTTACCTTCAGTACATTGAAGGGACATAGATCTCTCCAATGTACACTACCTGCCTACCGTACCCGCCTCACAGAGAGAGTATTGGTGATCTAGCAATAGCCCATTGTGTGGACATAAGCCTCTTGTACTCTTTCACTTCTCTGGCGTTATAATAAATCATGATCCAAAGTGTCGGCAAGATAAACCCAGCACTATTATTTAGCTACTTGACTATCGTCATGCACTGAGTCTAGTTACATGTTCTATATTTACATAATCGACTTGTGGTGGCCAGTGAAAGAATCAGTGGGCACGCAGGCTATCGTCAGGAAAGGGAGAGTTATTTGGTCATTGGGGCCTGAAACAACATGGCGCCTGCTACTATTGAAATGTGTTGATAACAGCATAAACGGATATCTACTGCTCGATAGTGTCCCGTGTTCAATAATGTAAAGAGCTGATAAGAAATTTACTTGGGACTTGACGTCGGAACAAAAGATGGATCAATCAGCTGAAGTATCGGAGGGGCGGGTAGAAAATTCCCTGAGACGACGATCTACTACAACGACTACTCCATTAGACAACCGGGACAGCAACGGCGGTGAACTACAACGTCCAGTCAGACATGCCAACTTTAATTCTAGCTCCACGAATGAACAAAGTCACGTGTCAGACGACATCACCCCTCAAGACGACGTCAACTCCGGGGGGATGGTAAAGGTGAGTGGGGAAGACAAAGAAACAAAGTTGCCAAAAATGCCTCCCAAAATGCTTCCACATTTTGGCGAACACCCTGTCAAGAAAGTCCGAAAGTGGAACAAGGCAGCCGAAAGAAAGCTAGAGATGGATGTGGAGTTTCTGACGCAGGAACTCAAAGCCAAAACATCCAAACTGGATAAGGGCATTCAGAGCGTGGAGGATGAGCTGCGAGATCTGGACCTAGAAAAAAGTTATACACCACGCTATAGTGAAATGGCGACAGGCTGTACCTTTAGCCAAAAATCAAACGTGACTTTACCCAACATTCCATGCAGTAGACGACACAACAGTAGCAGACGACAAAGAAGCGGCCATCGGTGTACATACAACCCAGTAAAATCGAAGCAAAAATGTCATCACTTTCCCTGTGTCCGCCCAAAGACGTACCACACGATTGGTTACCGTGGAGACCCCGGGAATACGTCATGGATGACGTGGGAAGACATTAAGCAGGGCTGGAACCTGCCAAATCTGGTCGACAACATCTCCACGTCCGTTCATGATGTTAAAGTTTCTCCCAGAATCTTGACGTTGAGAAAGGAAGAGAGATTAAGGCGGGTAATAGAACGTCGAAAGTTGATCAACGATATGCAGAGACCTCAAAGCTGGGAGACCAACTACGGGCAGCCGACCTCTTTCAAACAACTGAAGTACCCTGTCCGCCTTTACTCCCTCTCCAACTGATTGTAAGGAAAACAACGGAGTCTTGTGTGTACAAACCTTCCATATTGAAATGCAGTGGAACAGTCGAGGGAGCCATGGACAATTTGGGTTGTCCATATTCGAAACAAGCGATGTCGATGCGTCTCCTCGATGACGACAATGATACGGTACCACAGACCACATACTGCATCGTCATGGTGGATTTATCAAGTTAGCTGAGTTCGTATAATCGAGGTTTGACTATGTGTGTGTTTTATTTAACTAAATTAATCACAGCAGGAGAACAGACTCGCTGAAGAAGAACCATAAGGGATAATCTATACTTCATGTAGATCTGAAGAAGTAACTTTCGAGATCTCAAGACCGAACGGGTCGCTGTATATGTCGATTGCCTTCTGTAGTGATTTCAAGACCCAGTGTGGTTAATGTGTTTTTGTATGGATTTGTGAGTCATACGCCTGACTGTGATAACAAATATATTTATAGTTTTCTCAGGACAGAGTTTGACAAAAAACGACTTTTTGAAAGAAATCAAGCGTCAATGTGTCACCATGTGTTGGTTCACTGTAGTTCAACATAATGCGGTCAATGTGTCACCATGTGTTGGGTGACTGTCTTGTACACAACCCACCAGTTCAACATAGTGTACTGTATACTGGCGGTCGGGGTGCACGCCTTGTTCTGTGTTTGTGTCAATGTGTCACCATGTGTTGGGTGGTGACTGTTCAACATAGTACGGTACTGTACAACTGGCGGTCCCGCAGTTCATGTGTCACATGTGTTGGGTGATACACAACCCACCAGTTCAACATAACGGTACTGTACTGTATACTGGCGGTCGGGGTGCACGCCTTGTTTTGTGTTTGTGCGATGGTGTGTTGGGTGACTGGTACACAACCCACCAGTTCAACATGTACCTGTTGTTCGGGTGTGTTTGTGTCAATGTGTCACCATGTGTTGGGTGACTGTCTTGTACACAACCCACCAGTTCAACATAGTACGGTACTGTACTGTATACTGGCGGTCGAGGTACACGCCTTGTTCTGTGTTTGTGTCAATGTGTCACCATGTGTTGGGTGACTGTCTTGTACACAACTGACTGACTGACTATTTCATCATGCAAGCTTCTGTGATAACCATTTCCTGACTGTGTTCGGCGTGGGTTGTCAACATAGATAGTGAACTATTTAAATTCACGGAGGAAGGGATGACACAACCGCCATTCACACACTGACGCCCCGGCTTTGTGACAGTTTGACTTAAAAATGATGAAATAGGGTCAAAGCAAAATTCACTTGTGCGATAATAAAGGGAATGCCACATCAAGTGTCCTTCAGTCTCTGTTTGAACACCCGGTGTTATCGTTACATAACGCCAGTAAATAGACATTACCTATTTTCGTTTCATTACTGGAGTTCATTCATGTAGGATGATGTTAGTTTACCACATTGAGCGAGTGAGTGAGTGAGCGGTTGGAAGACGCCGGTTTTTGACACCATTCTAGTGGTGTATTCCCATACTGCCTACAGTTCCAAACTGCCTACAGGTTAAAACAACATGATACGGTCCAGTGATCAGGAAGTGAATACACTGATCTGACCTGTTCTACCCCTGCTAAAATGAACTTGACCAGTTACTTGGTTAATGAACTGACCTGTTCTATGGTGTCTTCCCACTCTGCCTACAGAAGTTTAAAAAATGACAACTGTTAGTTGGTTTATTCATTCTGAGAATTCTCCGTCTTCACATAGAGATATGGATATATCATGAAAACTTGATAAGTTTTAATGTCTTTTACTGGTTTTACAGTCTCTTACTGGTTTCACAGTTACACACCTCTGACAAGGATGTACATTTCGTTGCCATGGACTCCGATATGTGACGGGACCCAGATAAAATGAATTTGATTATTTTTGTTTTGGTGGTATAGTATTCTTCTGTATATGTTATTTATTAGATCTTATGGTCTTTTTGTTATAGAGTAATATTTGAGAGCTTGTATGGAGCTTAAGGAATCCGTTAAAATGCAGATGGTAGTGTTTGTTTGGTCAGATGTTGTTTGCAAGGCCTGAACTATGGCTGCGAGTTCTGCTGTGATGATACTGGAGTGTGCCGGGAGATTATAGGATTGTTTAAGGCTTTTTGGGGGTATGTAGATACCAAAACCAATAGTACTCTTCTGATTTCAAGCACATTCTAACAAATCCCAAATTAATTAAACCACTCACTAAATACCCCATTCATACAAAATTATACCAAACAATCTAGCAACAAAAACAATAATACCACTTTTTACCATTTTAAAAATTGTTATAAATATGTATATATGTTCTTTTAACTTTTTAAATCAGTTCTCTCTGTTTATCAAGTTCATTTTTTAACCTTTTATATATTTATCATTATTCACTTAATAAATATGTTTTTATTAAAGTTGGTTAAAAAATACAGTAACAATAACCATTTACTACACCACATCTACATTAAATTCAAAATCTCTGATACTCTTTACCTGTTTCATATTTTTTTTACCTTTTTAAGTCGGCATCCCATTCAAATTTCCCTTAATACTCAGTTGTTCGAGTTGTTTTTTTGGGGTAGTAACACCACTCTTTCGAAATTTCTATTTTCTGTTCCCCTCATTTCTTAGTAAGTGTACAACCCTTAGTTGTGCGTGCGACCTTAAATAAAGCAAATAACTACTACTACCTTACTCCAAACGACACACCCCTTCTTCATTTGATAATTGGGCTGTTCCATTATTCTGCAGGGCCAAAAACATTTCCTACGCTGCCTACAATATTTTTGTTGGCAGTTTGGGATGTAGGCAGTTTGGAACTGTAGGCAGTATGGGACCTAACCATTCTAGTTATGTCCCGGGATGCCAGCATACAAAGGGAGGTAACCCTGAAGTGAAGCAGGTCTCGCATGTGTATGGTGCTGACTGAACATCTGGGTAAGAGTTAATCTTCAGTAACCCATGCTTGTCGTATGAGGCGACTAACGGGATCGGGCGGTTAGGCTCGCTGAATTGGTTGACACATGTCATCGTATCCCAACTGCGTAGATCGATGCTCATGCTGTTGATCACTGGATTGTCTGGTCCAGTCTCAAATATAGCTGGAATATTGCTGAATGCGGCGCAAAACAACAAACCAACCAACCAACCAACCATGGTGCTGATAAACCTATGAAAATAATTCGCTCTTATCGGGATGACAAGTAGATGTTATACCTGTGAAGTTATATATTTATAAAATCTGGTCAGCGTTAGAGATTTAGTTTTACGCCGCACTCAGCAATATTCCAGCTATATGGCCAGCGTTAGAAACCAAATGGGCATCGGCAGGTCACAATGGCAGACCAGTATGAGAAGTATAGGCGTATCCAGAGGGTGGTGGTGGTGCAGGCCATTGACCATTCAAACTCTCGTGAAAACGGATGAAATGAACTGTGTCCCCCTCCCCCCTTTCTCCCCTACTGAACTGTGCAAATACACCAACCCTCCCCCTCTTTTTTCTCTCAAAAAGCTGTATTCGCCCCTGGGTCTGTTGGAGAACACGAACAGCAGATGTGTGTGGACGTGCATAGTGACGTGTGGACATGCCTAACTTGATGATGTCACGTGTGTGGACGTGTGTGGAGGCATGTATGGACATTGTATCAAAGTGTTTGGTTGTTTAATTGTTGTTTAACGCAGCATTCATGACTATTCCAGCCATATGGTCCGTAAATAATCGAGTCTGGACCAAACAATCCAGTCTGGACCAGACAATCCATTGATTGACATCGTGAACATCGATCCCCGCTTTTCGAACAGGATAACACGTGTCAACCAAGTCAGCGAGTCTGATCCCCCTGTCCCGTTAGAATGGACATGTGTAGCCAAATGTTTTGGCACGTATTGTGGCGTGAGCGGATGTGTGAAAACATGTTAGAAGTCGTGGGCTGACGTATGTTGTGCCCTTAAACGGAGTGGACGGAGCTTATGTGACCACGTCATACGTGTTTCGTACGCACTACTTCTCTCGCACAACAGACGTATGTGAGGGCAACGCTGGGCTTTCCACAGGAAAAGAACCTCCCGGTAACGGCCTGACTTCCTGGGTCGTGACTGGGAGATGTCCGCCGTTAAATCCTCTATCACCTCCTTGCGCTTAATCGGGATTGGTAACAGACAAAGATTTCCCCTTGGAATATACGCATAGCTTTATACAAAAAATCCACCTGTTAAAACGTAAGCCTACATGGAAAAGTGCACTACGATAGGTAAACCATGCATGCATATTATGAAAGAAAAATATCATTCAATCACGGATGTGGCCGAATTTGGTTGAGATGTGTTTGAGGAAGGAAATAGCAATGTTATATGTTGTGGGTCGACTTGCGGCTCGAGCGTAAGAACAGAAAGACGTGTACGAGGTGAGTACTGTGGTGGATTAGCGTCAACAGACGTAGATCTATAAGCTCAATGTGAAGTATGGACGGCTAGATCGCCCAAGGGTAGCAGAGAGCCGCAATGCGGTCGCGATGCAAGGCGCGAGGATATATGCATGTCTTCACTATTGGACCGCATCGCGGCTCTCGGCTAGCCCAAGGTGAGCGCCGCTGCAATTTAACGTGCATAATATCGCCCTTGGTCGTGCAAGAATCATAGGATTCTTGGATGGAATCCAAGGTTCGCTTTGATTATGATTCTTCCATCACGGATAGTATAGGCAGAGACCATGGTCTCTGGTATAGGCTAACATCTGCACCACAAATTCTTCACTCACGCGGGTAACTGACTGCCTCAGCGCTAGCCTTGCTCCAAGGCTGTACTGTATGCTGACCCCATGGATGTATAGTAATTCTATCTTAAAGTCTAGATAAGCGGACAGCACAGGACCCCAGTCTGTTATTTATTAGAAATTATCATTTAAACTATTAATTTTTACCTTAGAGACTTATGCAAGTCTACCGCCTACAGAGTACTTTCCTTCAGTTTAGTGCCTGGATAGTTTCTCGCGCTGAATGTCATACTCCATGACAGCAAACCACTGCAGCTACACTGTTAGAGAGTGCTGACAGTGTGTTTGATATACACTTCTAGAGAAGATCACGATAGCAACACTGAAGACAGTACTTAACAAGGGAATGTACACGGGAAAGTGCTGACAGTGGCAGATTATGTTGATCAAACGCATTGGCGGTTCTAGGGACAGCTTCTTGAGATTTATTGAATTTCGATTCTCGAAGCGACTTTTCACAGTTGCTCTTGTAAAACATTCGTTACATTGTTAAACCTAACACTTGTTATCATTCGTGCACATCTCCAAAAGTATCACCAGTGGGCATAATATTAGGTAGTTGTCCCGGGGAGATGACTCCGATTGGAACTGGTGTTCTGCAACCCATGCTTGTCAATGGCCGGAATCGCTGACTTGATTGACGCAGGGCCCCGTTTCACAAAGCTCTCGTAAGCCTAAGATCTCGTAACTTTTCTCGTAGCATTCGTACTTCCTATGTTAGCGTATAGGAGGTGCGAATGCTACGAGAAAGTTTACGAGATCTTAGGCTTACGAGAGCTTTGTGAAACGGGGCCCACTTCATCGTATACCGTCGTAGATCGATGTTCAGTATGTCAATCACTCGATTGTCTGGTCAAGAATCAATTATGTTCAGACCGCCGTCATACAGCTCGGCTAGAACGTCGCGAAACAACTCGCCAACAAACAAAATGTACACATGTCCGTTTCTTGTGGTTGAATTGAGACGTTGGGGTAGGCAAGTGGTAAGCGTTCGCTTGTCACGCCGAAGACACGGGTTTGATTCCCCACACTGTACAATGTGTGAAGCCCATTTCATGTCCGTTGACTTGACATTGCTAAAACGGCTCCTGAATGTACAGTCATATTGGTCCTTTGTACTGGGACCTGTTCTTAAATGGACGGTTCCCAATTGCGCAGATCGATGCTCATGCTGTTGATCACTGGATTGTCTGGTCCAGACTCGATTATTTACAGACCGCCGCCATATAGCTGGAATATTGCTGAGTGCAGCGTAAAACTAAACTCACTCACTCACTCTTAAATGGATGAACATTTATCAATACATACAATGCACATGCTCAAACAATAATGTACCTGTCTTCTTTCTGTCCGCATATCACACAAACACTTTCTTTATTGATATGTTTATTTCTAATTTTCTGCAATTTCTGTCGTTTTCATCTACAGTGCGACGGTATGTAGATCCAGTAAAAATATTTGATTACTCTTCAGTGAAGGTGAAATACATACTTATAGAAGTATCGTGACATTGTTGTCTGTGTCGGTTTCTTACGATGGCTAATGGGACAAAATTTATTAATATTCAAAATTTCACTCAGTAAACATCGTCGGCTCACTTCAGTAACATTTACTAGTCTGGATGAATTGACGGTTAACTTTGATTATAACAGGGAGACTCTATAAGGTTGTAGAGTATCCCTGATTATAACGAGGTCCAACGCGGATAGGTTCACTTAAGAAACGCGTTGACCATGGACAAAAATAAAAAATATAACAAAAACATCAACAACAACAAACAAAAACAGCAAAAACAACGCCACAAGTACATAATCTAAATATAGCATTCGTTCTCATCTGATACAAAGAAGCCATAATCTGATACAGACTTCGCCTGGTGCTGTTTGGTCAGGCAAGAGTTGTCTCCCAATAATCCTGTGACTTCGCTTCTGCGCGAGGCATAAGGCCGGCGATTTTGCTTGCCTTCAGATACTAGAAGATACGCAGATGGCAGCCTTGATTGTGTAACACGTCACAACCGTTACTATCATATCTTCAAAGGGGATATTGTCAACATTACGGGATAGAAAGGTAACAATGCGGTGAAAGCAAGTGTGTAGTGGTCAGATGACGTATTTGTTGGACTGAGTTACAAGTTGTACGGGGTGGTCATCTCGTGACGTATTTAGCATCATAAACATCTTTATTGTCAGCTTTCGTAAAATCAGTCGACAATTTATGAAAGTCGTCTTATGTTGTTTTTCTAACAAATTAATAATTGTTCTGTTTACAGCAGCGTGTTATGTGTAGATAGCGTTCTATTTTCAGTCAGGAAGTGAAATTCCACATCACAGGGAAATAACCTTTGGGAATTCCCAGCTTCTAGGGCTCTACTGTATGCGTTCCTATATTATGGGGGGGTGGGAAATTGTGTTTGTAGAAGTAGTTTGTTTATGGGTTATAATGTTAGGTGGAGGTGTTAAAGGTTCTTGTACATCGAGGTGTTCAGCATTTGTGTCAACAACAATGGCAGCTATCGAAACCGAAAGTAGGTTTCTGAGGAAGAGTCTTGGCAGTTTGCGAAAAACGTGACGCATGGTCTAGCGTGTGGTTGCGTGGGCGTTTCTTTGAAAAGTGACACGTTTTTGCTCTTTGTTAAACAAAGTGATGCATTGTGAAGTTCATATTTGCATAAAGAATATTGGAAGTGTTGGATAGTAGTACCGCCTGTTGCGCTGCCTGGGTGTAACTGCTCAAGGTAACTTCATTATTAGATGCCACACTATACATGATTGAATGACATTAACGTGTCCAATGGAGTATTTCCATGATATTGAAATACTTAAAAACAATTTTTACTTCTTATTTACTTATTATTTTAAGACAGGAAATTAGTATTTTCTAACATAAGCTTTCACTTAATATAACTGACATGTTTCCTCTGTGAAGAGTTACATCCCTTAGTTGTAGCAGAATCTGCTGACTGTGGGTTTCTCCCAGATTAGCCTTGATTATTGTGTTGACTTGTCAGCACCATGCCTATAAGTAGGCATCCCAACAGTGATCCTCTAAGGCATGTAGGCATCCCAACAGTGATCCTATAAGGCATGTAGGCATCACAACAGTGATACTGTCTATGGGTGTGTTTGTATATATTGTCACACTCAGAAATAAAAAGAAGTTGTAATCCATAAAGTTTGTTCTATATTGCACCATATATTTTTCATAATTTGAACAGTCCAAAGGCATTAAATGTAAACATCAACTAAGTATTGTGTTTTATATACACTCTCTGGTCCTGATGTCAGTGAGGTAAAGGTGACATATGCAGAGCCAACAAATTATTGTCATGAACTCAATTGGGAAATATCGCTTTCATGGCTTGTGGTCCACAAAGTTTCCACTATGTGTCCACTGCCAGGTGCATAGCAAGCCAATATTTTCGTGTAAGCCCCATAGGTTGCAAAGCTTTATATTTAGATAGTATTGAGGGCTTGTCCAACCTTTTAGAAAAATGTCTGGGCAACCATTTTTAGCGGTAAAAATCATAGTGTAAGCCCGGGCTTTTTCTTATATTGGAAGCTACGCCCTTGACTACATGTTGTAGTGTTTTGCATTGACATTGGCCGATACTGTCCAGCAACCCAGACATAAAACTTGCTGTATCTCTGTTTCCAGCAACCACAACCCACTGTGGCACCACAACTGTCAGACAGACGTGATGGAGCAGATTCCACAAGTGAAGATCACCAGTCAGATATACTTCCAGAGGTTCCGATATGGGAAGGAGAACCGGGGACCGGGGAGCGAGGAAACACCGGGAAGAGGACTTCATGGAGGTCACAGTAGGTGGAATAATAGGACTTTATGGAGGTCACAGTGGGTGGAATAATAGGACTTCATGGAGGTCACAGTGGGTGGAATAATAGGACTTCATGGAGGTCACAGTGGGTGGAATAATAGGACTTTCATGGAGGTCACAGTAGGTGGAATAATAGGACTTCATGGAGGTCACAGTAGGTGGAATAATAGGACTTCATGGAGGTCACAGTAGGTGGAATAATAGGACTTTATGGAGGTCACAGTGGGTGGAATAATAGGACTTCAAGGAGGTCACAGTGGATGGAATAATAGGACTTCAAGGAGGTCACAGTGGGTGGAATAATAGGACTTCAAGGAGGTCACAGTGGGTGGAATAATAGGACTTCAAGGAGGTCACAGTGGGTGGAATAACAGGATTTCAAGGAGGTCACAGTGGGTGGAACAGCAGGATTTCAACGAGGTCATGTAAGATGGAAGAATAAGACTTCAAGGAAGTCACAGTGGGTGGTATATTAGGATGTTAGATGGAATAATGGATTTCAAGGAGGTCTCAGTGGGTGGAATAAGAGGACTTCAAGGAGGTCTCAGTGGGTGGGATAAGAGGACTTCAAGGAGGTCACAGTGGTGGAATGGAATAAGAGGTTCAGTGGGTAGAATGGAGGTCGGAGGTGGGTGGGAATAACAGAGGACTTCAAGGAGGTCACAGTGGGTGGAATAACAGGATTTCAAGGAGGTCACAGTGGGTGGAATAATAGGACTTCAAGGAGGTCACAGTGGCTGGAATAACAGGATTTCAAGGAGGTCCCAGTGGGTGGAACAACAGGATTTCAACGAGGTCATGTTAGATGGAAGGATAAGACTTCAAGGAAGTCACAGTGGGTGGTATATTAGGATGTTAGATGGAATAATGGATTTCAAGGAGGTCTCAGTGGGTGGAATAAGAGGACTTCAAGGAGGTCTCAGTGGGTGGGATAAGAGGACTTCAAGGAGGCCACGGTGGGTGGAATAATAGTATTTCAAGCTGGTCAGAGAGGGTGGAATAATAAGATTTCAAGGAGGTCAGGTCCCAGTTGGTGGAATAATAGGACTTCAAAGAGGTTACAGTGGGTGGAATAACAGGACTGACTGACTGACTGAGTTTGGTTTTACGCCGCTTTTAGCAATATTCCAGCAACATCACAGCGGGGGACACCAGAAATGGGCTTCACACATTGTGCCCATGTGGGGATTCGAACCCGGTCTTCGGCATGACGAGCCAACGCTTTAACCATTAGGCTACCCCACCGGCCCTGGAATAACAGGATTTCAAGGAGGTCACAGTGGGTGGAATAATAGGGCCTTAAGGAAGTCAGGTCACAGTGTGTGGAATATTAGGACTTCAAAGGAGGTCACAGTGGGTGGAATAATAGGGCCTTAAGGAAGTCAGGTCACAGTGTGTGGAATATTAGGACTTCAAGGAGGTCACAGTGGGTGGAATAATAGGACCGTAAGGAAGTCAGGTCACAGTGTGTGGAATATTAGGACTTCAAGGAGGTCACAGTGGGTGGAATAATAGGACCGTAAGGAAGTCAGGTCACAGTGTGTGGAATATTAGGACTTCAAGGAGGTCAAAGTGGGTGGAATAATAGGACCGTAAGGAAGTCAGGTCACAGTGTGTGGAATATTAGGACTTCAAGGAGGTCACGGTTACTAATTCAAGGAGGTCACGGTTACTAATGGAAATAACACATTTTGCAGCTTACTTTCTCACTGTACCAGTTACAGGGTTGTAGGGTGCCCAGCACAGTGGTGAGTTGTAACTAGTGTCAGCGATTGTATAGACAGCTTTGGGAACAGGTGTGAGGTGTTTGGCGTATATGCAAAGGGACATTACTCTGTTCTCATGACACTTGAATCAGTCTCCTTGTAAGGTGAGGTGAGGTGAACTTGGGTTTTTACGTCGTGCTTGGGAATATTTCGCTCATATGACGACGTGCATGCGTGTGTAAGTGTATGTATGGCTGCTTGTACTAGCCCAGACTTAAGCTGGTTTTATAGTGCTAGCCCACTGAGATACCATGCCGCAGTGAAGCATGAATACCCCACTTAGACATTATACTGACTCCGAGCCGACCAGTTGTACCTATTAATGCCGAGCGCCAGGCAGGGACCAACAAGTACCATATTTTAACGTCTTTTTGGTATGACGAGGTCAGGGATTGAGCCCGCGACTTTCCACTCTCTCCGGGCGGACGCTCTAACCACTACACCATGGTCAGTCTCCTTGTAGGGTATTTGAGGTGAGAATAGGTTCTAAGGGAGTGCTGGGTGCTGAATGTATGGAGTAGTCAGGCCTTCTGATAGCATGTCTATGTACATCAAGTAGCTGTGTGATGATTCATCGATATGCATCGATGCATTGATCCATGGGCCGCCGATACAGTGAATCAATACAAAGTTTTACATTGTTGTATATCCCAATACGATACTTCAAATGGGCCACGATACTTCAAATGGGCCACGATACATTGATGTTTTACTTTGAATATTGCAGAATCCCGATATCTGTCAAGAAAGACTTACTTTTGTTTAATGATTAAAATATATGCATACTTATTTTCCCTTCATAAGTTTCTCAGAAATTCTTGCAGGAACTGTGTCAAACATAGTGCTCACATTTTATTAACATTCACAAAGTCTGTGTTTATACGTAATTATCTCATTTCCGAATGAACATTGAAAAACGCTGGCGGAATTTGACAAAATACCTTCAAGTGGTTTTGTTTTCAAAGTGTTTTATAGTTGGTGTTAGAATTAAAGGTTTTAGTATCCTGATATGTATCGTATCGCCACCCTTGTATTGGGATTCATATCGTATCGCAGCTTCAGTGCACAATACTTTGGCAATATATCATCGTGACTAAAATTATACTATCGTGATGCATCGTATCGCAGGATGTATGCCAATACCAGCACTAACATCAAGACACATAATATTCCTCACTAGGTCCACATGACATGAGTACAGGCTCCCATCTTGTTACTGATGAATCTCAGAATGATGTGGTTGGTAAACAACAGGCATACAAACTCAAATAAGTATACTGCATGTGGTTATCAAGATCTTCCCCGGATCAGCAAGTGACAGGATTGTTATTACTGTGGTTTCAGCTACAGAACATCCCTGAAGGAGCTGTGATGAAGGTTTTCTGTGTCAGGTCTGTTGATGAGCAGTGTCCCCACCCAAACTCTGTGGATGGACACAACTGCAGTGAAGGGGTCTACTGCCATCCCCCTTTCAGGAGACATTGTGGAGAAGAAACACTCAAGTAAGGATAACCTGGTCATAAAGTCTGTGTTGCTCTCTCTCTACTGCTACTTACCAGCTCTGGGTGTTGCATTCTCAGTCACCAGTGTTTCAGTGTGCTTTAGACGGCAGTCTTGCAGACAGAAAAACACTCTGATTGGCCCACTTTCTTGGCAAAAAGTGTTACTGGCACTTTAATGTGGACCAAAATCACACTGCAGGATTGTTTAGGTTGCTGAACAGACCACCATTTAATTGGTCTTCAAAAATTGCTAGTAGACAGGGGCAAACAGACCAACATTAGTGTCAAATTCTGCTTTCTGTGTTTCTCTCGCTCACTTACTCACACTCTATTCTTTCAGGATTCCTTGGCTGCAAATCAACAGAACTAAGAAAGGAGACATGGAGACTGCACTGGGGAATCGCCTGGCTGTGCTTCCACAAAAATATCAAGGTACTTCATCCGAACAATTCTGTTCTCATAAACTTAGTCTCTGGGTTTGTCAGTCAGTGTCTGTAGTTTGTCTGTGTGAGTCTTGTCTGTGTCAGGTGGTTGCCAGGTGCTGATGAAGTCTGTGTATCTGTCTGTCTGTGGCAGGTGGTTGCCAGGCTCTGATGAAGGTGGTTGCCTGATGAAGGTGGTCAGGTGTGTGAAGTCTGTCTGTCTGTGTGGCAGGTGGTTGCCAGGTGCTGATGAAGTCTGTGTATCTGTCTGTCTGTGGCAGGTGGTTGCCAGGTGCTGATGAAGTCTGTGTATCTGTCTGTCTGTGGCAGGTGGTTGCCAGGTGCTGATGAAGTCTGTGTATCTGTCTGTCTGTGGCAGGTGGTTGCCAGGTGCTGATGAAGTCTGTGTATCTGTCTGTCTGTGTCAGGTGGTTGCCAGGTGCTGATGAAGTCTGTGTATCTGTCTGTCTGTGTCAGGTGGTTGCCAGGTGCTGATGAAGTCTGTGCTGATGAATCTGTCTGTCTGTGTCAGGTGGTTGACAGGTGCTGATGAAGTCTGTGTATCTGTCTGTCTGTGTCAGGTGGTTGTCAGGCAGGTGGTTGCCAGGTGCTGATGAAGTCTGTGTATCTGTCTGTCTGTGGCAGGTGGTTGCCAGGCGCTGATGAAGTCTGTGTATCTGTCTGTCTGTGGCAGGTGGTTGCCAGGTGCTGATGAAGTCTGTGTATCTGTCTGTCTGTGTCAGGTGGTTGCCAGGTGCTGATCAAGTCTGTGTATCTGTTGAGGTGGTTGCTGCTGATGAATCTGTATCTGTCTGTCTGTGGCAGGTGGTTGCCAGGTGCTGATGAAGTCTGTGTATCTGTCTGTCTGTGGCAGGTGGTTGCCAGGTGCTGATGAAGTCTGTGTATCTGTCTGTCTGTGGCAGGTGGTTGCCAGGTGCTGATGAAGTCTGTGTATCTGTCTGTTGCCAGGTGCTGATGAAGTCTGTGTATTCTGTCTGGTCTGTGGCAGGTGCTGATGAGTCTGTTTCTGTCTGTCTGCAGGTGGTTATGCTGATGAAGTCTGTGTATCTGTCTGTCTGTGGCAGGTGGTTGCCAGGTGCTGATGGAGTCCGTGTATCTATCTGTCTGTCTGTCTGTGGCAGGTTGTTGCCAGCCACTGATGAAGTCTGTGTATCTATCTGTCTGTCTGTCTGTCTGTCTGTGTCAGGTAGTTGCCAGGCACTGATGAAGTTTGTGTATCTGTCTGTCTGTCTGTGATAGGTGGTTGCCAAGCTGATGAAGTCTGTATTTCTGTCTGTTTGTCTGTGACAGGTGCTGATGAAGTCTGTGTATCGTCTTGCCTGGTGGTTGCTGATGAAGTCTGTGTATCTGTCTGTGTGTCTGTCTGTGTCAGGTGGTTGCCAGGCGCTGATGAAGTCTGTGTATCTGTCTGTCTGTCTGTGACAGGTGGTTGCCAAGCGCTGATGAAGCCTGTGTATCTGTCTGTCTGTCTGTGACAGGTGGTTGCCAGGCACTGATGAAGTCTGTGTATCTGTCTGTGTGTCTGTCTGTCTGTGGCAGGTGGTTGCCAGGCGCTGATGAAGTCTGTGTCAGGTGGTTGCCAGGCGCTGATGAAGTCTGTTCATCTGTCTGTCTGTCTGTTGGTGGCAGGTGGTTGCCAAGTGCTGATGAAGTCTGTGTATCTGTATGTCTCTCTGTGGCAGGTGGTTGCCAGGCACTGATGAAGTCTGTGTATCTGTCTCTCTGTGTCAGGTGGTTGCCAGGCACTGATGAAGTCTGTGTATCTGTCTGTCTGTCTGTTGGTGGCAGGTGGTTGCCAAATGCTGATGAAGTCTGTGTATCTGTCTGTCTGTGTCAGGTGGTTGCCAGGCACTGATGAAGTCTGTGTATCCGTCTGTCTGTTTGTTGGTGGCAGGTGGTTGCCAGCCGCTGATGAAGTCTGTGTATCTGTATGTCTGTCTGTGGCAGGTGGTTGCCAAGCGCTGATGGAGTCTCTCAGACAAAGTGTCAAGATGGACACCAACCAGGTCTACCTTTGTGTGCATGTGTCCTGGGCCAACCACCCAGGTATCTTCGATGTCTCCAGGCTCATAAAGAATGAAGGTAACTTTCAAATCAGAAATCTGATAACTCACCCCTGGTGCAGAGTCCAAAAATACCCAATGCTCATTGGAGAAGTGAATTTTGAACTTCCAGTAATGGACCAGTGGCAGATGCCAAATACTGGGAGCATTCAACTCTACTGGAACAAAATATTGAATGTCCTGCCAGTCCAGTGAACCATAGATATATGACTGGAAGAAAACATGCACATCACTGATATCATTGCTGCGATATCGCAGTCAGGCCTAGTCAGTGTTAGCAAGGAGCCCTGGTTAAAGAATTTATAGGATAAATATGATAGTGACAAGACGGAAACATGGAAGCTGGAGTGGAATGTGTTAATGGTTTTGTTTTCTACCCCCAGATAAATGTTCCAGATTGAGGATTGATGAACTTTCTCACACTTCTGTCACAGTGGATGGAGGGAGAATCCTCATCCTGATGGCCGAGGACAGTCCAGCCTTAGAGCCAGGTGAGTGTGTGTGATATATGTATGTCCAGCCTTAGAGCCAGGTGGGTGTGTGTGATATATGTATGTCCAGCCATAGAGCCAGGTGGGTGTGTGTGATATATGTATGTCCAGCCTTAGAGCCAGGTGGGTGTGTGTACGAGGTGATATATGTATGTCCAGCCATAGAGCCAGGTGAGTGTGTGTGATATATGTATGTCCAGCCATAGAGCCAGGTGGGGTGTAATGCAGGTGATATATGTATGTCCAGCCATAGAGCCCAGGTGGGTGTATATGAGATGATATATGAATGTCCAGCCTTAGAGCCAGGTGGGTGTGTGTGATATATGTATGTCAGCCATAGAGCCAGGTGAGTGTGTGTGATATATGTATGTCCAGCCATAGAGCCAGGTGGGTGTGTGTGTGATATATGTATGTCAGCCATAGAGCCAGGTGGGTGTGTAATGAGGTGATATATGTATGTCCAGCCATAGAGCCAGGTGAGTGTGTGTGATATATGTATGTCCAGCCATAGAGCCAGGTGGGTGTGTGCGAGGTGATATATGTATGTCCAGCCATAGAGCCAGGTGGTGTGTGTGCAGGTGATATATGTATGTCCAGCCATAGAGCCAGGTGGGGTGTGTCAATGCAGGTGATATATGTATGTCCAGCCATAGAGCCAGGTGAGTGTGTGTGATATATGTATGTCCAGCCATAGAGCCAGGTGGGTGTGTACGAGGTGATATATGTATGTCCAGCCATAGAGCCAGGTGAGTGTGTACGAGGTGATATATGTATGTCCAGCCATAGAGCCAGGTAGGGGTGTGTACAAGGTGATATATGTATGTCCAGCCATAGAGCCAGGTGGTGTGTGTACGAGGTGATATATGTATGTCCAGCCATAGAGCCAGGTGGGTGTGTACGAGGTGATATATGTATGTCCAGCCTTAGAGCCAGGTGAGTGTGTGTGATATATGTGTGTCCAACCTTTGAACCAGGTGGGTGTGTATGAGGTGATATATGTATGTCCAGCCTTAGAGCCAGGTGTGTGTGTACGAGGTGATATATGTATGTCCAGCCATAGAGCCAGGTGTGTGTGTGTGATATATGTATGTCCACCCTTAGAGCCAGGTGGGTGTGTGTGATATATGTATGTCCAGCCATAGAGCCAGGTGAGTGTGTATGAGGTGATATATTTATGTCCAGCCATAGAACCAGGTGGGTGTGTACGAGGTGATATATGTATGTCCAGCCATAGAGCCAGGTGGGTGTGTACGAGGTGATATATGTATGTCAGCCATAGAGCCAGGTGGGTGTGTATGAGATGATATATGTATGTCCAGCCATAGAGCCAGGTGGGTGTGTACGAGGTGATATATGTATGTCCAGCCAAAGAGCCAGGTGTGTGTGTGTGTGATATATGTATGTCCAGCCATAGAGCCAGGTGGGTGTGTGTGATATATGTATGTCCAGCCATAGAGCCAGGTGGGTGTGTATGAGGTGATATATGTATGTCCAGCCATAGAGCCAGGTGGGTGTGTACGCAGTGATATATGTATGTCCAGCCATAGAGCCAGGTGGGTGTGTACGAGGTGATATATGTATGTCCAGCCATAGAGCCAGGTGGGTGTGTACGAGGTGATATATGTATGTCCAGCCATAGAGCCAGGTGGGTGTGTACGAGGTGATATATGAATGTCCAGCCATAGAGCCAGGTGAGTGTGTATGAGGTGATATATGTATGTCCAGCCATAGAGCCAGGTGGGTGTGTATGAGGTGATATATGTATGTCCAACCATAGAGCCAGGTGAGTGTGTGTGCAGAGGTGATATATGTATGTCCAACCATAGAGCCAGGTGGGTGTGTACGAGGTGATATATGTATGTCCAGCCATAGAGCCAGGTGGGTGTATACGAGATGATATATGTATGTCCAGCCATAGAGCCAGGTGAGTGTGTATGAGGTGATATATGAATGTCCAGCCATAGAGCCAGGTGAGTGTGTATGAGGTGATATATGTATGTCCAGCCATAGAGCCAGGTGGGTGTGTATGAGGTGATATATGTATGTCCAACCATAGAGCCAGGTGAGTGTGTGAGGTGATATATGTATGTCAACCATAGAGCCAGGTGGGTGTGTACGAGGTGATATATGTATGTCCAGCCATAGAGCCAGGTGGGTGTGTACGAGGTGATATATGTATGTCCAGCCATAGAGCCAGGTGAGTGTGTATGAGGTGATATATGAATGTCCAGCCATAGAGCCAGGTGGGTGTGTACGAGGTGATATATGTATGTCCAGCCATAGAGCCAGGTGAGGTGTGTGTGATATATGTATGTCCAGCCATAGAGCCAGGTGGGTGTGTACGAGGTGATATATGTATGTCCAGCCATAGAGCCAGGTTGGTGTGTAAGAGGTGATGTATGTATGTCCAGCCTTAGAGCCAGGTGGGTGTGTATGAGGTGATATATGAATGTCCAGCCATAGAGCCAGGTGGGTGTGTGCGGGGTGATATATGTATGTCCAGCCATAGAGCCAGGTGGAGGTGTATCTGAGATGATATATGTATGTCCAGCCATAGAGAGCCAGGTGAGTGTGTGCATGAGGTGATATATGTATGTCCAGCCATAGAGCCAGGTGAGTGTGTATGAGGGTGATATATGTATGTCTAACCATAGAGCCAGGTGGGTGTGTGCGAGGTGATATATGTATATGTCCAGCCTTAGAGCCAGGAGGTGTGTGCAGGTGATATATGTATGTCAGCCATAGAGCCAGGTGGGTGTGTGCAGGTGATATATGTATGTCCAGCCTTAGAGCCAGGTGGGTGTGTGCAAGGTGATATATGTATGTCCATGATAGAGCCAGGTGGGTGTGTATGCAGGTGATATATGTATGTCCAGCCAAAGAGCCAGGTGTGTGTGTGTGTGATATATGTATGTCCAGCCATAGAGCCAGGTGGGTGTGTGAGGTGATATATGTATGTCCAGCCATAGAGCCAGGTGGGTGTGTACGAGGTGATATATGTATGTCCAGCCATAGAGCCAGGTGGGTGTGTACGAGGTGATATATGTATGTCCAGCCATAGAGCCAGGTGGGTGTGTACGAGGTGATATATGTATGTCCAGCCATAGAGCCAGGTGGGTGTGTATGAGGTGATATATGAATGTCCAGCCATAGAGCCAGGTGAGTGTGTATGAGGTGATATATATGCATGTCCAGCCATAGAGCCAGGTTGGTGTGTGTGTATTGATATATGTATGTCCAACCATAGAGCCAGGTGGGTGTGTATGAGGTGATATATGTATGTCCAGCCATAGAGCCAGGTGGGTGTGTACGAGGTGATATATGTATGTCCAGCCATAGAGCCAGGTGGGTGTATACGAGATGATATATGTATGTCCAGCCATAGAGCCAGGTGAGTGTGTATGAGGTGATATATGAATGTCCAGCCATAGAGCCAGGTGGGTGTGTATGCACGGTGATATATGTATGTCCAGCCATAGAGCCAGGTGGGTGTGTGCAGGTGATATATGTATGTCCAGCCATAGAGCCAGGTGAGTGTGTGTGTGATATATGTATGTCCAGCCATAGAGCCAGGTGGGTGTGTATGAGGTGATATATGTATGTCCAGCCATAGAGCCAGGTGGGTGTGTATGAGGTGATATATGAATGTCCAGCCATAGAGCCAGGTGAGTGTGTATGAGGTGATATATGTATGTCCAACCATAGAGCCAGGTGGGTGTGTACGAGGTGATATATGTATGTCCAGCCATAGAGCCAGGTGGGTGTATACGAGATGATATATGTATGTCCAGCCATAGAGCCAGGTGAGTGTGTATGAGGGTGATATATGTATGTCCAGCCATAGAGCCAGGTGAGTGTGTATGAGGTGATATATGTATGTCCAGCCATAGAGCCAGGTGGGTGTGTGTGACAGAGGTGATATATGTATGTCCAGCCATAGAGCCAGGTGAGTGTGTACGAGGTGATATATGTATGTCCAGCCATAGAGCCAGGTGGGTGTGTACGAGGTGATATATGTATGTCCAGCCATAGAGCCAGGTGTGTGTGTGTGATATATGTATGTCCAGCCATAGAGCCAGGTGGGTGTGTATGAGGTGATATATGTATGTCCAGCCATAGAGCCAGGTGAGTGTGTATGAGGTGATATATGTATGTCCAGCCATAGAGCCAGGTGAGTGTGTATGAGGTGATATATGTATGTCCAACCATAGAGCCAGGTGTGTGTGAACGAGGTGATATATGTATGTCCAGCCATAGAGCCAGGTGGGTGTATCACGAGATGATATATGTATGTCAGCCATAGAGCCAGCCAGGTGATGTATGTCCATGCATAGAGCCAGGTGGGTGTATGAGGTGATATATGTATGTCCAGCCATAGAGCCAGGTGGGTGTGTATGAGGTGATATATGTATGTCCAGCCATAGAGCCAGGTGGGTGTGTGCAGGGTGATATATGTATGTCCAGCCATAGAGCCAGGTGGTGTCCAGCCATAGAGCCAGGTGGGTGTGTATGAGGTGATATATGTATGTCCAGCCATAGAGCCAGGTGCCAGGTGAGTGTGTATGAGGTGTGTATGTCCAGCCATAAGAAGGTGGGTGTGTGCAGGGTGATATATGTATGTCCAGCCATAGAGCCAGGTGGGTGGTGGGTGTAATAAATGTCAGCCATAGAGCCACAGGGTGATATATGTATGTCCAGCCATAGAGCCAGGTGAGTGTGTGCAGGGTGATATATGTATGTCCAGCCATAGAGCCAGGTGGGTGTGTCTGAGGTGATATATGTATGTCCAGCCATAGAGCCAGGTGGGTGTGTGCGAGGGTGATATATGTATGTCCAGCCATAGAGCCAGGTGGGTGTGTGCGAGGTGATATATGTATGTCCAGCCATAGAGCCAGGTGGGTGTGTGCACAGGTGAGGTGATATATGTATGTCAGCCATAGAGCCAGGTGGGTGTGTGAGGTGATATATGTATGTCCAGCCATAGAGCCAGGTGGGTGTGTGCGAGGTGATATATGTATGTCCAGCCATAGAGCCAGGTGAGGTGTGTCTGAGGTGATATATGTATGTCCAGCCATAGAGCCAGGTGGGTGTGTAACGAGGGGTGATATATGTATGTCCAGCCATAGAGCCAGGTGGGTGTGTGCGGTGATATATGTATGTCAGCCATAGAGCCAGGTGGGTGTGTGCAGGTGATATATGTATGTCAGCCATAGAGCCAGGTGGGTGTGTGCGAGGGTGATATATGTATGTCCAGCCATAGAGCCAGGTGGGTGTAATGCGGTGATATATGTATGTCCAGCCATAGAGCCCAATTGATATATGTATGTCCAGCCATAGAGCCAGGTGGGTGTTGATATATGTATGTCCAGCCAATGCGAGGGTGATATATGTATGTCCAGCCATAGAGCCAGGTGGGGTTTACGAGGTGATATATGTATGTCCAGCCATAGAGCCAGGTGGGTGTGTGTGATATATGTATGTCCAGCCATAGAGCCAGGTGGGTGTGTACGAGGTGATATATGTATGTCCAGCCATAGAGCCAGGTGGGTGTGTACATGGTGATATATGTCTGTGGAGCCTATTCCTTCTGATCCATCAGTGTTTCTAGGTGTTACATTCTGATCCATCAATGTTTCTGGGTGTTACATTCTGATCCATTAATGTTTCTGGGTGTTACATTCTGATCCATCAATGTTTCTGGGTGTAACATTCTGATCCTTCAATGTTTCTGGATGTTACATTCTGATCCATCAATGTTTCTGGGTGTAACATTCTGATCCTTCAATGTTTCTGGATGTTACATTCTGATCCATCAATGTTTCTGGATGTTACATTCTGATCCATCAATGTTTCATTTTGTTTTCAGAGACGATTCAGGTGAAGATAGAGGAGGTGGATGCAGACAAAAGAATTACATGGACTTCAGATACATTCATGCCCGTTAAGGAAGATATTCGTTATAAGGTAGATTCAAGAGGCCATTACATCATTTAATCATGTGCGAGTGAGTGGGTGAGTGGGTGCGTGGGTGGGTGCAACATGGCAGGCAAAAAAGATTGACTTTCAAACATTTTCATCACTTATCTTGCTTGTGACAAGCAGGAGTGGACGTGTCACATTGCGACACTGAGACCTTGTAACTGACTGTCAGTTTGACATGTTAAAGTCTGCATCATGCATCATAAACAATAGGAAAGTGAGTTCCATGTCACATCAGCAGTATTTCAGCCAAATTGTGACGAAACAAGTTATAAATTCATAGTACATACAGTTAAATTATGAAAACCTGCAAACGAAGTATAATAAATAGTAAAGAATAATGACTGTTTGAAATACACAATGCCATTGACTGTTTGTACGACAAGAATTCTTTGTAACATGTGTTACATTTGTTCCTTTCTAACATTAACGGCATTGTGTATTCATAGCTTTCAGTTGTGGAAACTGTGCCTATTTATAATTATCAGAGGGGTACACAAAGTCTGTGGTCAAGACTACCAGTTGTTTGACTTCCATTTTGTGGAAGCTGCACTGGCAAAATGTGTTTTGGCAATCAGGTACAGGACTGTTATACATGACTCTGGAATAAATCCTTGTCAGGTTCTTTGTCAACATCAATGAAAAGACATGAGGTAATTGAAAAGAAAGGTGAGCTTCAGTACCTGTAGTACCCTTGTTCTTCCTTTTCTTTCAGCATGTGATTGCCTACCATGTGCCCAGATACAAAGACCGGCAGATACTGGAGCCAGTCCGTGTGAATGTGGTGATCCGCTGCGATCAGACGAATACTGACGACAAGAAGGAGATTCTCTACAAACCTCTTCCAGGTATATGGTTGATGGTGCTCTCGTCATCAGCAATATGAAGGATTTTACTTCAAACTCCGACTCTAGGGGTCCAGAGGATCCATGATTACAAATTTCAAGGGTCCTTCCTGAAATTAGGAAGTAATGAAATGGTCTCCTGTGAAGTAACGAAATGGTCTCCTGTGAAGTAACGAAATGGTCTCCTGTGAAGTAATGAAATGGTCTCCTGTGAAGTAACGAAATGGTCTCCTGCAAAGTAACGAAATGATTGGACTCCAGATCCAGAATTTGGCCCAGTGAAGTTTTTTCATCCCATTCTGTTTTTTTCTGCTTCTGTTTTATACATTATGTGTACAGGATGCATATATATATGCATCATGTAAAACCTTGAATATGCATCCCCGGTCATCCAGCATGCTATATCTATTATACCCTGGTCCCATCCTCGGTCATCCAGCATGCTATATCTATTATACCCTGGTCCCATCCCTGGTCACCCAGCATGCTATATCTATTATACCCTGGTCCCATCCTCTGTCATCCAGCATGCTATATCTATTATACCCTGGTCCCATCCTCTGTCATCCAGGTCATCCAGCATGCTATATCTATCCTCTGTCATATGCTATATCTATTATGGTCCCATCCTCGGTCATCCAGCATGCTATATCTATTATATGGTCCTATCCTATATCCCCTGGTCCATCCTCGGTCATCCAGCATGCTATATCTATTATACCCTGGTCCCATCCTCGGTCATCCAGCATGCTATATCCCTGGTGCATATCCTCTGTCATCCAGCATGCTATCATCCCATCCTGCATGTATATCTATTATACCCTGGTCCCAGCATGCTATATCTATTATACCCTGGTCCAGCATGCCTATTATACCATCCTGGTCATCA
The DNA here is from genome assembly GCF_003918875.1 of Haliotis rubra. Lineage (NCBI taxonomy): Eukaryota > Metazoa > Mollusca > Gastropoda > Lepetellida > Haliotidae > Haliotis > Haliotis rubra. The sequence continues at coordinate 2,774,377 of NW_025766558.1, read as the reverse complement.
TCAGCATGCTATATCTATTATACCCTGGTCCCATCCTCGGTCATCCAGCATGCTATATCTATTATACCCTGGTCCCATCCTCTGTCATCCAGCATGCTATATCTATTATACCCTGGTCCCATCCTCGGTCATCCAGCATGCTATATCTATTATACCCTGGTCCCATCCTCGGTCATCCAGCATGCTATATCTATTATACCCTGGTCCCATCCTCTGTCATCCAGCATGCTATATCTATTATACCCTGGTCCCATCCCATCCTCTGTCATCCAGCATGCTATATCTATTATACCCTGGTCCCATCCTCGGTCATCCAGCATGCTATATCATATTATACCCCTGGTCCCATCCTATTATACCCGGTCATCCAGCATGCTATATCTATTATACCCTGGTCCCATCCTCGGTCATCCAGCATCAGCATGCTATATCTATTATATATCTATTATATCCTCTGTCTCCAGGTCCCATCCCTCGGTCATCCAGCATGCTATATCTATTATACCCTCATCTGTCCATGCATATATCTATTATACCTCTGTCATCCAGCATGCTATATCTATTATATCCCACTCTGTCATCCAGCATGCTATATCTATTATACCCTGGTCCCATCCTCGGTCATCCAGCATGCTATATCTATTATACCCCCTGGTCATCCAGCATGCTATATCCCTGGTCATCCTCTGTCATCCAGCATGCTATATCTATTATACCCTGGTCCCATCCTCTGTCATCTGCATGCTATATCTATTATCCCATCCCATCGGTCATCCAGCATGCTATATCTATTATACCCTGGTCCCATCCTCGGTCATCCAGCATGCTATATCTATTATACCCTGGTCCCATCCTCGGTCATCCAGCATGCTATATCTATTATACCCTGGTCCCATCCAGTCATCCAGCATGCTATATCTATTATACCCTGGTCATCCAGCATGCTATATCTATTATACCCTGGTCCCATCCTCGGTCATCCATGCTATATCTATTATATGTCCCATCCTCGGTCATATGCTATATCTATTACCCTGGTCCCCTCGGTCATCATGCTATATCTATTATACCCTGGTGATGCTATATCTATTATACCCTGGTCCCATCCTCGGTCATCCAGCATGCTATATCTATTATACCCTGGTCCCATCCTCGGTCATCCAGCATGCTATATCTATTATACCCTGGTCCCATCCTCGGTCATCCAGCATGCTATATCTATTTGGTCATACCCTGGTCCCATCCTCGGGGACCAAATTGAAGACTTCGCTCTCAAGTTTGGAACTCGAGAAAAAGCGTCTACAGCAGCGTCCACCATTTTGGTTTGTTTATCCTTACAATGAGTACCGGTACCAATCTATTTTTTTTATTCATATCGTTTAAAAGTCACGCAAATGCAATGATATGACCAATAAACATTCTGAAACTATTAATGTATAATAATATAAAGGAAATACAAATGTTACTAGTAGTTTTGACTACATCACGAAAATTACCGATCGTATTGGGTGAACCGGTTTGTGAAAAGTGTACCGCAATATATCGTATTGTGAAGTTCGAATTGCAATATACCGGTTAACCGGTGTTATTGCCTACCCCTAGTTACAAAACAGGATTCTGGGATATAACTGTGTGGTGGTTGTAAAAAGGGACTGGGCCCTGTTTCACAAAGCTCTTGTAGGCCTAAGATCTTGTAACCTTTCTCGTAGCATTTGTACTTCCTATGTTACAGTATATGACAGAGGCCCAGTTAAGCTGCATATCCGGGTAAAATACGCATAGAAAATTTCCAATTACGCATTGAAAAAATAATTGTTGCCTACCAATTACGCATTTAAAATTATAGATACGCAAAAAGTTTAAAACAAATGCGTACAGAATATATTTATAAAAATCGCTTGCGTAATGAAAAAGACATCTATTGCTATCAAGTTGTACTGTTAGTATAGGACAAGTGTTGTACTGTCAGTATAGGATGAGTGATTTTTTATGAAATCATTTCCATTATATTAAAGTTGGTTTTGATTAGGTATGACATAAGGCAGAACATACCTGCTTAGTAAACTTACTCAATGACATATACTTAGGTGAGTAAAATGACTGAAATACGCACATATTTGAAAGCAGTGGGTAACGGAAAATGAAATACTCACTCAACATTCATAATACCCACTCCTAAAAAATACAGTGGGTACAGTACCCACATGAGCTAAATCTTATGTGGAGCTCTGATATGAGGTACGAATGCTATGAGAAAGGTTACGAGATCTTAGGGTTATGAGAGCTTTGTGAAACAGGGCCCTGGATGGTCATCTTCATTTCATGCTCAGAATATCAATCACTGGATTGGCAGAAAGGATTATTGACAAGCCTGTTGTAGAGGCCAAATGATCAGTAAATATTTTATGAGTGCATTATGCGATTTCTCAGCAACCAAGGGAGGTCACTCTGATTCAGTTGTGTAGAATGTAGTGTCACATGCATGGAAAGATAGGATTGGAATAATGCTGAATGTTAAAAACAAACACAAAATAATGCATTGCTAATTATCATTATCACTAAGGATACTATGAGTAACCCTCAAATTCAGAGACTGAGAGAGGTGGGTGGTGGAGGTGCCTAGTGGATACAGAATCATACCGAAGACCCAGGTTCGATTCCCCACTTGGGCACAATGTGGGAAACCCATATCAGGTGTCCCCCGTCCTGGTATTGCTGGAATATTGCTAAAAGCAATGTAAACCTAAACTCACTCACTCACTCAAACAGGCATTGTCATCTACACCAGTGGATTATGTTGAACAATATTTCCAACATTATGTCATATTATTGTCACTGATGTTTATCCAAAATGTTTATATTTTGACAGATATTGTGGCCTTGAACAGGGGAAAGAGAAAACCTAGTGTGGCAGAGAAATATGGACACAAAGGTAAGAGCTGTTCTTTTTAATTAGTTTTGAAAAGACAGTAGCCAAGCAGTGTAATTCCATCATCCAGACTGGCGACCATGGTGAGGTAGGTGTATGTATGAACGCCAGGAACGTGATTAACAGGTTCTACTTTTGTACCCATGTGCAGACGTGAACCACATCATCAGATGATGTGAGGGTCACGCTGACCCCACAGATGTTGGAGTCTCTGAATGTCAAGCGAGCTTTTTGTCATGAACATTCCCAGAACTTCTCAGAACTTCTCAGAACTCAGTGATGCCCATGCCCATACTCCTAGAGCTCAAAGTCTGATTTTCAATATGGCCTCCACAGAAAACTATTTATGGCCTCTTCTCCTCTTTTCCTGCTCAAACTGAACTGCTCGTAGTTTGCTTTATGATTTCATATTTTGGTCATATGTGCCAGATTTCACGGACCTTTGACGCACTACTGGAAAATATCAATGTCATGTAATTACTCTCTCTGAAGATTTACGAGTTGAAACTTTGTCTAATGGACATTTTAACACGCTGATCTGAACCAATGGATAGTTACCAGTAGTCACTTGTTTCATATTTGTTAATTTGTGTCAGTATCTAAAATGTGCGTTTGCTGCCTCTGTTGACTACATCCACAGGTGAGTTCCAGTATATACAATAATCATCTTCTGCATTTCAGTGTTGAAGGTAACAGATCAGCGATCGTCAAGGAAGAGTTACGCAACAAGATTAAGTCTGGTATGTGATCGCGTGATTATGTTCAGATACAGGTAACGCTTACAAATATTGAACTTGCTTGGTTCAAACTTCTGTGCTTCTGCAACAGCTACTACCGTACTGTCTTACAGCTGCCTTCATGTCGGCCATGTTTTACTTTAGTCATGGTCATCTTTACTGCAAAGTCTTTCAAAGTCTATTGCTGTAACAGGGACTGTGAAATACAAAAATAATCATAAAAGGAACTTAAACAGGAAGGAGCTGAAATTTAGAGATCCCATTAACGGTGGCGTTAGAAGTTGAGAGGGTCCATTGATGTTTTCACAATAATTTATTCATGGAAGTGTTCAATAGTCGTAATTCAAGGATCCCTGAAAAGCAACAGAATGTTCTCATATCTTTTAATTTTACCGTACAAAGAATTGATTGACCCAATTACCAGTAAAAGATGTCTTATTTGGATTATTGTCCAGCAGGTGGAGCTGCTGACCTTCATTGCCAACCCAGAACAGCCCTTCCTCCGTCCACAACAAATGTTCCTTCTGTGAACCATTCTTTCTTTGAGAACCATGGGAATGACCCCCTCACAGATGACAACGGACTTGGCTCTAGCAATGACTTTCTCAGTGATGACCTCGCAGCCTTCACACCTCAACAAGCACCTGTTAGTCAGAAGGTGGCTAGGTTATACCAGGCTCCTCAGCTAATGGAGACTGACCACATCCCAGCACCAGACGTTCAACCTCTTATGCGTATTTCACTATCCAAAGACCCAGGTGGTAGCTCAAGACAGTTTGTTTTTATTGGTGATGGGACTTCATCCAGTTCCACTGACACGGAGAATCATAACTTGCCACAGTCAGTGGTAGAGTTAGCGTCTTCTCAACATTCAGTTCCAGACGATGGATTATCAACACTATCAACAAATTCTGCAGCATGTGATACGCTGACAATGATGGAGAGATATATGCAGAATCAACAGCATAATCAGGCAGGTGATTCCAACAGTGTCAAGATGGAGGACATGCTCTCTACAGGAGCAACAACAGATGGTTTCCATGTGCAGATGTCAGAACAGAACGGGGTGGAGCTCTCAGATGGAAATCCAGATTTCCAAATGTTGACGTCAGGAGGACAAGATCCAGTGGAGTCCTCGCCCAGAAATCCAGATTTCCAAATACATGCCCTTGAACCAAATAATCTGACATCTTCTCCAGAAAATTATGGCTTCACACAGCCAGGACAGGGTGGCATGGAATCCTCACAAGGAATTTCAGGTTTACAAATACAAAATACTCTGTCAAAGTCAAGTGGAAATCCAGAACAGAATGGTGGGCTTGAGGCTCCCCCAATAGCAAGCCAACTGCCTTCTTTGCCTGTTAATGAGATATTTTCATTGGACACTGCTAATTTGGAAAATATTTTCTTTGAAGGGAATGTCTTCCAGGAATTCTTTCAGGGTGAGCCAAACCAGAGTAGTTCTGACAAAGATGACCCCATCTGACTGTGGCAGGGTGAACAGAGGTATTAAAGAGGTCAAGAGAATCCTTCAGCATGACCTTATTAGGTCACATCCAGTTAATCCAGGAGCCCAAGCTCACTGACAGTTATGGTCAGGAATGTCTGCTGTTACTGTATATATATACATTGGTTCATCTGGACTTTGTTTATGCTGACAGGTTGGCAATGTTTGTCTGTCTACAGTGGTGACTTGACATTGGTTATAAACTAAGGGGGCATTCATATTTGACCCCCCTACCTCCCCAGAACAAAATGGGTGGACTTCCCCACACACACACACCCTCCCTAAAATCATCATGACCCCCCATAGCCATATATTATGAATGGTCCCTCATTAACAATCTTGTAGAAGGAATGTTGCTTTTGAGGAATTGCTTGTTGTAATTGTCCTCATTTCATGATATTGTTTGAATGATGTTTACCAGGAGCTGATCTAGACCTGTTTGTAAATGTCAGCAGCTTCGTGACCTCAGCAATAGAAATCATCATCCACAGCAAAAAACAAAAAACACTGAGAACATTTATGTAACGTGGTTGACAGCTGAGCATGACTTGAGTGAGGGATACCCAAAGGCTTTCAGCAGTGAACTCGGCAACGGAACTTATCACTTGTTTGTTATACTTTGATAGAGAGCACCCAACCTGTGACTGTGTCCTACAGTGCCAAAATAGGGCACAGTTGCTACATATTTGTCTAAAATGGACTAAAATAAACTTTATAAACTGGTTTGATGGTCACTTGAGGACTAAAAGCATGTCAAATAGGATATATCGAAAATCGTGTGGTGTAATTTTGTGTTTCAATCAGTAAACAGACGTAGGCTTAGATGGTTGTTGTGAATTATGTTTTACGACTTCCACTGCTTGACAGTCAGGCCATTCCATGTGTGTTAGCATAATATATGAATATCTCAGATCTTGCTCAGAAATGTGAGTAGATTCAGTTTTACAAAATTCCCACAAGAAAGTGATTTTTATGATTCACATATTCATGAATGAAAAGGAATACGGTGTGAAGTCATCTTTTATGCTTACAATACGTTATTGTTTTGTTATTTGTTTTTGTTTTGTGGGTTTGCCAGTTATGACAGCCGCAGCCCCTGTTTGTTAACATTGTGTATCTCAACATGAATGCTGATATATTGCTCTGTGTGACTGACCATATTACACAAGTGGATGTGGATCTATTTCTTCTTGATAAAGTCAGTTGTTTCTAACTTTAAGCAACAGTTTTTTTCTGTTGTTTGATATTTGTACTAAGTTCACAAACTGATGATGGTATAGGGGAGATAACTCTGACTGGGTCTTAGTATTCTGGTCTGAAAAATACTAGTAGTTAAAAGTGAGAAGAAATCACAATTAGGGATGGATGAGGTCATACGAGAACAGACAGACAACAAAATACAATACCTGTCGAGGAATGGAATAGGAAAAAGGAAATGTAATTTCGGAGGGCCCTGTACAAACTGTATGTGTCTTTTCTTGTTGAAACAATGGATGAAATGGTCAAGAATTTGGGAATGGTTGTACAAAATATTATGGTCAGAACCATATTTTATTTTTAGTCCATCCTATAACAGTATATTATAATTAACTGTTCCCTTTAGTGTTTTTAATTGGTTTTTATAAATATGTTTGGGTTACGATTTCGCTGGCTGCAGGAAATAAATGTCAGTTGAATTAAGTATATCTCAAATTATTTTAATTGCACTCTCCATGACAGTATGTTTAAATGTTTGTACACGATCTCGGCCATCATTGCACTGAATGATATTTGTTCAGTTTTATGTATCTAACCATATATTTACACTAAACAAATATAGTTTGCGAGAGCATTTCTTTCTTCTCTGTTTCTTATTTCAACCACAGACATCATGTTTTGAGAGAGAAATTCTGTAAACCAACAACTTGTGATAAAATAAAGAAAGGTTGATGTATATCTTTGTGTTTAATCATTGAATTAGATGGTGCAAGAACATGGTAACATGGTGCAAATGTTAATACCCTGTTATGACCCTTTTAAGCTGTTTAAGATTTGTTCCTGTTGTGTGTGTAATACAGTAGTGTGATTGTCTTCAGCTGCCAGGATATGTTTAATATTTCAACACAGTAGTTGTTTGCCTGTACACTGTTTTAGTGAAGAGATAACTGCAGGTGAAGTGTTTCATTATAGGAGTAACGCTCTAGGGAGATGTTATGGTGTGATCATCTTGAATTGTAAATAATGTACATGTGTATTTACTTCCTTTCATGTTGTTTATCTTTTTATTTATATCAAACCAGATTGTTTTATGTGGCAATATTGAAGTTGTTATTGAAATGAACCTTTGAAAACAGTCCTTAACACAATTTAGTTCTGTTAAACTTTCAGACCTGTGAAGAACCGGGTTAGAATTGGTCTGAAGTCATGCTGGTCATAAAAGGTCACTAATGGGATTGGGAGGTCAGGCTGACTTGGTTGACACATGTCATTGTATCCCAATTGTGTAGATCGATGTTCATGCTGTTGATCACTGGATTGTCTGGTCCAGAGTTCAACAACACCCCAAAATATTCACAAGTAGATACAAGAAGAAGGAAATCTGAGTAATTTGGGGTCTTTTTTCAGCTTTTTTGAAACTTTCAAGTAATGTCACTGAAGGCACCACGAGGAAGCCCTTGTCTTTGTTCGAATGAGCTAACCAAGTGGCTAACCAATACCCCATGTTGTGTTAAGGAGCAAAGATGAACACATTTCCTTTTTTTCATATGTCTTGGCTTCATGAGACTTCGTAGCCTTCTTTTGAAATATGTCGGGTAATTGTTTTTAGTTATTTTCAACAACCTGTTTGGTTTGAAGGAAGGTAGCTGTAAACGAGGTAGTAATAATGGATGATATAGTGTTGTTTTCAGCCAGCGTGTGTTTGATGTTGTTTGCTAAACGAGAATGAGATTGTAGAGCTCGTCGCTCGAGTTTATTGGGGCTGTGGAGATAGACTAATAGTTAAAGTGTTTGTACATGACTCAGGTTTATTCCCTGGTTCTGGCGCCGGGAACCCAGCTCATCAATTTATTACACTGTAAAAAGTCATTTTCTGACCATAACTAAAATATATTTGTCCAAAGATCATTTGTTAAAAAGGGATTTTTATAAAAATGTTTTTTTCTCATATTCATGGAAACCATTGTGAAATGATCATGCTGATGATTTAATTTGTTTCTGAAGCAGAAACAAACATTTGCTCTTCTTATAAAAAATATGAAAATGTGCATTTTGCATTTCGGAGTTGGGAAGATACTATCTTCTGACAACTTTTCTTCTTCTAACAGGTCGAAGTCATAAACCCAAAAGCATAAAAGGGACTCAAAAATGTCTAGTTTTTCACCCAGAGAGTTCTACTTTGTGCAGGTGCGACACTGATGAACTCCAGTGTACTATTCTAGTGGTAACCAGTGGCTGACTCAGTGGAGACTGCAAACAAGTGGTCAGAATGTGTACCTTTTTTGTTTTTAATGAAATGTGATGAACAAATATGAATACGGTCTATATTGACTGTTTTTAATATGTATATGGTATTTATTGTGTATTTTCTTTTTATCAAATGCTCAAGTTTTTTAGTAAAATGATGATGTTAGCGTGCTGAGAAGGAATTTCTCCTAAATTATCTACTTTCCTAATGACTTCCATTACTGAATCTGTTTGTAATTTACATCTGTATTAAGAGAAAACAAACACTCTTTATCAAAATTTACTGTCACATATGGTGACTCCAACACTGAAATTAGTTTCAAAACTCAAAAGCTGACAAAATTTGATTTTTTTGTGAAGATGATTGGTACAAATTTGATATATGATACTTGATTGGTCGCTCCAAGTACCTGTAAGGAAAGACCCATGGAGATCCAGGTTAGGATTGGTCTTCAGTAACCCATGCTTGAAGTAACAGGCACCTAATTGGATCCCAGTTGCGTACATTGATACTCATGCTGGACTGTCTGAGTGCTGGATTGTCTGAGTGCAGGGTAAAACACATCCTCGATAATCTCCAGGGTATACCTTACGATCACTCTCCACTATACCCTGGATGCATCCACGGCTTGGGGGCGATGAATTTATTACCTCCCTTGGCTTGCTCCGCATGCTCACAGTAGCCAATCATCTAAGCCGCCGTTACAACCGAGCTTGCTCGTGTCAACAAAGATAGCGGGCGCAGTTGCGAGGGTTTGTTCGCAGTGCTACTCAATTTTTTTTAGAAATAATAAAGACAAATTCACAAATCTGAAACTTTAAAAAGAATATATGAAAGAACTCCTTCTACTACTTTCAGAGTACCTTTGCATCAATTGTGTTGCCAAGTTTAAACGGTTAGATAATTTAAGACGCGAAAGTGAGTAGTGATTGGTACGCTCAACTTTCCAGCGTAGGCACCTGACTGGATAAAAAGCCAGCCAAGGGAGGTAATAAAATCATCGCCCCCAAGCCGTGGATGCATCCAGGGTATAGTGGAGAGTGATCGTAACGTATACCCTGGAGATTATCGAGGATAGGTAAAACAATAAACAAAACCAACCTGTAATTAGAAACAATGTCACAGTAAACATGTAAAGTGACTAAGGCATGCAAGATGGCGAATGATTTTACGAATGTTTCATTTGATCCATGCACTTTGTACAGCCAATGTCAGGGATGGTAAATTTGTTGTTCATGACTGGATTTACCTCTTCATTCCAGCCGAGATTAATCATCATAATCAAACCAACCACTGTTTGCTGTGGTGACATTGATGTCATGTGGATTGATACTCAAGATGTCAATCACAGGATTGTCTGGTCAATACTTATTTGTAACAGATGCTGGTTATGTAGCAATAGAAATATTGCTGAATAGGACATTAAATGACTGTCAACCATGGTTATCCATGAAGGGGCTTTTGCACTCGGGCTTACAGAATTTAAGTCTGCAGTATCAACCCGTGAAGGTCCCGGTTAGAAGTGCTTGTGGTAAGAGGCGACTAATGGGATCGAGAGTCAGGCTCGCTGACGTGGTTGACACATGTCATCGGTTTCTCATTGTGCAGATCAATTCATGATACTTAATTACAGACTGCCACCATATAGCTGGAGTATTGCTGAGTGCGGTGTAAAACTAACCAAACTCACTCACTCTGTAGCATCAATACAGCCTTGAAGGATGGGCTCTGTCTCATTGTAGCGGAATATGTCTCCAGTTTAACTGCCTCTGATCCCTTTGGGGGCGGTGGGGTAGCCTAGTGGTTAAAGCGTTGATTCGTCACGCCGAAGACCCGGGTTCGATTCCCCACATGGGCACAATTTGTTAAGCCCATTTCTGGTGTCCCCCGCCGTGATATTGCTGGAATATTGCTAAAAGCGGCGTAAAACTAAACTCAGTCAGTCAGTCTGATCCCTCTGTTTGGCTAACTTAACGGTGATGATAGTTTTAGTATGTTACTTTTATACATTTTTTATTTATGTGTATCTTGACCAATTAAAATGAAATTATCCTCTTTGCTGAACTTTTGATTGTTTTGTTGAATAATAATGATAATGATTTTACATGTGCTTTCCGGCATGATATCATTGTATATTTACGAATGACATACAATCATTTGTTTGAAAGAGTATTCACAGAATGGCAAACTAGTGTATTTTTAAAAGTTGAGTATAATTTCATGATTGGCTATATATACATACTCCCTGAAAAATCCCCTTTATGGGTGGACCGTGCCATGGAGAGTATGGAGCTGTTGGTCTCGAAATAACAACTATTACATCAGGCTATGGTAGCCATATGTCTACCCTATTATTAGGGGATCTCAGTGCGAGAGCTGATTGTAGATGATCAAGACTTTAAGTAGCTACCCCTAACAGATGATCAACACAAGACCTTGTTGTAAAGAAGTATGGTTCTATTCAATTATTTCTTCTCATAAACCACCTTGGTGGTACAAGAGCATTTATTATATAGGTAGTATTTCTCCTGTACCACGATTGGTCAAAAGACCGTCACATGATTGACTACAAAACACGATATTGACTTGAGTTTTCTGATAAATTACGATATTGACTTGGGTTACTAAAAATAGACAAGGAATCCCGTACGAAGGGGCTTCCCCACTTTTCAGCCAATCAGATCACTCGGATAGATGGCACAGTGTGTGCATTAAAAGTTTATGTTAAAACCCGTGTCTCTTTCATTATATAATAAAACAATTATAGACTCTTGTAGAGGTCGATATCGGTTTTTATTGACCTGAGAAAAACAATATCGACCTCGCAAGCTCGGTCGATATTGTTTTACTCAGGTCAATATAAACCGATATCGACCTCTACAAGAGTCTATAATTGTATAATATTGTAAACATATATACAAATACAAATTCAAATTCAAGATGGCAGTAAACAACATCTTAAAAAAATTTTCTGACAAGAGATGATAGATGTAGGATATATTTTTATAGATTTACTATGTCTCGAGATGTTTTTACAGATAATATTTTCGTGAACTTTGTTTCATTGGGAAAAGAGGTTAGGTGGGAGGATAAAAATTCTTTCCTCAAAGTATCTAATGCTTTGCAATGTAAAATATAGTGGTATTCATCTGCGTAGCTTTTAGAAGTGCATAGTTGACACATTCTCTCGTCCCTTGGAATATTATACCAGCGGCCCGTCTCAATAGGTAAACTATGGTTACATGTTCTAAATCTCAATAATGGTAAAGAAATGCTCCAGATAAATTTTCAACATCAGGAGTATGTACTCCTTACTGTTTCAATACAGGAGTACTGGAAAACAATACGAGTACTGTACATTTAGAGTACTGCATGGAATTTAATGGAGTATCAGTAATCTTGTGTTTCGTTTCATATATGCACCACAAGATTGCTACTCTTGTGTAAACAGGTCAATAAACAATAAAACAATACTTTTTCAGATAAATATGTCTGTAAATGATTCTACACCATTGCTATAGTATGTATCTGCTACGTTTTCTAAATTATTTCCTACCATGTGGTGCACATTTTATATCCGTACCTACTCTGATACGGCCATTATGTGGAGCCCTGGTTCAGCTTTATTATGACTGCAAGTTGTGGGGAGTATACATTGTAACTGGTTGGAAAAAATGTGCTGAGGCTGGTTCAGTCATTACAAGTAATGGATCATGCTAAGTTGACTGTAGTAGCAACATGTAACTGTTTGCAATCTGGAATAGATATCTTGGTTCATTCCAGCACTCAGATCTGACATCTGTTCTGACCATCTTACAGGCAAATTTTAAATCCATGTAAGACCAATGTTATAAATGACAGTGATGTTATATGTGATGATGTGATGAAATATAAATGGGATGAGATATATACTCATGGAAACAAATAAGGGAACACATGAAAGTACAAGTGTTCCTTTATTCTTTTCCAGGTTTCTTCAAAAGGTATGTATTGCACTGTGGGTGAAATTCTGGAAATAAATAAAGGAACACTTGTACTTTCATGAGTTCCATTATTCGTTTCCATGAGCATATTTTAGAAAACCAATACACAGATTTGGTGCAGCTTTCATAGATTTTCGTAAGGCATTTGACTTTGTTCATAGAAATAAATTTTTGTATGTACTTGTTATGAAAGGTGTACATGGAAGAATGTGTAGAATTTTGAAAGATATGTATGACAAGGTTTCAGCTTGTGTTACAATAGGATGTTCGAAAACTTAAATACTCATCTCTTCATGTGGAGTACGCCAAGGATGTATGTTAAGTCCTGTCTAATTTATATTTTTCTTAAATGGGGTAGTAGACAAAATGGAGAATTGTGGACTGCAAGGAATGTATGTTATATAAAGCATAGCATTTGTCCCACCTGTCCTTGTTTGTTTCTGTTCGTATTTCACACACGGACCCGCCAGGCCATTAGTGTCAGAGAGGTGGGTGAATGCACCCGAGCTAGGAGCGGGGACGATAATAATAATGTGGAGATTGTACGTGTGCTTCATCGAATAGAACACAGGCAGCTTGTTTTACAACGCTTCGTGGGATTTAGCAAGGATAAAGGGCAAGTCCGATATTTTGGGTTATCTACGATAATACCAAGTTCTGGTATCATCATCATCTGACAAGTACTGACACGTGGTCCGATCTGCATATTCAGTAATGTGAAAGATAAGTGGCTAAATTATGTCACTTGTTAAACGGTGGACTTTGTTACATTGCCACGTTGCTTCCCCCCACCCCCCTCCCCCCCTCACGCATTAACGCCATCAAACATATATCAAACACGCGACCACAGTCGATGAAGATGTCACTGAGCTATTTCAAGTTAACACTCGAAAATGTCCATATTTGACCTCCTAGTTTAGATTTTAGTGGTTTATTTGAAGAGTTGGAGAGGTAGTGTAGCCTAGTGGTTAAAGCGTTCGCGCGTCACGCCGAAGACCCGGGTTCGATTCCCCATATGGGTACAGAGTGGTGTCCCCTGCCGTACTATTGCTGGAATATTGCTAAAAGCGGCGTAAAACCATAGTCAATCACTATTATAAGAGTTAGATGATCCGGTCTGTTGGTTCAGTGGTTGTGTGTTGGTTTACCCCACAGCCAGCAATACACAAGTTACTTCACGTCGGACACTAAACATGGTCAAACAAACCAGTGGTTGATGTTAAGAACAGTGCTATATTCAGGTCAAGATGACCCGCAAGTAACAGTCTGGCCTCCTGATATTTAGACGCAAGCAACAGAATAACAGGTAGCTGTTATAACCTGTGTTTAGTGTAAGAAGGTTACTTACAACTTCTGGAATGTCTCTCAAACAGTTGTGTTTAAGTGGTTATATAGTCACTGCATGTCTGGATCGTGTTATAATGGACGTTATCCAGACTGACGTGACCAGAATGACGGTGTTGCCATAGCAACGCCGTGAAAACCCAATAACTACCTCGTCATAAAGGGGGAAATTTGGGTTGTGAACTTCTGTAATGTGAGCTACATGACGTTTCGGAATATATTTTACTCCTTCATCGGGTGACGCCTTCATTGCTCATGGGGGCGGTGGGGTAGCCTAATGGTTAAAGCGTTGGCTCGTCACGCCGAAGACCCGGGTTCGAATCCCCACATGGGTACTATGTGTGAAGCCCATTTCTGGTGTCCCCCGCCGTGATGTTGCTGGAACATTGCTAAAAGCGGCGTAAAACCAAACTCACTCAGTCAGTCAGTCATTGTTCATGCCGCAAGGAACACAGAGAGGGGGTATCTGAAATACTTTTCTGTACGGCAACCTCACTCACCTTCACACAAACACATAAACCCATTCACTAGACTACTTTCACATTCCTCCAGGAAACGACATTTTTCCTTTCACACTTCACGGGTAGCAAAACGTCACCATCGCACCTAGGGAAAAAACCCGACGTGGATATTTAAATTATATTACAATCTGGATGTTTAGATAACGACAGTCGAATCAAAATCCAATGGGGACGTATACCAGGTGTCACGGAGTTTTCCACATCTGAGTTTTAGTCATGATATTAAAATGTTGCAGAAGACAAATTGTCTTTGTTAGCAGACGCTTTAGTCCAATTAAGTATTCCTAAACAGTCGCCCACCATGCAAGCAGAATAACAACCCAAGCACCGCCCGCATAGTGATGGCGAGGCGGCCCTAACCACCAGTAGTCACATGGCTTCCTGCTGTCACCGTTATATTTACGGTATTCCACTTGACATCAGCGTCATCCATGTATACGGGCTTTGACATTTTCACGGTGGAGCGGTGCTCATTGGGGAACATTTCAAAAGTCAAGTGCCCCGTTTCACAAAGCTCTCGTAAGCCTAAGAACTCTAACTTTTCTCGTAGCATTCGTACCTCCTATGTTACAGTATAACATGGGATCTAAAGTTACCAGATCTTAGCCTTACGAGAGCTTTGTGAAACGGGGCCCTGTATAGGATTAACAAACGAATTTACTGTTTTGAGAGAAAATAGAATACTAAAACTAAATGGTAATCTGTTCATATTAAGCGAACCATATACTAAGTCTTCAGCTCGTGTGTAGAAGGTGGGACGTTGTCTACTACCAACAGATAACATAATGTCGATAACATCGATTTTTACTCGCTTGAACTCTAAATCTCCAGAACAGTTTTCACCGAAGAGCGTAAAATAAAATAAAATTTAAATAAATAAATAAATAAATAAATAAATAAATAAAATAAATAAATAAATAAATAAATAAATAAATAAATAAATAAATAAATAAATAAAAATAAAATAAAATAAAACGCATTGATGTATGTATCCTAGAGACTCGAAATTTACACTGGTTAACATTTATTCTACATTGTATTTGTAATTGTGTAAGTGCGTGTGCGTGTGCCTGTGTGCGTGTGCGTGTGCCTGTGTGCGCGCGTGTATAAAAACAACAAGGTATTCCTGTAGCTTGATGGTGATCATGCGCACCTGCCCAACACTTCCCACCGAAACTTTATGACATTTTATCCGATATAGAATTTTGAAGTGACCCCTAATAATGACTGCAATTACGGAACTCGACAGTGTAGGAAGTCAGCAGTAATGTGTACAGTGATAATGAAGTGTGTTAACAACCTGCGGGTATGTGTGGGGTCATAGGGCAACTTTCACCATTGTGCTGTCACAGTGCCGTTCCCACTGTGACGTCAATCAATACCGAGCGTCTTGTCCAACGGAGGATCACACAGCACGCACTAAGTGACCCTTGGCCTTGACATTTTAGTGACCTGTGTTTGGAGCATGCGCCGAGTTTAAATCTGTTGACGTATGTACGAGTCATGCACGTGGTCAGCGTCATCTCTTTTGTGGCTATTCCTCGGGCATGTGAACCTCTAAATATTTTTAGAAAACTTCTCATCTGTACTGCACGCCCAAACAAACATACAACATGTGAACAATACGTAATAAAAAAGATATAGCCGTTCGTAGCTTTACGACATTCGTAAGCCTACGGTAAACTGTAGAATTACGAAATGTCTTACGAACGCTTTGTGGATTAGGGACCCTAGTCGGAAGTATCTGCGGATAACACCCTGGACTTGACCACACTGTTTCAATAAAGTTGGAAAATATTGTAATCAGACATTCCGCGAGAACTGAGTAGAATCGGTCATTTCTTCCCTCAAGATAGGGGATGTCATTCAATTTTAGGTTTCGTCGCAATTTCTTTTCGAAATACACAACAGAAAACATTTTGAGTATTTGAAAGTTTAAATACAGGAATTCCCGGTAAGTAATCGACTATGGACGCCATAAAACAGAGATAAATACGAGCAACGTCACATTGTTACGGAACGTGTGTT
The DNA here is from genome assembly GCF_003918875.1 of Haliotis rubra. Lineage (NCBI taxonomy): Eukaryota > Metazoa > Mollusca > Gastropoda > Lepetellida > Haliotidae > Haliotis > Haliotis rubra. Next base: position 2,757,883 of record NW_025766558.1, on the reverse strand, counting down.
GTGCCCTTAAACCTACAATGGTCTTAAGCGCACAGAAATCATTAATATACATGAGTGATTTCTGTGCACTTAAGACCATTGTAGGTTTAAGGGCACAACATGTGTCTGTGCACTTAAGACCATTGTAGGTTTAAGGGCACAACAAACGTGATCAACCAATCCTCCCTCGCACGACCAACATGGCCCCATTCAACGAAGCGTTCGCAGCATTACGACTATCGTAAGTCTATGTTAAAGTATGGGACCTATTGTATATAACCACTAGCACTTAACGTATAGTAGTTAGAGTGAGTGGGTTTAGTTTTACGCCGCAATATTCCAGAAATATGGCGGCGGTCTGTAAATAATCGAGTCTGGACTAGACAATCCAGTGATCAACAATTACACAATTTGGATACGATGACATATGTCAACCAAGTCAGCGAGTCTGACCACCCGGTCCCGTTATAGTCGGCTCTGACGACAAGCATGGGTTACTGAAGATCATTTCTAACCGGATCTTCACGGGTCAAGTACAGCTGGATCAACTAACACCTGCGTATAATCTGTATCATGTATGAAACATTAGCGATCAAGTTTTCAGCTCTAATTCGTACAAAATTAAGAGTTCTCAACAAGCGACAACTGACGATATGGCCGTAGAAACTCACAATGACACTCAAATATAATATACCACTCCCGACATAACCACGGTACACATAACATGATTATGTTTCATAGTGAGTCTCTACGGCAACACCGTCAATTGTCGCTTGTCGAAACGTCGCTCAACGCAAATAAACCAGAAGTTGTCATCCATAAAGTTGTATGTTTCATTTGTCAACAGAACTTAAAGTTAATCACCATGCAACAGATCGGGTGTTCTTTAACTTTCTTTGGTCATTGTATTATCACACGGATCAGACTGATAGTGTATGCGATACCTGACCTTTATAATGGAGAGAGAGAGAGGGGGTGGGGGAGGGGGAGTTAAAGTTAATTACTATGCAACAGATGGGGTGTTCTTTAACTTCCCTATTTCATTCGCAGGTACGGGGAACATTGAGTAATAGCCGTAGTCCTTGTACAGATTCTGTGTCACCACTTTCACAATGCAAACAGCGAGTGAGTCACTTATATTTTTGTCAAGTCAGCAATTTTCAGCTTCATTGTAAGTAGTGCAATAAAGTCAACAATTGCCTCTGCAGAAACTGTTAAAAGTAAGTGAAATTTGAATATAGAAAAATCAAGGACATATTCTTTGTTCGGTGGATAACGTCAGTTGGGCTGAAATCCAGGAAATATGGCTGAGATCAAATCAGAATGGGTACTTTTTCTGTACATGTCAGACCGGAGTCAGGGCCTCTGTCACCAAGAGGATGAGTTAGTGAGGTGGTTTAACGTTTAATTAGGAGATAAACGTACTGTGTTGGAAAGTCGGAGGTATAAAACGAAATTATAAATGCTCTAAATTTGATTTAAAACCGAACGAGTAGTATGTAGTATGTTTATCTCCATTCTACCATAACCGCGTTATTAAGATTTAAAATAAATACATACTGTGTTGGAAAATCAGAGGTATATAACGTGATTTTAACCCCTGAATGACTTTGATTAACCAATCACAATCGAGTATTTACTGAAGTCATGGTAGAATTCCGGTTACATCACGGGGTGGGAGGGATGTCTGATATGATGCCGGCTTTAGACGTTTACCACCTCGCTACAAGTTATGAACAAGTGTTTTGTGCTACAAACCTAGAAACATTATCAGTTCGGACCGAGATTCGAATCCACAATCATAGGTTTCTGGCGTAACTAAGGGACGCAACTCATGTTGTTGGGTATGGGTGCTACTTGATCAGACCTATTGCATAATACCTCGACAGATTATTTAAACGGTTGTAGTGGTCGTACTGGTGTATCTGTTGCTTGTGACAATGCTGTTGATGACTGTGTAACAAGAGCCTAATATGGCTGCTGGGGTCAGGTCCAAGCCCTTGCTGGTCATAACGGGCACCGAGGATGGTCTCTCTCAGCGACAACATCGCCACCACCATCAACCACCATCGCCACCACCATCAAAACATCGCCACCCCATCAACCCATCCACCATCATCAACCACCATCGCCACCCCACCCCATCAAACCACCACCATCGCCACCACCATCAACCACCATCGCCATCCCATAAACCACTATCAACCACCATCACCATCCCCCATCAACCACCATCGCCACCCCATCAACCACCATCGCCACCCCATCAACCACCATCGCCACCATCAACCCACCCACCACCATTGCCCCATCAACCACCATCGCCAACCACCATCAACCACCATCGCCACCCCATCAACCACCATCGCTACACCCCATCAACCACCATCGCCACCATCAACCACCATCCACCCATCAACCAATCAACCACCATCGCCACCCCATCAATCACCATCCACCATCACCACCACCATCAACCACCATCAACCACCCCACCCCATCAACCACCATCGCCACCACCACCATCGCCACCCCATCAACCCACCATCGCCACCCCATCAACCACCATTGCCACCCCATCAACCACATCAACCACCAAAGCCACCACCATCAACCCGCCCCATCAACCACCATTGCCACGCCATCAATCACCATCGCCACCCCATCAATCACCATCAACCACCTACCACCCCATCAACCACCATCGCCACCACCATCGCCACCACCATCAACCACCATCGCCACCCCATCAACCACCATCGCCACCCCATCAACCACCATCGCCACCCCATCAACCACCATCGCCACCCCATAAACCACCCACCATCGCCACCCCATAAACCACCAAAGCCATAAACCACCATCAAAACCACCATCACTACCCCCATCAACCACCATCACCATCCCATCAACCACCATCGCCACCCCATCAACCACCATCGCCACGCCATCAATCACCATCGCCACCACCATCGTCACCCCATCAATCACCATCGCCACCACCATCAACCACCACCACTACCCCATCAACCACCATCGCCACCACCATCAACCACCACCACCACCACCCCATCAACCACCATCAACCACCACCACTACCCCATCAACCACCATCGCCACCCCATCAATCACCATCGCCACCACCACCCCATCAACCACCATCGCCACCACCATCAACCACCACCACTACCCCATCAACCACCATCGCCACACCATCAACCACCGGTATTATACATGGCCAGCCTATGAAGGAGGACGATCATTACCCTTCTGTGTGTTGCGCCTAATGACTACACAGTTGTTGTGGCCATACTGTGATGTTATGCTGCCCCGGCTACATGTATGCAAGTGCCATTCGGACATTGTTGTAAGTTGAGATGACTTCATGAGAGATCCCAGGCTGTGATCAATAATTGACGTTACCTTGGAGATAGGCTTGTTTACAGTTTAGATGACAATGGTTACGGATTTGATAATAACACGAGTTACAGTAATCAATGTTCTCCGTACCTGCGAAATGAACCATTACAAAGGTCAGGTATCGCATACACTATCAGTCTCATCCGTGTGATTATACAATAACCAAAGGAAGTTGGTAATTAACTTTTAGTTCTGTTGACGTTTTGATTGGCATTCTCTCTCTCTCTCTCTCTCTCTCTCTCTCTCTCTCTCTCTCTCTCTCTCTCTCTCTCTCTCTCTCTCTCTCTCTCTCTCTCTCTCTCTCTCTCTCTCTCTCTCTCTCTCTCTCTCCACACATGACCGCGTCATACGAAAAAAGATGCTACTTGTTGGTCACTGCCTGGCGCTCGGCATTAATGGGTACGACAAAGACTGGTCGGCTCAGAGTCAGTGTAATGTGTCTGAGTGGGGTATTCATGCTTCACTGCGGCATGGTATCTCAGTGGGCTAGCACTATAAAACCAGCTTAAGTCTGGGCTAGTACAAGCAGCCGCACATACACATACACACGCATGCACGTCGTCATATGAGCGAAATATTCGCAAGCACGACGTTAAACCCAATTTCACCTCACTTCACCTCTCTCCACAAGATCTATATATGATCAAATCTGTTTCATTAGATCGTACCAGCAGCGATAAACAATAATCAGTCAACCTCTCCGACAGGAATGCAGCCTGCACGCCCTGTCTGAAATACTAGATATGGAAGTCAAGGCGACTGTACATGGTGATGAAATCAGGAAAGACAAATAATTAATGTACGTCGAACTATTATCGAATCTCCTTGACTCCTACCGAAGGCATAGCTATAGGTTCAGATAAATCACGCAGTACTACATATACACGTGTTCCACGTGGACACTAAGTCGGGTGGTCGGAGATCAGCTGATTTAATTACTAAGGGTTTTTCACGCCAGCTTATGAGTTTTATAATCCAATCCAATTAAGCACATTGACTGAATTTAATGAATGTAAAAAAACATTTTTTTGTCTTCGTGTGAGTGGTGATCGCGACATGCCTTCCCCCGACTGATGTACAGACAAGTATCGCTGACGGTATTCCGTGGCCTGGCGGCCTGCGTTTAGGTAACCAAACTCACCGCGGCATTCTGTTTAAATGATGGTCGAGCTATCGATCACCGTAAACGCCAGAAACGCCAGAAACGCCAGACTTTCACGTTCTTTTATAGATCATTATCCGAACGTAATATTTCAAACTACAGCTCCTTTTTATTTCAAACTTTGCATGGACAATGCCGCTAAATCTTCTCTTACGTACAATCACATTATGTCACATTAGTCATTTCTGTTTGGTTTCCATGGCAACCTGCGTTGTCACAAACCAGTCGATTAGTGTGATGACATTTGGCATGTTAACGGTTTTTTTCGGATCTAAGGAGGGGATGGGTGTTAACGGAGAGTAGATCGTCAGATTAGATTATTGTAACCATGATTGTGTTTACCACAGCCGCTGTTGTCCCTGTCAGTGTTTTACAGAGAATGTAGGAGGTGGGTTTGAAACTTGTTACTTGGAGTGATATACACTATTAAATAGAAAACCTGGAGACAACAACACCCACTTGTCACCTTACTTGGGGTTTAGACAATAGGGAGTTCATCCTGTTGTATAGGGTCTGTGACTCCGATAGGGAGTTAATTTGTTGTATAAGATCTGTGACTCCGATAGGTGGTTAACCCTATTGTATAAAATCTGTTACTCCGATAGGGAATTAACCCCGTATAAAATCTGTGACTCCTTTAGGAGTTATAAGATCTGACTCTGATAGGGAGTTAACCCTATTGTATAAAATCTGTGACTCCGATAGGGAATTAACCCTTTTGTATAAAATCTGTGACTCCGATAGGGAGTTAACCCCATTGTATAAGATCTGTGACTCCGATAGGGAGTTAACCCTGTTGTATAAGATCTGTGACTCCGATAGGGAGTTAACCCTATTGTATAAGATCTGTGACTAAGGAGTTAAGGATTGTTAACCCTGTTGTATAGGAGTTAACCCTGTTGTATATGTGTGACTCCAATAGGGAGTTAACCCTATTGTATAAGATCTGTGACTCCGATAGGGAGTTAACCCTATTGTATAAAATCTGTGACTCCGATAGGGAGTTAATTTGTTGTATAAGATCTGTGACTCTGATAGGAAGTTAACCCTGTTGTATAAAATCTGTGACTCAGATAGGGAGTTAACCCTATTGTATTGGACTATAACCCTGTTGTATAAGATCTGTGACTCCGATAGGGAGTTAACCCTATTGTATAAGATCTGTGACTCCGATAGGGAGTTAACCCTATTGTATAAGATCTGTGACTCCGATAGGGAGTTAACCCTATTGTATAAAATCTGTGACTCCAATAGGGAGTTAACCCTATTGTATAAAATCTGTCACTCCAATAGGAGTTAACCCTATTGTATAAAATCTCCAACTCCAATAAGGAGTTAACCCTATTGTATAAATAGGGGAGTTAACCTATTGTATAAGATCTGTTCCGATAGGGAGTTAACTGTATAAGATCTGTGACTTCTCCATGTTGTATAAGATCTGTGACTTCCACAGTGACTTAACCCTGTTGTATAAGAGCTGTGACTTAACCCTGTTGTATAAGAGTCCTGAAGGAAATTAACTGGTGAAGGTGATGGGGAGAGACAGCAGAGACTTTCTGTCTGTGAACCCCTAAATGATGTTCAGATGCACCCTGGTTCTGAATCTACCATGGAGCTCCTTTTCATTTCTAATGGAATTACCAGGTTCAGTCAACACTGTATATTGCACAGTCTAAGCCTCAAGTCTGATAAACATGGGACACAAGAACTGAGGTAGGCAGACTTGGACTAAACTGAGGAAAATCGGGACTTGCTTCATTTAAGAGTTTTGCTTTGCAGATAGGGCTGGGTGGAGGAGGAAACTTTACGGTTCTTGGACTGAGGGACAGAGGACACATTTAGGGTACTTCTAACACAGGACGAGACTAACGCTTGTCTCTGAATGTGTATCATCTTGATAGTAACCCCATTTAAATTGAACCGAGTCCCTATTCGATGGGAGAGTCAGAACCTGGGGGATATCTAGACTTGCTTCATTTAAGGATTTAGTATTGCAGGGACTGACTGAGTTCGGACGCTTTTAGCAGAACTGGGGGACACCAGTAATGGGCTTCACACATTATGTGGGGATTGAATTTACGAGCCAAAGCTTTAACCATTAGGCTACCCCACCGCCCCCAGTATTGCAGGGAGGGATAGGCAGTAGGGGAAATAATGTGTTCCAGGGACTGTGAGACAGACTAACAGACAACAAACAAAGGGCACTGGGTCCAGACACTGGGTACTGGCGACTGGGCCATGGAGTAAAACCCAATGTACTGAGGACAGCCCACAGAATTTGGGTCAAGAGCACAAGCTGGGGTACTGATGACCTTTTCTGCCATGGAATCCCAACAGAACAGAAACAAGTACACATGATATAGAAAATCAGATATTTATTTGAAATAAACAAAAATTAAAACATAACAACTAAATATAATGAACATGCAAACAAAAATAATACAAATGTATGTAAACAATGACATGACTAGCACAAACAAAATAAATATACACAAAACCAAAATATTGTGAACTAAAAATATAGATCTCTGCACTGTGACATAAATAATATGATAGAATAGAAGAAGAAATGGAGGACACTGTGAACAGTAAGGGGAAATAACATGAATATTACTGAATATAGGTTCATTTATCTATACCTCTTGTGAATAACATTTTCAACAACTGCATGAAAACCTGTTAGCTTAGAAGTTCATGTAAAGGACAATAGAGGTTGGACGTATAATCCATTTATAAAGGCACAGTACTGTGTATCTTAAAGTTTCCATAAATTCCATGATCAGCGGCCCGATCCACAAAGCATTTGTAGGTTACGACCTGTTGTAACTCAATAGTTTATCATAGACTTGTGAATGTCACGTAGAGTACGACCTGTTGTAACTCAATAGTTTATCATAGACTTATGAATGTTGTGGTTATGACCTGTTGTAACTCAATAGTTTTCATAGACTTTGAAGTGGAATGATCGGGACCCTGGTTCATTTTAGTGGAATGATACCACCCAAGGCCTAATTCCACGAAGTCATCACAGCTTTAAGGGGATCCAAGTGACCTATGGTTTAACATAGGCTTACTGTCATTGTAGTGCTAAAATAAAACCACTCTGTGAAACAGGGCCTCACCATACACAAAACTATAATTACCCTTGTCATTGTTCTCGAACGGAACATGAATTTCCCTTCATCAATTGAGAGTCGGATAAAACATCATTTCATGGTTTATATGAATTCATTCCTTCATCATTTTGGAAATACTGAATAACATAGTATTGTCAGGTAAATTAAAAACTTGAGACAATCATGAATTTGCTATGAATAAAAATATTTGTAATGGAATCATTTTTATCCATGCAGTCGTTTTCTATGAATAATATATTCTTAAAGTAATTGAATATACACTATAATAGAATATAGAAGTGAAATAAATGTTTCAATAAAAATATATAAAATTTCAAAAATGACACCAACACCATGAAAGATAAAGTCAACAACAAAAAAGCTTGCACAATTGGTGGGAAGACTATTTGAATGAAGAACCAGTTATGTACATACTCAAAACATTCAGAGTAACAAGGAGTGTGTGAGTGAGTGAGTGAGTGAGTGAGGGTATACACAGACCCATCCATCCAGATCACAGCTGGGAGACACCACCTGTGTATGTCACACATTGTAGCTATGTTGGGACCCAAAGCATGGTATTCAGCCAACAGTTTTACCCCTGGGATTCCTAACTACACCTAATAATGGTTGAAATGAGTGCTCCAAATACTTACACCCCTCAATCAAGCCCAAACCATGCTTATGTCCCTCCTATTTCTATTCAAAGTATGAAACGTTCCTCTGAGGGTTTTATCCAAGGACTGCATCAAACATCCTACTTTCTAATCTGTCTCACAGTCCCTGAACCACATTATTTTATCTACAGCCTAGCCTTCCCTGCAATGCTAAAGCCCCAAATGAAGCAACTCTAGATTTCCCAGTTTCAGGAATCTCCCAACTCACTGGGGTTCCTTTTCAATTTAAATGGGTATATTTGTTTCTATCAAAATTATATATATTCAGGGACTAAGCGTTAGTCTACCTACTTTCCTACTGCAGCTGTGGAACCATGTTGTCATGTGATGTTTGGCCACACCCCTTGTGAAGGGAGTGGTGGCAAGGCTTTGTTAGATATAGCTATAATTTCAGTTGCATACATTCTAAGTCAATTGCCTATATTTCGTCTATTTGGGGGACAAAAGGAATATCTTCCCAAGTAATAACTTCCCTTCAGCATGTTTAAAGTCCTCCCATTTTTACTTTAAATGTTAATGTGATGATGATAATTATTGAAAGTAAAATGTTTCACTCCATATGACGTCATGCAGAAATACATTACAGGTAGGAGGAAGTGAAAGCTGACCAGTTCCAACAAGGATGCTGAAGGTCTCAGGTAGACTTGCACAAGTCTCTAAGGTAAAAATTCATAGCTTAAATGATAATTTCTAAAATATATTAAATAACAGACTGAGGTCCTGTCCCCTTATCTAGACTTGCCTCTTTGAAGGAGAGACATACTGTACATCCATGGGCTCAGCAGTCAGTACTGCCTTGGAGCAGTGCTAGGTCTTAGGGTACATTGCTAGATAATGCTTTGTTCCACTTCCTGTTTAAACAGGCCATGTGGTGTTGCTGTGCCTACTCTGCTCCAGGAGGCACAACCCCTCCCCCCCAGAGCTGCTTGTGTGCCTTCCCCTCCCTCAGTAGCAGTTTGATGCTACACAGGCCCTCACTCTGACAAGATGTTTGGGGGAAGTGAAAGAATAAGTCCTCCCTATTGCCCCCTAGCTACCATTGCCTCACTCCCCAGAAAGTTCTAAGCAGTAAGTTCAGATTATATAGATATAAGTACTTACAGTCATACAAACAATACACATTCACATACATGTTTTAAATCAACATAGTAAGAAGATAATAATAAATGTGATCAGAATAATAATAATAAAAAATAATAATATTTATCATAACTTGCAGCTGTAAATGCGATTTTTTGTAAACTATTAAATATCTATCTTGTAAATCAGCAAAACATTGTGTTAAAAAATTACATCTAGTTTCTTAGTACATTAAGGAAAACATTTGATTCTTATGTTAAATATTTAAATGTACAAGTAATTATGTAACCATGGTAACAGTATCATCATAAAACATTTAATTCCAAGTTTTAAAAACACTTCTTTGTAAACAAAGTATTACAACTTTCAGAACAGTTAACAAACTGTGTTGATTAGATGCTAGGTATACAAGGCAGCCCTGGAACAATGGCTGTTAAATTCGTCCTGGCTTCCAGTTTTAATAGGAATCTTCACAGAAACCAGTTTCTGCCAACTCTGGTGAACACCTCTATCAGCTGAGTTTACTCAGTTTAGATTGGCAGACCACCATCTCTGCCCATATGGGATGAATTGTCTATGACAGCAGGACGGCTTGGTCAAGTTTACAGTAGATGTCTACATTCTGTACACAGAGCAGAAACATGTGTTATCAGCTTACATGTGATGGCGCCAAAGGCTAATTGTCAGTGATAACCAGGCTGACTGGAACCGCCAAATGCCAAACCTAACAACAGCAATCTACATGAAACCACTCGTACTTCTCCTAAATGCTTCCAATCATTGGAATGATGGAGAATAATTACTGTTGGAGAACGCAATAAATTTTCGTAATTCCTACTTAGCAGCTTCCCATGGCATTTGAAATAACAGTTATTGTTCTGGGGTTGTAAAAGTGCCAACCTCTTTTATTCATGTTTGACTGATTTTATTCATGTTTGATTGCTATTATTTGTGTTTGATCATGTGCAATTACTTCCTGTTTGTTTAAATTGGGTAGGTCCATGTCAGTTATTTACACAGTCTGCGCCAAAAGCGTTGGAGCCCAAATCTGTTCCTTGACATCACTTATAGTTGACCTGAGAGTTAATGTATCGTCTTATCCCCCGATCTTACTACACTGAAACACCTTTTAATAGACTTGGGACCTGGACCAATGGCTTAATTCACAGGCTGTTCATATTTGTGGAATAATAATATCCAGACAGTTACCTTGCATATTTACACATGTACATTGCAAATAACCTTGTACAATCATAAATCATATGTATGGAAACGGTTAAGTCACTTTGATTTTCATAATGTTGTGCATTTTTGTATGTATAATAATGGGCCCAGTTGTTTTCACTGTCCCATATAGATATTGTTTTTGTATCGCGTCGGAGTCTTTTATACATGAAAATACTTTATTCTTTTATCTGCACCATATATTTTCAATATTTATCTGCACCATATATTTCCAAGACAGGTTCTATGGACATTTAGTTCTGCCATGTGAAAGGGGTGTGACAGTATTGTAGCTGTCCCTCTTCAACAGATACACCACAAACACGCTCCTGACATCATCATATATACTTTGATGAACACACAAGGTATATCTATTATCTATAATATCTGGCTATAAGAACATCCATACAATTCTATAAATGCATTATTTTGACCTTTGTGGAATATTGTGACAGGCCTTGAATGCATAAGATAAAACATAAAAAAATACATTTGCCATGCTACTAAATTTGTCATCTATATAAAGGCACATGTACTCACCAAAATATAATGTAAAGGCACATACATGAGAAACAAATGGACCATTTTTCGATGCCTGTTAACAGTAAACATAATAAATGTCAATATACATCAGTGAAAGCAGGTGACCTTACAAGACCAGTGCACAGCTACTTTGTGTAAACAAGTACTATAAAATATCTAACCACACTGAAATTCCTATGACATATCAACATTGTGTCCCACTTGTATTACATTTGTGATTTACCTGATCAATAGTGAATGAAATGTGCTGTCTAATCAGTTATTCCATAGGCACTGGCATGTTGTGACACATTTTCATATAGGTGGTTTATATATATAGTGTTTGAAACTATGTAACTGTATGTAATAAGGCAAATCGGTTCTTTGGCTTGTGGAATAGAAAAAATATCTTAACATACCTCTTCACAATTAGATCCTGAATGTACAAATGAATAAGACCTTTACAAAACCATGTCAGCATGGCTATGGAAGGCAAACTTTGGAATGCAAAAATACATTTGGTAATAAATGTTCATTAGTTTCAGACTGTTATCACCTATATGCCCACTGAACACACCTGTCGACGGTGTTGATATAATCCGTATTCACATCTTGTTATTCCTGATAAGTTCCAACAGATTGTATGGGCCTTTATACATCGGTCTTAAGAGTTTCACCATCCCTCTAGCAGAAGAACTCAACTTGCTCAACAGCGGTCTGGGGGAGCGTCGCATGCTTTGCGCGACAGTTGCTCGAAGTTTCTCTGAATAACGGGTCATGTATACCCAGTCGGAGATATGCGGGTGGCTGATGAATGTTGTGGTGATCTTATCTTTGAGGAGTACTGACGGGACGGGCGCAATCAGATGTGAAATTATGTTTCCAATACCCGCAACAATTGTATTTGCGGTGACTCTCTCGGCTGCACATTGAAAGGGTGTTCTTGCTCCCACATTCCGACGCGGTTTAATGAGGTTACGGGCCGGCAAGTATAACAAAAGGTTCTCGAGTTTAATCTCCCCTCTGTTGTCAATGACGACGTGTTCAGGTTGGCAAAGATCCCACGCTTCCACTTTTTCGGTTTCTAAATATAGAAAGACCGATGTCAATTTCAATAGCGTTTCCCACACAAGAAACTCAGGCACGACATTCCCTGACATGAACACTTTATAGGCATATTCCTGAATATTCATCAAAGGAAACTCAAGGACGTAGCATGTCATGTTGTGTTCATTTTTCACATTTGATAATAAACAGTTTTGTAGATTCGTATGCCTGAGCGATTCCCATATTTCCCGCTCTTTCCGGGTGAGTCGAAAGTCCTCACGGGCAGTTCCGCACAGTTCACAAGGCTGGTCTGAGAGGCACTTGAGGAGAACTTGCGAGTCGTCCACAACACAGACCCCAGGGTGAACTTGGTGGGTACGATGATGCGCGTGATGGGGGAAGTTAAAGTTATAATCGATGTACATACCGCTTAAGTCAAAATCCTCCGTGATTCTGAACGTCATGAGGAAATCTTTAACAACACAGGGCAAAGGGAGTTGAGCAACTTGTTGCACATGCCTGATCGATATCCTCGCTAGAACACTCCTTCTGCACTGCTCTTGCAAACTGGCTATCTGTCGAGGTCGCGACATGTCCCTCTCGTCCCTGCCCGGTTCCGATGCTGTCTTCATGGGGAATGTATAAACACGTCGTGGGCGCGGCACGCCCCACCGCTCACAATCATGCACTGTCCCCGTCATTTGCTTATGAACGGGAAGGTTTTGACCTCATGAATATGCAGCTTTCAACCGCCAATCAAAACGCGCGTGGTAGGTTATCCTCGCAACGTCATCATTTCCTTATAGAGAGCAGCTGCCTCGTTCATACAGAACCCGTAATGGCTATGTCAGTTATAAGAATGGTTTATCGAGTTAATGTGGGGATTTCCCTGGTTGGCTGTCAAAACGATGCATCACATGTTCCAAACAACTATCAATGGTTAGTAATTATCAAAGCATTTTGTTTCCAATATGACCAAAGTATCATGTCGTTTCCTGTTGTGATAAACATTAACATTTTTAAGCTTTTGCTCGTTAACTAGAGTCGTCAGAAATTTTCCCAAAAAATTCTTTAAAGATATCTGTTTATATTTTGAGAATTTCTGACGACTCCAGTTAACGAGGAAGAGCTTAAAAATGTTAATGTTCACCACAACAGGAAACGAAACGATACTTCGGTATCATAATTTGTCGCACTTGTTTTATCCAGAGTTATTTAATATTTGATGATACTATGCTGTCGTGTACTGAAGATACTACCACTGGCCGTCAGTGTATTCACAGACCAGGCCAGATACAACAGGATACAAAGGATGGCTTACCCAGTTAATCAGCAGAGAAAATGTTTCTAGTCCCTGAAGCAAAAATATTTCACAGAAAAAAAGCATTCGAATTATCTTAACCAAATATGATGACCAGAGACTATTAAAGAGAGAAAACGGACAGGACGTCGACTTTTTTATTCACTCATCCGTGAAGTTTTGACCCAAACTCGACGTCCTGAGCCCTAATCACTCTGGGTAGCTATACCCCAAAACACGTTTAACTCCAAGTGCCGTTCTGCAAAGGGTTAGGGCTCAGGACGTCGAGTTGTGGTCAAAAATGCACGGATGGGTGAAGAAAAAAGTCGACGTAGAGTTGAGTCATCAGCACTTATAGTGACGTTATATAGGATTTAGGCTTATAGTATGTGTAGAATGCTTACTGACTGAGTGAGTTTGGTTTTACGCCGCTTTTAGCAATATTCCAGCAACATCACGGCGGGGGACACCAGAAATGGGCTTCACACATTGTACCCATGTGGGGATTCGAACCCGGGTCTTCGGCGTGACGAGCCAACGCTTTAACCACTAGGCTACCCCACCGCCCCGTAGGATGCTTACTAAACGCCGGAACTATCATGTAGTAATGGAAGATGGAAGCTTGTGAAATATCCGAATCGTATTTGACAACATGATTGCCTGTTTAATAGCCCTCTATGGAATATCATTGTTTGTAAATGTATGGCATTTGTGTCTGAAATAAAATTATATTATGCCGAATGAACAGGGCTTTGGAATAACGTTAGCTTAATAACAGTAGTGTCCGTGAAATACAGGAAATAGCTGTGTGTGAAATAACAAATAACGCCTGTGAAATAACCTCAAGTTGTGTTACGCAATAGTAGGGTGTGTTACATAAGAGCAATGTGCGAAAAACAATAGGCCTGTAAATTAATCATCGTATTGTAAGCACATATGAATCTAGCATTAATATGGTCATTATAAAACCTGTCTTTGTGTTACGTTATTTAATATTTACAAAATTTGCTTTCTTATGGGCTAATATCTTTCTGAACTAAAGATGGTATCATGTGCAACTCTTTTTCTCATACTCAAAACTCTGTCCTGTTTGGTCGGGTTCTCTGACGCGGTTCTAACATTGTACCGTTACACGGATGAATGGCGATCTGTCAGAGGTTCGCGAAGTACCGTTATGATAAACGGTTCTCGTAATACTAATAGCATCTTCTAATTTTGTTTGTTCAAAATATGGCGGATAGCGAGAAATATGCATCGGAAGGGGCCTGGGTCAGGACGGGGGTCTGGGCGTAGAAAGGGGGAAGGGAGGGGCCGTCCGAACGCTAGGGGATATGAATCAATTCATAGCCGAAATTTCCGTATCGTCGCTGCACCCCTTTTGTTTGTTTTTGCCTTACTTCGAACGTTCGTGTATCAACTATGGGTTGTTGTCATTTTAATTGCTTGTAAAAGTCGACGAGCCATTCCAGACCGATATCATAACAGAAAAAGTGACGAAGAGGAGGGTTGTCTCATGATGTCAGACAGCCCGAGGGGTAAGAGCTACGTCGGCCCGGGGGAGCCCGCCCTAGCACAACAGAAGCATCACCACAGGAAAGCGTTCGAGTACATCTCAAAAGCCCTGAAGCTGGACGAGGAAGATGCAGGTTAGATATTTTTGTGCATGATGAAATAATGGTATTATGCTACAAACTCCATTCGTTACACTGCTTTAATTATTAATTACTAATTAACCCTGTGAGGATTACGGGTTAAGAATAGATCCCAAGGCTCTCTGACTTGGTTGACACATGTTATTGTATCCCAATTGTGTAGATCGATGCTCATGCTATTGATCACTGGATTGTCTGGTCCAGACTTGATTATTTACAGACTACCACCATGTAGCTGCCGTGTGTTGTTAAACAACAAACAGACAAATATTTACAGACAGAAGCCACAGTGTTTTAATAGACACTAGTAGACAGGTTCATAATGTTTGTAGTTTACATCTAATACTATCGGTGGACTGGTTTCCATTGTTACCATACAGAGAAAACAACATACTTTATATGTTTATTTTTATTTTCACGGACCCATATAAACACAAAATGTGTAGTGTCAGTTATATTTCACATGTGGCACTACCAATACCTTGTCATGGTAGATATGCATCTGTTCAGCTAGATGTGAGTTCCTACATAGTGATGGTTTACATGTTTGTTTACCTTTTGTTTAACACCCCACCAGACCAAACAATCCAGTGATTGACATCACGAGCCTTGATCCGCACAATTGGGATACAGTGACATGCATCAACCAAGTGAGCAAACCTGACCATTTGATCCTGCTACTTGCTTCTGACAGCAAGCATTGGTTGCTAGACACCAGTTCTAATCTGGAACTTCAAGGGTAGACATGTTACAAGAATTAACCTGTAAGATATCACCAAGAAATCATGAACAGACAGATGTGCACGCACACATGCACATATACACACACAAGCACATGCCCTCTCAAGTTCACCCATATTTACGAAGTGCCATGTTTATTTACTTGGTGTTGAAAGAGTAAAACAGACTTCATTTATTTTTTTACCTCACACATTGTCTTCAAGGTTTGTTTTTCAGTTTCAATTTTTAACTGCTCAGATGGTGCGTGCAAAAATAATCTTTTATGTCAAATAAAATCTGTACCACTCAAAACTTGGAACAACTTGCATATGCTGACATGGTGTCCAACTGTTGCACACTGCTGTCTAATATTTTTACAAACAATGCCTGGTGAATGAGCTCAGTGTGGAACACAGTGCCCAAGTGTTTGTTTGAGTTGTTGTTAGAGCTGAACATAGGTTTTCATTAGGTTAAGCAGTTCACCGCCAGGTTTGTTTACAAATTGCCTCAGACGTGTTGCAAGGGGCAGGTGTGTTTTTAAATGGAATGAGAAGTACATCTCAAAGTGTGCAGCAGCATGCCTGCTTATATCACGACATAGCACAGAGATACAGATAACTTTTGGGGTCATTGCGTTATGTACTCGCTTTTGTTAATCTCAATTGGGTATCCTAATTTTCCTTTGAGTAACCAAATAAATTGTACCCACTTCACTCAAACTCAAGTGGGTATTTTGCCATTTTCAATTAATTGTAAAAATATATTTAAATTTAAATGTTGGTTTACGTGTTTGTTATATATATATAGTTGATCTGTAATAAGAGTAATGATAAGAAAGACTGCAAGTTTCCAAGTTCATGTGCTGAAATAGAACCCCTCAATATTCCTCAGTTATTTTATCTATCTACCGGTACGCAAGCTAAGATTTGACATTTGTGTGTGTACACATGTAAGATCAAATTAATTGAGTATTTACAAAAATTCAAGTGTACTTGTACACAAAAGACAATAGGAATTGAGTATTCACATAAGTGTTTGCTTAATTTACGCAGATACGCAGCTTATCTGTACCTCTGTAACGACTAGTGCTGGTGCTACTAGTCAAATAGTTGGCCAGTTGATCTCACTCAGCGATTATTGATTGGCTTAGGAGACCATTATAAATGAAGCATCAAATTAAACTTCAGAAAGTATGTTTAATATTGTTATGTTTGTTAATTCAAGACATGAACAACTGATGCTGTTATCTGATTGTTAAACTGCAATATAAACAACATAATCGCTTGAAATGTCCTCAATCTTCTTGATCGTAGTATTAATTGGTGCCTGTTTCGTTTGCACAATGTTATGATTGTGTCCTCTTATTGAGTTTTGTGGTGGAGTTTACAATTATTATTGATTATTGATAGACTACTAAGCTCCAGTTATGTCCTTTTGAGGATAATCACTGGTCTTTTCGAGACCATTCTCTGTCTGAGTCTGAAATTGTCTCCAGTCTTACTGAGACCATGTGCAATCTAACTGAGACAATCCTTGGTCTAACTCAGACCATCCCCTGTTCAACATAGACTCTCCACTGCCTGTATATTGTTATAATGAGTACCATTCCCAGTCAAATGAAGACTATCCCTGGTCAAGTGGAGACTATCCCTGGTCAAGTGCAGACTATCCCTGGTCAAGTGCAGACAATCCCTTGTCTAGTGAAGACTATCCCTGGTCAAATGAAGACTATCCCTGGTCAAGTGGAGACTATCCCTGGTCAAGTGGAGATTATCCCTGGTCAAGTGCAGACAATCCCTTGTCTAGTGAAGACTATCTTTGGTCAAATGGAGACTATGCCTGATGAAATAAAGACTATCCCTGGTCAAGTGGAGACTATCCTTGGTCAGGTAGAGACTATGCCTGGTCAAATGAAGACTATCCCTGGTCAAGTGGAGACTATGCCTGGTCAAATGAAGACTATCCCTGGGCAAGTGGAGACTATCCTTCGTCAAATGAAGACTATCCCTGGTCAAATGGAGACTATCCCTGGTCAAGTGGAGACTATCCCTGGTCAAATGACGACTATCCCTGGTCAAGTGGAGACTATCCCTGGTCAAGTGGAGACTATACTTGGTCAAATGAAGACTATTCCTAATCAAGTGGAGACTATCCCTGGTCAGGTGGAGACTATCCTTGGTCAAATGAAGACTATCCCTGATCAAGTGGAGACTATCTTTGCTCAAATGGAAACTATCCTTGGCTTAGTTAAGACTATCTCTGGTAAAGCGGAGACTATCCATGGTCAAATGAAGACTATCCCTGGTCTATTGAAGACTATCACTGTTTAAGTGCAGACTATATGTGGTGAAATACCCAGTCTAATGGAGACCAACAACAGTCTTACTTTCCACAATTCCAGGTCTCATTGAGATAATCACTAATCTTTGTGAAAACAACATCCTCAATGCTAACTGGTCCAGTCATTGATCATTTTGAAATATAACTTGTCAGAGAATCATAAACAGTGATGTTACAGCTGGCTCCATGTCAACTTGACACTGACACGCATCACGTCCTGCACAGAAAACAATCATGATGTGTGTACAGTTACCACTGTACCTCTAGCCTGCAGTGAACCTCCAACTGGTAATGGTGTCTGATCAGCGAGCATCCATGCACCAATAAAAATGGCTGCTCTCATAGTCTACAGTAAAACATAACCTAGATTTATGACCCCAAAGGGACTTTTTCATGTAAAGTGTTTCTCCAAGTGGGGTAATGTTACAGTTCTAACTGATGAGGGGAAAACGTGACTTCAGAATTTGTTTGGATTGTCATAAGTTAATATGTGCAATTGCTTCAACATTAAGCTGCATGACATTTGCCCGATGTTTACAATGTGTTGTTATTGACTTGTTTATCTAATTTTCTGTACTGTCCAAAGTTATGTAGTTTGAATAAAGTAAACTTAGTAGTATCTTGCTACTTTCTCCTCCTCCTCCTCCTCCTCCCCATCTTTCTTTCTTCTCTTTCCCCACCCCCACCCCACCCACCCACAAAAAATATAAAAATAATCAGTATGGGCCTGATCAGAGTTGTGTCCCTTAGGCATGCAAGTAACTATTGGGTCAAATCTCAGCTCACCCAGTTATATATCTTGGTTTGTCAGTGTATCTTTACTAGTGGGTTTCACCAAAGCCTAAATTGTCTAAGACCTGCATCTCTTTGAGCTATCCCCCTCTGTGATATAACTCGTGTACTCTTCAACGTGGCTTTATACCGACCAAATCACAAATCTGATGCACTCAGCAATAGTGATTGCAGACTGTAACTGTAGTTTCAATGGTTAGAATGTTTGATTCCTGAGAGTTTGTAGGGTTTTGGTTGTACCCTGTGCTGAGACACATGTAGCACATGTGGTGTTTCCTTAAGCATGTGACTTTGTGTCAACATCCACTATTGATGACCTCTCAATCAACACCCGGTAATGATGACCTCCCAGTCAACATCCACTATTGATGACCTCTCAATCAACACCCGGTAATGATGACCTCCCAGTCAACATCCACTATTGATGACCTCTCAATCAACACCCGGTAATGATGACCTCTCAATCAGCACCCGGTAATGATGACCTCCTAGTCAACATCCACTATTGATGACCTCTCAATCAACACCCGGTAATGATGACCTCTCAATCAACACCCGGTAATGATGACCTCCTAGTCAACATCCACTATTGATGACCTCTCAATCAACACCCAGTAATGATGACCTCTCAATCAGCACCTGGTAATGATGACCTCCCAGTCATCATCCACTATTGATGACCTCTCAATCAACACCCGGTAATGATGACCTCCCAGTCAACATCCACTATTGATGAACTCTCAATCAACACCCGGTAATGATGACCTCCCAGTCATCATCCACTATTGATGACCTCTCAATCCACTATTGATGACCTCTCAATCAACATCCACTATTATGACCTCTCAATCAGCACCTGATGTCAATCAACATGATGACCTCCCAGTCAACATCCACTATTGATGACCTCTCAATCAACACCCGGTAATGATGACCTCCCAGTCAACATCCACTATTGATGACCTCTCAATCAACACCCGGTAATGATGACCTCCCAGTCAACATCCACTATTGATGAACTCTCGATCAACACCCGGTAATGATGACCTCCCAGTTAACACCCACTATTGATGACCTCTCAATCAACACCCGGTAATTATAACCTCTCAATCAGCACCTGGTAATGATGACCTCCTAGTCAACATCCACTATTGATGACCTCTCAATCAACACCCGGTAATGATGACCTCCCAGTCAACATCCACTATTGATGACCTCTCAATCAACACCCGGTAATGATGACCTCCCAGTCAACATCCACTATTGATGACCTCTCAATCAACACCCGGTAATGATGACCTCCCAGTCAACATCCACTATTGATGACCTCTCAATCAACACCCGGTAATGATGACCTCCCAGTCAACATCCACTATTGATGACCTCTCAGTCAACACCCGGTAATGATGACCTACGAGATAACATCTTGCTTGTTGTTAGCCTCGTCAGCTCCTTGTTTTGACCCATCACTGTTTGCACTTATCTTCATTAGCTCCTCTTTTATACAGCTGACTTCCTTGTTGTCAGGTAATCTTTGTAACAATGAGTGTACCTACATTGCCCTCACTTCCATACATAAGGCATATGGTGAAGTGATTATTATTATTTTTTCCATTAATCCTACCCTATGTGAACATACCACCAAGTTGAAAGTTATATTCCATGGGTATTATGAAGCAGGTAGGCTGGTGGGTAGCCAGTGACGGTGGATATTACTTCCTGTAAGTACATGTACTCAAATCAAGCATGGGCTTCTCCACCAGTGGTACTCTGGTTATTATGACAGTGAATAGGAAGGCTTGTTAACTCTTTGAGATTAATAGCATGGAGGAATTATATCTACCATATAGCTGAAAGTAGGTGTATGACCATGCTGGTTTAAATGGCATCTCATAACAGGTCACATTGCCTACTGAGAATTCAGTGTAATTGTGGTAATGTTACATTTTTTTTTCACATTTTTTTTTTTTTTTCACATTTTTTTATTCACTTCACTTGGATACACTTTGTATGAAACAATCTGTGGACATAGTTTTGTAATGAAATAATATAATGGGTGGCATGTCACTCTGTTTCAAGTTCCACTGGGGGAAGAAGAGCAAGTAAAACTGGAGCAATGACAGATACACTTGGGTATAAGCTATTTCATTGTCACATTCACAGAACATTTTGGAGTATAATCCATTTTCTCTCAAATAAATTCATATTGAAATTGTTTCTAGCAATATATTTCTCAATGTCATATACATCTTTTAGTAACCCTTTATATGTGGTGAAACTTCGTTTAATTTTCTTTTTACATTTTTTGCTTGTTTATATTTCAACCAACTGAGTTACTTCCCTGTAGGCAATTCCTGAAGCAGACGCATGGCATAAATCTCTTATCAAACGCTTCTTCCACTGCCTAAATGGACCAGCACCATGACTGATAATGCTATCACTTGAAATGACCTGGCATACCATCTTCCTGGTAGGGTAGCTGCTTGTTTCCTTAGCAGTCAGAACACTCACCTGTCAGAATTTACTCTGTGAAGGTGAAGGTGTTAACTGATTCTGTGACAAGTGGAATCACATCAGCTGGGGAAATGTCAGCTTCAAATAAGTGTATAAATGAAAGTAATAGTTTGCCTGCATCTAGCCTTGCTCCAAGGTTGTACTAAATGCTGATGTATAGTAATTCTATCATTTAAAGAAGCAAGTCTACATAAGCGGACAGTACATCCGGATTTCACAAGTTTCTAAGGACGCCAGTCTGTTTATATTTTTTTAGAAATTTTCATTTAAACTTTTAATTATCACCTTAGAGGCTTGTGCAAGTCTAGCCTGCATCTTGTGCCAGATCTTGGTACCACCCGAGGCAGCATTGCACCAAGAAACAAATTAACAGAACAGCCATGTTAGAGCACTGATGACAAATAGCAATGTTACTATTAAATAATATATGAAAATAAAATTCCCTTTGAAAAGTATAATATTAAAAGTGAAAAGTGAACTTAAATGTTATGTCATCACATTCTTGGAAATTCACTCTGGTCTGCTAACCCGAAACTACTAAATTGTGTTGAGGACAAGTGAACATCCATTCTTGTAGTCCATATTGACAAGTCACATTAAGGGATATAATGGGTGGTGGGGTAGCCTAGTGGTTAAAGTGCTCGAAATTGATCTGGGTTTGCTTCCCCACTTGGGTACAATGAATGAAGCCCATTTCTTGTGTCCCCCACCGTGATAATGCTGGACAGCATAAACACTATACTCACTCACTCAGACATACGCAGGAATTATGTGTTGAGTAAAACCCTTCTGGTGCATGATACGGACAGTGGACAGAAAGCAGCCTATTTCCGATGAGTAGGAACAGACCTGTTTCTCCAGCGGTCTACATTACCCCATTCCCCAGGGAAGATGTGATGGGTGTGTATAGCTGGGCCAGGGACTGCCTGTAGGGACAGACCTGTTTCTCCAGCGGTCTACATTACCCCATTCCCCAGGGAAGATGTAATGGGTGTGTATAGCTGGGCCAGGGACTGCCTGTAGGGACGGGACTGCCTGTAGGGACAGACAGACCTGTTTCTCCAGCCTACATTACCCCATTCCCCAGGGAAGATGAGTGTATAGCTGGGCCAGGGACTGCCTGTAGGGACAGACCTGTTTCTCCAGCGGTCTACATTACCCCATTCCCCAGGGAAGATGTAATGGGTGTGTATAGCTGGGCCAGGGACTGCCTGTAGGGACGGACAGACCTGTTTCTCCAGCGGTCTACATTACCCCATTCCCCAGGGAAGATGTGATGGGTGTGTATAGCTGGGCCAGGGACTGCCTGTAGGGACAGACCTGTTTCTCCAGCGGTCTACATTACCCCATTCCCCAGGGAAGATGTGATGGGTGTGTATAGCTGGGCCAGGGACTGCCTGTAGGGACAGACCTGTTTCTGGGTCCACATTACCCCATTCCCCATGGGTGTGTATAGCTGGGCCAGGGACTGCCTGTAGGGACAGACCTGTTTCTCCAGCGGTCTACATTACCCCATTCCCCAGGGAAGATGTGATGGGTGTGTATAGCTGGGCCAGGGACTGCCTGTAGGGACAGACCTGTTTCTCCAGCGGTCTACATTACCCCATTCCCCAGGGAAGATGTAATGGGTGTGTATAGCTGGGCCAGGGACCCATTCCCAGGGAAGTATGGGGTATAGCTGGGGCCAGGGACAGACCTGTTTCTCCAGCGGTCTACATTACCCCATTCCCCAGGGAAGATGTGATGGGTGTGTATAGCTGGGCCAGGGACTGCCTGTAGGGACAGACCTGTTTCTCCAGCGGTCTACATTACCCCATTCCCCAGGGAAGATGTGATGGGTGTGTATAGCTGGGCCAGGGACTGCCTGTAGGGACAGACCTGTTTCTCCAGCGGTCTACATTACCCCATTCCCCAGGGAAGATGTGATGGGTGTGATGGGCCAGGGACTGCCTGTAGCTGGGCCAGGGACTGCCTGTAGGGACAGACCTGTTTCTCCAGCGGTCTACATTACCCCATTCCCCAGGGAAGATGTGATGGACGTGATGGGTGTGTATAGCTGGGCCAGGGACTGCCTGTCTGTGTTCATCAGACATCCTGACAGCAGCAGGTGAAAGGTTACCATGTACACAGCAGGCCATTGATACGGAGGCTGCTCAGAGGACTTGTTAGAGAAATCCGGCTTGTAATGGAGCAGCGTGGGAGGAAATGAATTTTAACTGTTTTATTTCAGAAGTTGCAGCTTATCTTGGTCACATGGGAGATCAGATGGAGAATCAAATTTAAGTTAAGGATTATTGAAGTGACTGTAACTGATGTAATCTCCTGCTGCTGAGCAATAAGCATCCAGCTCAGTTAACTTCAGTGGTGAAAAAAATCATGTGATTGTAAAGAAAGACTGCTGAAATAGATGGAACCTTATTTGTCTGTCACTGTTATCTCATGCAGGTCTCTGTCAGGGAAGAATTGTACCCAGTCCCTGATTCTGATTCGGTGGGATAGTCTTGTGGTTAAAGCGGTCGCTCATCACGCCAAAGATCTGGGTTCGATTCCCCACATGGGTACAATGTGTGAAGCCTATTTCTGGTGTTCCCCACTGTAATATTGCTGAAATATTGCAAAAAGTGGTGTAAAAGCATACTCACTCACTCACTCTGATTCTTGTTGTAAGAGGTGACTGGATAGGATTGTGTGGGCAGGACGGTCACTTATTATTGTTCCCCGCCGCAACGAGGAACGGGGGACTTAGCATTCAGCGGGGTCCGTACGTACGTCCCGATTTTTGTTAACGCGATATCTCATGAACTGTTGTAACCAATGTCTTCAAATTTGGTGACAGCCTACATTGGGGATTACCCAGACACCAGTCGATTTGGGGGACCTTGACCTTATCTTCAAGGTCACCACGACACTTCGAACACTTTTCAAACTGTTGTTAATGTGATATCTCATGCACTGTTGTATCCAATATCTTCAAGGTTGGTGACAGCCTACATAGGGGGATTACGCAGACACCAGTTGATTTGGATGACCTTGACCTTATTTTCAAGGTCACCACACCACTTTTCAAACTTATTTAAACGCGATATTTCATAAAACATTGCATCCAATGTTTTTCATTTATGTCAACAGCAGACACCAGTCATTTCAGGCATCTTGTATGTGACAAAGCAATAAAAAGTAGTAAATATAGCTATTCCATTCTTTAGCGGCGGGGGACATTGCCATATCAGTGGCAAACACTTGTATTGTTTATTATCGTAACACATGGACATTGTTCATCATAGAAAGTGCAAAATCCATCCCACAAAACAACAAGAAACAAAATCCATCCCACAAAACAACAAGAAACAAAATCCATCCCACAAAACAACAAGAAACAAAATCCATCCCGCAAAACAACAAGAAACAAAATCCATCCCACAAAACAACAAGAAACAAAATCCATCCCACAAAACAACAAGAAACAAAATCCATCCCACAAAACAACAAGAAAAAATCCACAAGAACAAATTTCCATCCCAAAACAACAAGAAACAAAATCCATCCCACAAAACAACAAGAAACAAAATCCATCCCACAAAATAACAAGAAACAAAATCCATCCCACAAAACAACAAGAAACAAAATCCATCCCACAAAATAACAAGAAACAAAATCCATCCCACAAAACAACAAGAAACAAAATCCATCCCGCAAAACAACAAGAAACAAAACATCCATCCTGCAACAAGAAACAAAAACAAGAAACAAAATCCATCCCCAAAATAACAAGAAACAAAACAAAATCCAAGAAACAAGAAACAAACAAAATCCATCCCAAGAAAATAACAAGAAACAAAAACAAAATCCATCCCGCAAAATAACAAGAAACAAAATCCATCCCACAAAATAACAAGAAACAAAATCCCTCCATACTCATCGTGAAGTATCGGTGTAGTTTTGTTTGAAAGTTGGCCCAGCAGTGTCTGTCAGTGTCATCACATGATGCTGTGGGAAATGTTTTACTAAGCTGCAGTCGTCTTAAGTTAAATTGACTTTGCAATTGTGAATGGCCCATGCTTGCGTAAGATTTGTCAACATGGGGCCATAGACGCTTAAAGAAAATGTCTTTCTTAATCCCTGTGCACAGGGGGTACTTGAACCTTGAACCTGTTTCAACATTTTCTGTTTGAGGACATCTGGTTTCATCCATTATTTGATTCAGTCTTACCACTTGACAAGCAGATTACCCTCCGTGCCTGTGGGTGTCTTGGGGTGCAGGTGTCTGAAGCAGATTACCTTCCATTTTTGTGGGGGGCAGGTGTTGAAGCAGGTACCCCATGGGTGTCATTCCATCAGAGGCTTTCATGGATAATCTTCTTTCTATGTCAAAGTATTGTTAAGGTTGCAAGATTAACACTTTGGCTTTCTTTTAAACTGATCAGGTACAACTACATTCCATGTTTTGTACATTTCTGTAATTTGCTACGGCAGATCCTGTTCCGACCTTGCTTGGGATTATGACCGATTTCTTCAGTTGACAAAAAACTGAAAAATCAATTCTCTAAGATCGTTGTCTCTGTTTGGTCTGAAGGTGAAATGAATGTTTAAGCATGTTTATCTGTGTTATATTTATTGAGGTAGTGTATTTGGTGAAACTGCCTTTAGTTACTTTCAAAATCTATCTCAGACATTCACTACCTGACAGTCCCTTATGCATTTCCCCTTTGTTGGCCCATTCTTCTGAGTTTTACCCAGTCAACTGAAACTGTATTTCCACCGTGGAAGCAGATATTTCCCCTATTGTTGCTGGTTGAAAGCATGGTCCCCCTGGTACAGAACTGGCCAGCAATGCTGATTCAGTAAGTCAGGTAGATAAAACCTTTGGCATGAAACTATTGCTGTAGAAAAAGTGTGATAAAACTGTTATAACATGGAAGTATTTACGTTGTACATTGTTTGGATCAGAGTTGGAAAATATGTACTGTGATGCTGACTCACGTTGTGGTATAAGACAGTTATAACACAGGGTAACCCACTGTCATACTTTGTTTTGGATGAGGGTGGGAAAATATGTCATAATACTGTAATGTGGAAAGTGCGGTATAAGAAAGTATTACCCACTGTTATCCTCCCTTCTGACAGTAGAGAATGAGACAGCGATGACCTGGGGCTACCGACTGTTGTATTGGCTGTGGTCGCAGTGGTTGGCCAAGAATTAGGAATGTAACACACTGTGATACTGATTGAGAAACATGGTCCTGTGTTGCAGAACACAAGATGTGAGAAAATCAGATTAAGATAGATTAATTCCTCCTTCAGCCTGTAACCCTGGCTTGGCTATTATAATGAATGTTACTGATGTCTGACATTATTTTATCCAATGAAAACAGTTCAGTGGTAAATACACTGTTCATAATGAAAACATCAATTTTGTATGCATGTGTGCGTGACAGTTGCTCCTTGACCCCACCTGTAACAGGAATTCTGTAAAACAATATTAAATATAACCGCCCACCCACCCCAAAAATAAATAAATAAATAAAAATTTAAAACATCAACAAGGGTTTGATGTTATCAGGACACAATTATGAGGGAGAAAGGTATCCTCATGGTTTAAGGAAATTTGATATCTTTTAAACTGTTCAAGTCTACTTTCAGCTTATTGGTATTTTTGGTGTAGTCGGTTTGTAGCCTTAAGATGTCTAATCTAATTTCTGGATTTATCCTTTTATCTCATGGCAATGGTTTCATTGTTTTTACTCTGTGAAGTAATACGATGCTCAAGAATACAAGGCAATCTGTTCGGGTAATGTGACAATATAACACTTCCATGGATATGTTTTATGGTAATTTAGATGGCATAAAACAGTGTCGCAGGAGGACCACGTTTAGCCTCTTTTGGATCTCTGGTTACTGAAAACGTTTTGAGGTTGTTATTTGACAAGTTCCTACTGCTAACAAATGACTACCATGTTGCTGACCTGATGAAGAATGGAAATATGGCTCAACTGAAAGATAATGGCTTGTTATCCCCCCAATCTAAGCTGCTGTGGACTTGTTTCCGGAGCATAACTCATTAACCATTACTTGTTTCTTCATCAACCTGTGTGTACGTCAGGGATGCATTGAATTCTTCACTGTTGCTGTTTGAGGAAGTTGATGACTGGGTGGGTTCTTGTGGATGTTTCTGTGGCAAGTTCAGAAGCGGATTTCATGCTGCAGCCCATTACTGTGAAACCCTC
Source organism: Haliotis rubra (assembly GCF_003918875.1). Lineage (NCBI taxonomy): Eukaryota > Metazoa > Mollusca > Gastropoda > Lepetellida > Haliotidae > Haliotis > Haliotis rubra. The sequence continues at coordinate 2,730,114 of NW_025766558.1, read as the reverse complement.
TGATTATGAAACCATGTAAGCAAATCTGATATTCATCGTACAACCCTGTTGGCAACCCAGTTTAAAGTAGATCCCATTCAGTGTAAGCTTAAGTGGTTGTAGGTGAGCTTTAGTGACTTGTCTTACCAAAACAGTGGTTGTAGGTTTAGTGAGACTTGTCTCCTACCAAAACAGTGGATGTCCTACCTTGAGAGAGTGAGATATCCTACCTTGACAGTGGGATGTCTTGACTATCACCTTGAAAGTGGGATGTCTTGACAGAGTGAGATATCCTACCTTGAGAGAGTGAGATATCCTACCTTGACAGTGGGATGTCCTACCTTGACAGAGTGAGATATCCTACCTTGACAGTGGGATGTCCTACCTTGACAGAGTGAGATATCCTACCTTGACAGTGGGATGTCCTACCTTGACAGAGTGAGATATCCTACCTTGACAGTGGGATGTCCTACCTTGACAGAGTGAGATATCCTACCTTGACAGTGGGATGTCCTACCTTGACAGAGTGAGATATCCTACCTTGACAGTGGGATGTCATTCCCTGAGTGAGATGTCATGCCATAGTGTCTAGCTATAATAAAGTAACGTCATGTATTCATGTCCTTTGAAGGTATTAAAGATACTTCAAGAATAGAGGGTATTGTTTGGTTTACTCATCAGTAGCGAATTATTAGAATATGCTTATAGAAAACCAAGTCAGACACAGTGAAACATTTAGTTTTGCACCTTCAACTTGTATTGTTAGAATATGCTTATAGAAAACCAAGGCAGACATAGTGAAACATTTAGTTTTGCACCTTCAACTTGTATTGTTGTAGACATTATGCTGCCAGAACATGAAAGTTTGAAATTGACAAATGTTGGACTCTGGGACTCAACTGACAATTGATATGACTTCATTTCTTAAATAGCAGGATCATTTGACATCCAGAGTGATGGGTCAAAATAATTCAGATGGGTCATCATTTGTGTATTTCTGACCACTGAATTAGTTATGATCACATAAGAAAATGTACATCTGGAAGCAGATGATGTCATTGATCAACACCCAGGGTCAGTGATGTTGCTGTAGAACTGGGTGGTAACAAAGCATCTATATCTCCAAATTACATGAGAACCAATTAGGGCTACACGTGGCACTCCCCTCAGACCAGAGTGAGGTGTGACAGTTGAGATTGATCTCCCTCCTCCTGATGTGTTGGGTCAGATATGTCTGGGATTGGCAGATTCAGCAGGTGCTTGCAAAGAGGCATACAGCTACAATCTACGCCTGGCATCACACTGCTGCCAATTAGGAGAATCATGGTTTTATGTGGAAAGGGTTATATACCATAGTGATGTTGTCCATTGATAATATGGGTTATATACCATAGTGATGTCCATTGATAATATGGGTTATATACCATAGTGATGTTGTCCAGTGATAATATGGGTTATAAGCTATAGTGATGTTGCCCTTTGATAATGTGGGTTATATACCACAGTGATATTATCCATTGATAATATGGGTTATATATCATAGTGATGTTGTCAACAAGTTTCCATGTTTCTGTACTATAGTGATAATGCCCACAGATAAATGTGGGTGGTATGTCATAGTAAATTTGTCAGGATGTTAACATAGGTTCTGTACTATAGTCATGGTGTCCCATAGTGGTTTGGCCTATGGTTCATTTTGTGTTAAATACCCTGCTGCTGTTGATGACTTAATATTGCTTTTTTTCCTCAGTACACCAACAGTTAGTCCCAGAAATAAAGCTAGTTTAAATAAATATATTTTTACAAAGTAATAAAATGTGTTTGAAATAAACCCAACAACCATTATTATATTACTACAGATGAGGCAGTCTTAGGCTTGTTGTCCCTGGTTTGATATGTCTGTATGTCGTGGTGCTGTTCTAGCAGGAACTGAGTCAATTATTAGGTTGCTTGGATCAAGAGATACCCTTCATGGGGATTTAGTTTGCTTCTGTTTGCTTACTTGTTTGAAATAAAGTTTGAAGTTGAAGATCGTTAAAATGCCCTTTTTGTTCAGAGGTTTTCAAGTTGATTAGGTCATTTGTACAAAAATGTATTAAGATTGCATACTAATTATGCTTAGATTTGGGTTCAGCATAAATGTTCAAATTATTTCAGCCTTTTTTTCAATGACAGATTTTACCATTTACCTTTGACCTAGATCTTAGAGTTTCTCAAAATACAGATTTGCCTTGAAATTGCTGTACTGATAAAGCTGGTATTGTTGAGACTATAGGTTAAATCATTCTAATATTATTTTTCGTTCATAGAATTTACAAAATCAGATACTGTCAAACGCTTTTTATTTCTTTCTGGAAAACCACTACTGTAGGATAGGATTCTAAACACACGTTATATCTGGTCCAGATTTATCTTTACTGATGGCCATGAGGACACTATAGGCTGTTGATGTACAGTACTCACTCACTCACCCACTCACTTGTTCCTATCTGATCAATAAAGTATTCAATAGATCACATCTGTGAGTCGTTGGCCAGGTGAGATGGTCAGGCAGGGTGATAAGGAGTTAGTTAGGTTACAAATCACTAATTAGTGTTGACAGGAGTGTTGTGTTGGCTAGTGGATCAGGTTACGGCGGAAATACAACTACTGATGTTCCCTGCATAGATTCTGGACCTCCAGATAGGAGACTGTTTTCATGGCAACTAATTATGAATCTGGACATAACTTTCTGCTTCATTTGTTCCAGATCAAAAAAGAAAACAAATATTGATTCTTACTTCCCCCCTTCCCGAACATAGTTGTACTATCTGAATAATGTTGAGAAACAGGTACATTCATTACATTCTCAAACTGACATACAATGAAAGATATAACATACACCTGCAGTGGATGTTAACTGCCACTCGCTCTCTGTCTCTCTCTCTCACTCACTCACTCACTCTACCTTGCAATAGCACCAGCACCTCTCCCTCAGTATCACAACCATCCAGTCCAATTACAAACATGGTGATCAACACTTCCATATTGATTCTCGCCCAGAAAAAACTCTCTGCCGTGCTTGTCATATTGATTTAAACCCCCACAATGATGTGAACGTGATGGGCCACATGGGTTAATCATGGAAATAGTTTTTTCTTTTTATGATCATAGCAAACACATACCTCTCCCAATACTCATGTGAACTGCTGTTGACACATGTTCAAGTGAATGCACATTTCAAGACATGTAATCGTAAAACTGATTCAGGCATTGATTTGCTTGTCAGACAGTAGTCAGTGGACAGTTTGAAAACCCATGGGTTTCTGTACAGACAGTTCCTTATCAAGAATTTACCATTGCATGCAGTGTCAGATTTACTTCCAGTGAAAGCTGCTGGGTAATCACGACTCAAGTAGACATCTCTATTGCTCTATGGTCTGGTGCATCCATGTTGACATTGCTCAAATATTGTGACCCCCTCCTTTGATATAGCTGTAATACTGTGATGGCCTTCTTATTGAAGTAGACAGAGCAGTAACCCACCACTATCATCCACCACTGACACCAACCACTATAGTCTGTTTGCAGCGAAAACGTACCGGTGAATTGCACTTTAAACAAAAATGTAAATTGAATAAAGTGAAATTAAGATTGCGAATCCTCATAATTCCACCTTGCCAATTGAACATTTTAAATCTTAGATTTTTATTCCACTTAGGAAAAAAGTTGTCTAACAAACGATCATAGTTTCAAATCGCTTATATTGGTTTCTACAACAAACAGACTATACCATCCATCACTGAACCCAACTACTACCATCCACCACTACCATCCACCACTAACACCTGTCCACTACCATCCACCACTGACACCAACCACTATCATCCACCACTAACACCAACCACTATCATCCGACACTACCATCCACCTATAACACCAACCACTACCATCCACCACTAACACCATCCACCACTAACACCAACCACTACCATCCACCACTACCATCCACCTATAACACCAACCACTACCATCCACCACTAACACCATCCACCACTAACACCATCCACCACTGACACCAACCACTACCATCCACCACTGACACCAACCACTATCATTCACCACTGACACCAACCACTACCATCCACCACTAACACCAACCACTACCATCCACCTATAACACGCAACCACTACCATCCACCACTACCATCCACCACTGACACCAACCACTACCATCCACCACTCACACCTACCACTATCATCCACCACTGACACCAACCACTACCATCCACCTATAACACGAAACCACTACCATCCACCACTACCATCCACCACTGACACCAACCACTACCATCCACCACTAACACCAACCACTATCATCCACCACTAACACCAACCACTATCATCCACCACTGACACCAACCACTACCATCCACCACTGACACCAACCACTACCATCCACCACTAACACCAACCACTATCATCCACCACTAACACCAACCACTACCATCCACCTATAACACCAACCCACCCTACTCACCATCCACCACTGACACCAACCACCACTCCACACCAACCACTATCATCCACCACTGACACCAACCACTACCATCCACCACTGACACCAACCAACCCACTGACACCAACCACCATCCACCACTGACACCATCCACCACTGACACCATCCACCACATCCACCACTGACACCAACCACTACCATCCACCACTGACACCAACCACTACCATCCACCACTAACACCAACCACTACCATCCACCACTGACACCAACCACTACCATCCACCACTGACACCAACCACTACCATCCACCACTGACACCAACCACTACCATCCACCACTGACACCAACCACTACCATCCACCACTGACACCAACCACTACCATCCATCCACCACTACCATCCACCACTGACACCAACCTCTACCATCCACCACTGACACCAACCACTATCATCCACCACTGACACCAATCACTACCATCCACCACTGACACCAACCACTCCACCACTACCACACTACCATCCACCACTGACACCACACACACCCATTTTAGAAATGCACAAACATTCCCAGTTTTGGAAATGCACAAACATACTTTATGGAACCAGAAAATACAGGTTGAAAGTAGGAATTATACTTGTTTGCAGTGAGTTATTTATGAGGGTGACGTAACATGCCTGTTGTTGTGTTCCAGGTCGCAAGGAACAAGCCATTGATCTGTATAAGAAGGGCATCATGGAGCTGGAGAAGGGCATCTCAGTTGAGGTCAGCGGACAAGGTAGGCTGGAATCTGATATGTCAGCTGTGTAAGGGTGTAGTGCTATGAAGGTTATACAGCAGAACCTTGTGACATCACAAAGGTTATACAGCAGAACCTTGTGACATCACAAAGGTTATACAGCAGAACCTTGTGACATCACAATGGTTATACAGCAGAACTTCGTGACATCACAAAGGTTATACAGCAGAACCTTGTGACATCACAAAGGTTATACAGAAGAACTTTGTGACATCACGAAGGTTATACAGTAGAACCTTGTGACATCACAAAGGTTATACAGCAGAACCTTGTGACATCACAAAGGTTATACAGTAGAACCTTGTGACATCACAAAGGTTATACAGCAGAACCTCGTGACATCACAAAGGTTATACAGCAGAACCTCGTGACATCACAATGGCTATACAGCAGAACCTTGTGACATCACAATGGTTATACAGCAGAACCTTGTGACATCACAATGGTTATACAGCAGAACCTTGTGACATCACAATGGTTATACAGCAGAACCTTGTGACATCACAATGGTTATACAGCAGAACCTTGTGACATCACAAAGGTTATACAGCAGAACCTTGTGACATCACAAAGGCTATACAGCAGAACCTTGTGACATCACAAAGGTTATACAGCAGAACCTTGTGACATCACAAAGGTTATACAGCAGAACCTTGTGACATCACAAAGGTGATACAGCAGAACCTTGTGACATCACAATGGCTATACAGTAGAACCTCGTGACATCACAATGGCTATACAGTAGAACCTGGTGACATCACAATGGTTATACAGCAGAACCTTGTGACATCACAAAGGTTATACAGCAGAACCTTGTGACATCACAATGGCTATACAGCAGAACCTTTTGATCATCATAAAAGTTATACAGTAGAACCTTGTGACATCACAATGGCTATACACCAGAAGCTTGTGACACCACAATGGCTATACAGCAGAACAGTGTGATATCATAAGTTATACACCAGAACCTTGTGACATCACAATGGCCTTGCCCAAAAAACAACTTTTATGATATCACTATTACTGAACAGCAGAATTGTGAGGTGATATTAATTCTGTATTTTTAGTCTTGAAGAATTCTTGATGCTTACAAACTTCACTTTATTCTTTTATGTACTAAAGATATATGGACATTATAAAGCAGTTTGTGATCAAGTTAATGTTTTTTCAAGGTGAATCGTATGAGAGAGCCCGGCGCCTCAAGGAGAAGATGCTGACCAATATGGTTATGGCCAAGGACAGACTGGATGTTCTCGGTGAGCTCATGTTAGGATGTTCTAGAATTTGTTTTAGAAATCCCTGTCATTGTGCTGTGTTATTATTTTACCTGTAGACTTCATTCCTTTCCACCATATCCTGAGGCCCTCGTAGCTTCTGACCCGTGCACACACACACAACACACAGCCCCTGTCACGCGACAAACACATCGTCTGTGTCAATATGGCTGACCATAATGGGACACAACTGACCCAAGTCAAACTGCCGCAAGTCACTTTGCAGAGTACTGGCCCTTGACGATGCCAGGATCTTCTGAATGATGGTTTGCATCACACATTCATCAAGATGGAAAAATACCGTCTAAAAATTTCACCAAATTAAAAAAAATCAATTTAAGAAGGTCATTATCAAGTGGTAAATGTAAGGTGCCATGAATGTCTTCTGGCTTCCAGTCCAGTTTCTACTGACATACCTGGATGGTGATGTGCATTGTGATGCCACATGTAAATAGTAAATCAAAGTTTTAAGGAAAATATTTTGCTGATGCATATTACAGGGAACAGAACTGTGTGTTTCTTACCTGAAACTATTCCACAGTAATGTTTGTCTACTCCTTTCACATATTCTGAGCACAGTGACACCTTGTATTTAGTTCTAATAATTTTTATTTATTTAATGCAAAAATATACGTAAGTTTTAGGGCCCATCATAATGAGCCTGTTTACAGGATTGACCATGGAAATTGATTATTCAATAAGTTAAGTGATCCTCATAATCTTCATTAAATCATGAAAGCAAATGTTTTTCTGATTGATTATTTCTTGACTTGATGTATGTCTCCTTGCATTATGTGTTAACATCCTGATGTTGATGTTTATTCATCGTCATTACACCATCTGTGTTACTTGTTGTGATTTCTGTTGTACTGCTGGCTTTACATTGCATGCTTATTGTACAGTCCCTTTAATTTGCTTTTTATATTTTGTTCACTCTGCACACAGAGAAAGTCTTACAACACATAAGATTAGACGCCATTGCTGAGGAGAGAGATCACAGAGACAGTAAGGGGAGGCAACCCCCCCAAACACATGTCACTGATAAGAATACAAGAGTTGTGGCCCCTGGCAAGAAGACTCCAGGTACCTGGCTGGTTATGCTTCACATGCTTCACTCTGCCTAACGGTTGATTCGCTTCATTGCAGGATGCAGTAGTTAGATTTCACTTCTCATTCCAGCACTGCATGGCCTACAGCATGTGCAGTATGGGCTCGACTACACCAGGGAATGGTCTTGTGGTGTGAAAGTTTTCAAAGTTTATGTTTTTAATATTGGCATGGATATTATTTGTGTGTAATTTGTTTGTTAATCAAAACAAATTGCCTTTTGGTACTGATGAGTTAGTTAGTTTATGAGAAAATTCAAGGGGGAAATTGTTTCATGTCTGTGCTTTGATCTCTCCTTAGTTGGGACGGAACAGGTCAATGAGACGTGGTCCTTTAGTCAGTTGTTATAACTTGATACTGTAGATGCTTGAATATGTATTATAAGATCAGTCTGCCATTGTGGTACGCATTGCATCATGGGTTAGACATTATGGTACGCATTGTATCATTGGCTAGAAGTTGTGTGCATACTGTGTTATTGGTCAGATATTGTGGTATGTATTTTATCTTTGGTCAAGACATTGTGGTACATTTGCATCATTGGTTAAACATTGTGGTTTGTGTTGTATCACTGGTTTGACATTGTGGTACAAACTATATCATTTGTTAGACATTGTGTTATGCATTTTGTCAGTGGTCAGACATTGTGGTATATATTGTATCTTTGGTCAGACATTGTGGTATTGTGGTGTGTGTTTATGAAATGTATATCATATCATGATATGTGTTGAAGCATGCCTGCCTGTATCATAATTTGTATTAGTGCTTGAAACCTTATTTAGTTTTGTTGATGTTGTCGTCTCACCAGATGAGATATGGTAAATATGTAGTGTAGGTTCAGTGACTTTGTCCCTCAGTTTGTGAATGTTCTCAGTGTGAACATAACAGTGACCCATGTAGTGATTGGTATCATAGTGTTCAGATCACCAGAATAATGTGCTGCGTGTCTCATTCGTTACTTTGTGGGTACCTGTGCCTTTCACATTTTTGTTTCAAATATGGTACTTTATTCATGATGAATACTATTCTAACCAGTGCCTCTTTCATATGTAAACTAAATATGTCTATAATGTAAGTAGGTGATTAATTAGATTAATCTTTGACTCAGTCATGTAACGACCAATATTGAATTCTTGTTTCAAGTGTTGGAGGTGAGCTACAGAGCCTATTAAGTTTGTATGAAGGAAACCAATGTCATTGTTCTGATGTTTAGAGTAATACTTGCCTGTCAATACCGGAGTAATGTAATGCCTTTTTGTGTAGTATTGTCAACCATGTAATAATGAGGAAGATGGACAGTTACATGTCACAGTTGTAGGATGGTGGTCATGATTTCCACTGTCGGCTTCTATACTTGCAGTCACAAGTAAACCTCTGAAGCCAATGAAGATGGCCGTGCACAAGTGCAATACACTGCCTCGCTCCCACAGTGCTACTCGGGAACCATCAGGACCAGGGGCGTCGCCACGGGCAGCCAGGAAAGCTTCCCTCCATCACAGGAATCTGTCACAGGGGGATGTGAGTAGCCCACTCCTGCAGCTGTAACTTAAAAGCCACATAGTGGTTCACTCACTGCAATTTGATGTACAGATATGATAGAACTGGTAAACTTGAGTTATAGTCGTAAACATTCCCTCTGGATTATGGTTGCCTTATTCCTGTGGTTACCACCGACACATACAGAAAAATGGAAATGAAAATATTTACTAGGTCATAGTTCCCTTAGGTGGTATGCTATGCCACATTTCCGAACATGGCTCCTAGAATATCCTACATCCTGTGGGCATAACAACAATACAGTCATTCCCTTTGTAAATATGTTTCAGGATTTAAAGTTACTGATGCTTTAGCTCAAAGTTTATGTTTAAATTGTGCTTTTAAACTTCAACCGTGCCGCCATTTTCATGCTTCGAAATGTGTTTTACTACGTGCGATTTGATTGGTTTGCCACGATTCTTGGCAATAATGGCGTACGATAGGGGTACGAGTCTTCTTGTAGGTCACGGAAAGAGGCGAGTAGTTACGAATGCCCTTACCTACTGCAGAGTTATCTCCCCTTAACCCATGACTTGTTTTTGTTTGATAAGACTGATGCCTGTTGAAAGTGTTAAAGGTCACATGCAACGTAAAACACAACTTTGCAGATTCTGATACCTTTCAGTATGGACTTATCGAAACAAATCGTCAAAAATGCAAATTCAACTTATAAAGTTGAAAAATAACGCGATGAAAAAAACCGCGCGAAATCGGAGTTCAAACGTTTCACTAATTTTCCCCGACTTTTCTGGGGAAACGGGTTTCAACAGCTGGGCTGCGCTTTATAGCACGCGGCGCCAGTGAAGTAGGTTCAAGCGCAGCTTGAAGCGGTTGTCCGTGAATGCTTTCGGTTAAGGCTTTGGTGTGAGCTATTTTTCTAATGTTTTGTTGATATCTCACAGGCGAAGCTTTTATATGTTATGACAGTAAATTAACTGTTTATATAATTTCATTTGTCTATTTCACCACACGCTCTTCTTACCGAAGTCACTTTCTCAGTTCGATACTTAAAAGCAATGCCATTATTTAGCGTTGACAGAATTTCCAACTGTGATATAGATATGTCGCTGTCGCAGACTAAACTCAATGTCTTGTTTTATTGACACCTGTGTGTCTGCCTGCCTGTCTGCTAATGACAATATTCAATACACAGCTGCTATCACTGACCACATGCAATTTGAACTTAACACCAATCAGGCTATACACCATAAACAAAATGCATTGATTTATGGCCCGAGTTCGGTCTCTGTCACATTATGTAATTACACAGACAGGCAGGTGTGATACTTGAACACATGACATGTTATGATGTCTGTTGATTGCAAAATGTTATACAAAAAAAATGAGCATGTATTTACAAAACCCAACATCTCTATATATACACACACAATGAGCCGTGAGGGCATCTGCAAATGAACCAGCCGTTACACTTGAGTGCACACCCACCCGCTCTGACTGGGTTCGGTATCCCGGCTGCTTCGTTTCTTAGGAAGTAAACCGAAGTAGACAATATTGCACTTTTGATTTGCTATTGTACGCTTATAATTTTGTTTATATGTTTTTTCATAACCAGCAATGTATATTATATGTCATGAATAAGTGATAATTGTGTTTTAATTATGTTTGATTTTTTGGTTGCATGTGACCTTTAAACTTATCCCGTGGAGATTCTGGGTTACAAATGGTTCCCAGTAACCTATGCAGGAAGTCCACTATATGTATCAGGTGGTCGGACCAAGTGTGTCATCATATATCATTGCCCACAACATTGTCACTGGATTGTCTGGTCTAGACTTGATTGTTTACAGGCTTCCATCATACAGCTTGAATATTGTTGAGAGCATTGTTACACAATAACAAGCAATCATTCTACACAAGCCAATCCGGGGGCCGTGGGGTAGCCTAGTGGTTAAAGCGTTGGCTCATCATGCCGAAGACCCGGGTTCGAATCCCCACATGGGTACAATGTGTGAAGCCCATTTCTGGTGTCCCCCGCCGTGATGTTGCTGAAATATTGCTAAAAGCGGCGTAAAACCAAACTCAGTCAGTCACAAGCCAATCCGCCCTGTAGAAACCACAGACTAGTAGGGTGATGGAGTGACATGGCAGCCTCACATATTACCCGTATCCTGCAGACCCATCCATGGGTGTTCCGGCTGAATGTGGAGATAAGCAGGGATGTGAGATGGGATGTCAGGCCACTGATCTGTTCTACTGTTTCAGGCTCGTGGTGCTACAAAGGGGAAGAGAGAACTGTCTTTAGCAGGCCTGAAGAACGTCGATAAAAAGCTGGCCAATATGATTCTGAATGAGGTCATCGACCAGGGGCCTACAGTTTCTTTCAATGACATAGGTAAGACCAACTGTGTTGCCCAGGCAGACTGCCTCTGCGGGGATTCCAGGCTACAGCAGGACCCCAACAACCTGTGCTTGTCATAAGATGCGACCGAATGGAATGACGATCACTGGATCGTCTTGTCCAGACTTGATCATTTATCATATACCTTGAATATTGTTTTGTGCAGTGTTAGGCAACAAGAACAACCAATACAACAACAGTTTTTAGAAGACATGTGAGATTGAAAAATGTTTTATGAATATTTTTATGGGTGCTAATACATGATAATAGCTTGTTGATCCTGGCCACGGGCTTGTAGCGCAAAAAAAACTGGCTTCAAGGTATATACTGTCACTGACAGGGTCTTAGCACTTGGAATGGGGTGTTACGATGTCAACACACAAAGTTTGTATCAGGGTGAATTAAGACATGCCTCACAAGAATCGATAGTACTTTGGGAGCTAGCTCTGAAAATAGTGATTTCTTGATTCCAAGCCAATATCCCTGCTCAGAATTGTACCGCAAACTTACCGATTTTCTTGTTTATTTCATAGGATACACAAACGACATGCACCAAAAATGCTGAATTGATGGTACCTGTCGGCATGCTAATCGCCATTCTTCCAGAGACACTTGCCTAACTGTCATTATGAGTTTACATACATCTGTTCATCCCAAACAGGCCTGTGTTGTGCGCATTCACCATTGATGACCTTGGCCTTGACCTGCCCTGCACTACAAGGGCCAGTGATCTGAAGGGAAATATTTTATTTATAGCCAATCAGATCGCTGGCTCTTGTCAGTGTGGGACAGGTCAAGGCCAAGGTCATCAATGACTCAAGGACTCAAATTACAGAAATAAGAAACATGCAGATGTATTGGAGACATTATTGTCTGAAGTGGTTGATACATAGAGGATATTATATGAGTGCCCATGTCATACTATGTTAATGACACGAGTGCCTTAATGTTGATATTTCCGGAGCGAGCGCGAGGGATATACCGATATTTAGGCACGAGTGTCGTGAACATAGTATGACATGGGCACAGATATGATATTCTGTTTATTACCAAAGTCGTCAAATTGAGGAAAATACACCCAAATCTACTTTCAAACAAAGGCTGGCTACCCGTCGTCGCCGCATGTAGAATGCAACATCACAGAAGAAATGTGACGTCATGACATCACGACACCATGACAAATTGATATTTTGCCCTAGGGCATCGTATGAAAAATATAAACCCCGATATTTTCGCCCTCATAGGTAATAAAAATCTGTCTGTTTCAGCTGGTCAGCATATAGCAAAACAAGCCTTACAAGAAATAGTCATTCTTCCTGCTCTCCGCCCAGAGGTAGGTGCAGTGTTTCATCTTTGGTATGTTTGTAATGTTCAGCCTTGTACACTTGCTGCTGACTCCAGTAGACAATTATAAGTACAAGGACTTAGTGTGACAGTCCGAGCAAGAACTGTCCCATTTTGTCATCATTGCATCCCCAGAGACAGCCAGCCAGTACGGCTGATTATGTGGCAGGATGTTTTAGTTGGAATAATGTTGAGCTTCAGAGTAAGTCTCCCTGTGAACATCCCACAAAAGTTTTTAGATTCTATTTATAACTTACCATTTGTTACTTTGATTTGTGTTTTAGACAGTGATGTTCAGCTTCAGTGTTTTGAGTGAAATGGCATCAATACAGTGCCTGAATACGTATCAGTATTCCATTTGATAACAGTTCATTACCAGTGTCTGCAGCTTCAAGCAGGATGTGCCTGTGGATGTTTAATGGAGGGTGTGTTTGGTTTTCCAGCTGTTTACAGGGTTGAGGGCCCCTGCCAGGGGACTGCTTCTGTTCGGACCCCCTGGCAACGGCAAAACTATGCTGGTAAGTGTGATATATTCAGAGTGTGATCTGCATGTTACAGTCAGTCAACCCATTATTATTCTGAGTCAACTCGCTGGCCCTGTTAAACATACATTATGTGCAAGTAAACCTGGTGCAGCTATAGATCATTATCTAAAATAATAGAGAATGTTTTGATTAACCGTAACATACATTAAGGCAGAGAGATCACTTGATTCTGGTGACTACAGAGGTACAATAAACTCATTCCTAAGTTGACTCTACATCTGGAATCACGGTGGCTGGGTTAGATGGCTGACTTTGTGTGCTGGCGATAGGTGCCTGACTCTTAGAGTTGGGGTTCTTGGACTTTAACCTGTAGCCTCAAGCCAGAGTCCTGTAACAGAAAATTTAGTCTAGTAATCCAGCTAAGAGTGTAATAATAACACTAGAATCTACTGAAAACGATGACAAAGATGCAACTGTGGGCCAGCAGTTTGTTCTTACATTTCAGGTGAGTATATGTATTGTAAGCAAAGTAATTGTTATTGAAATGACCTCATTATCTTGATTGTTTCAGGCCAAAGCTGTTGCAAATGAATCCAATGCTGTGTTTTTCAACATTTCTGCTTCAAGTCTTACTTCCAAATGGGTATATGATTTTCCTGAGATTTGAAAACAAATAACTTTTTGCATTCATTCAGATGTCAGTGTGATCTTTATTTAATTGAGGTACTTTGAAATTACTCTCCTTTGCTAATGCTGATTTGACAGAACTCTGGTCAAGGAGACATCTGTGGTACTTATAACCTGTGAAAGGCATACCAATGTATATTGGGCCATGTACTACAGATCCCCTTTGCCCTGCTTGGAACTATTGGTTGTAGGTTTGAATACCTCCTTCCCTCACTCGAGTGAAATGTATTGACATGTAAGCCAGCATCTCAGACAACCAAAATAATGAAAAGAGTGAAAGAGGACACAAGATATTGTCCAGTTAGAAAAAGACAATACAAATAACACATTCATATAACGTTGGTTGAGAAACATGACTAATTTGCCTCTGATACAGTACCTAATATCTGTTTGTTTGTACAGGTTGGAGAGGGTGAGAAGCTTGTGCGCACATTGTTTGCTGCAGCCCGGGAACTCCAGCCTAGCATTATCTTCATGGGTCAGTGCAGAGAGCTTGTCTTTCATGTGACAAACAGTGTAGGGAGCTTTTCACTGATAAGACAAACATTGCAGGGAGTTTGCCTCAGATAAGGCAAACAATGCAGGGAGCTTATGCTTGTGGCGAAAAGTGCACAGAGCTTTGTCTCTCATGTGGCAACAGTGTAGGGAGCTTGACTCATACATTACTAAACAGTGAAGGAGTGTGTCTCCCATATATAAATAATAGTATTGAGAATATTGTAATATCAAAACTGAAATTTGAGGAAAAGAATTACGTTTTGCTGGTTCTCATATTCTCTGTATTTCTGCTGTAGAACATAGTAAGCTATACAGTTCTGATTCTCTTGACATTTATATGAGAAACCCAGCATTATAACAAATAATGTCCTGTAAGACTAGATAAACAAACTAGGTTATAATATAATTTGAAAATGTCTTCTAGCCCAGCAGTGTTACAGATAATGTCATGTAAAACTAGATCAATAAACTAAGCTCAGACAGGCAGACAAACAGTTTATTCAGTATTTGCGACAATACCTCATACTAACCGTCATACAAGACATTAGCTTCCTGAGAACTGTCCTCTTGTTTCTACTCCTCAGTATATATCCCGTGACATGTTTCAGATGAGATCGACTCCTTGTTGTGTGAGAGGAGGGAGGGGGAGAACGATGCCAGTCGCAGACTCAAGACTGAATTCCTGGTCCAGTTTGATGGTGTAAGTTCTAATACTCTGTTCATCTGGCATGTCAGCCTATGTAGAACACTTAATGATGGCTATGTGTAAGTCCTAAGCCCTTGTTCTAATGTCATAGCAGTTTGTGTGTTCACACAGATTGTTCATCGGAAAATGTATAACTGACCTTTGCCAATAAAATTTAAGCCTGGTTTCCAGCAGGAGTTACTTCCCATGGGTGAAGTCAGCTCCTTGTAAGAGAGGAATAAATTGGCTTTTTGGCCTTGAAATTCAGTGCTATATTCAGAACTTAGATTTTGTGTAACAGACAAATTTGGTTCAATCATTAGGAATGCTGGGACCATAGCATATACATGGTGCCAACATAAACGTATAAGTCCAGTTAGACTTATTTTAGCCTCTTTACACATTGAGGACATATTACAGACACTTCCTATCCTGTTATTTCCTCCTGGATTTAAATGGCTGGTAGTAAGGGTCAGTGATTCTGTGTGCAGGTTGCGAGCGGAGCCGAGGAGAAGGTGCTGGTAATGGGAGCAACCAACAGACCTCAGGAACTGGATGACGCTGTGCTCAGGTAAGCCAACAGTCCTAAATACCAAGTTATTTTCAATTAATTCATGTAGCACTTCAAGTTTTTATGTTATCATGTCCTTGTTTTTTACCTTGCAGGCGTTTCCCGAAGCGTGTGTATGTGACAATGCCTGACCTTGACACACGGCGCACGATGTTGAGTCACCTGCTCGTCAAACATGACAATCCTCTCACGTCAAAAGAGCTTGACCATCTGTCCAGGTAGGTAGACGGCCATCTTGTATGTCAGAATCATGTTTACAGCAGTACCAGTGTAGGTGGTGAGAATTGCTAGATCAATATTATCTATTGTACAGAATGATCTATGAAACACGTTCTTGGTAAGGTACAGTAAGACAAGCATCTGTATGTCAAGAGTATGATGCCTGATCTCATAGACTACAGCAGTTGTACCCTCCAGCCTCTGCACTCATGAACTTATAGGTAATCTTCAAGGCATTATTTAGAAGACAGGTGTATTGTTAACTTTCTCTGTGTACAGATTGACAGATGGATACTCTGGAAGTGATCTAACTGCTGTGGCCAAAGATGCAGCTTTAGGGCCAATCAGAGGTTAGTACTACACATATATTCTATAAACGATAATACTTTAAACGATAACGCAAGAAGCATGTAACGTGTATCAGTAAAACTGGGTAGATGTCAAAGTCATAAAGGTACATGATTCATTATGGGAAGGATTTGTGGCATTCAGTGAAAACGTATGTTATATTTGGGATTACACTTATAACATACGTTGCGTTGAACAACTTTCTAAATGGCATTGTGTAATCATTCAGTGAAACGTTTGTTAAAGGGCTGTTTCTGTTTTGCATGTAAACAGCTTTCTAAATAAGGGCGATAGTTCTGTGTGTATCCAACTTCTTTATTGTTGCCACTGTAATTATTGATGCAAGCCTGTGTTGTATTTAACATAATAAGGTAACAAGTTGACTAAGTGCACGGAGCGATGCTCATAACATCAATCACTGGTTCATTTGATTATTTGCAGACCTCATACACCAGTGTGAGACTACAAACACAAAATAAATAAGTGATGCTAGGAATGATTTGTGTTATTTGTAAATTAGTAAATGTGAATTATTAATAGAATGTTGTAATATTTTAAAGATTAAGGTGATATTTTGAAGACAGTAGAATGTATCATATGTGTGACAAAGTGACTGTCTAAAATCTTAAATGTTTTTTCTCTTTTGCAGAGCTGAGCATACATGAAGTGAAAAATTTAGATGCAAATAAGGTAAGTCACAGTAGATATCTCCAGAAAAAGGTTTGATGATAAGATTTTTGAAATAAATTAACAAGAATTATATTCTCTAATGGTGATAAGATATGCTAATATATACCTTTTGTATCTAATAGGTGAGAAATATCCAGTTGTCAGATTTTGGTGATGCCTTGAAGAGAATACGAAGGAGTGTACCACTGGATACCCTGGAGAAGTACGAGATGGAACGGGGAATACGGGGATATTACCACATGATATTGTCACATGACAGCATGGAGCATGTCATTGGCTGATTTGTATGAGCAGAGACCAATGAAAGCAGCATGCAGAGTTTTATGTCCGTGGCAACAGAGTATTTATGGACCCAGAGGTGTTTGAAACAAAATATGTTGTAACCCGAATGATATTTGAATGCATATCTTTACGTCAGTCATTTTCAACTTTCTGTATTTTGTAGTAAAAACTAAAGACAATGCAAATAAGCTGTTACAACAGTTACGTTTTGGAGGAACAAAGACAGTGACAAATGATATATGTGTGTGATACAAATAAGGGTTATGGATGAGACGTATATTACATCGACTGTATACCAACACAAACTTGGGCACTGTGTGGAAGAGTCCAGTGTCCATTAGTGGAGACTTGAGATTTACACTGGAGAGTTTACCCCGGAGACTATTCAGCCTGTCATCTGTTGGCAGATATCAAAAAGCATCAAGAAGCATTCCATATACACTGTGACTGTGTAAAGACAATAATACCAGATGTTATGCTTTGTCAACTCCTTGATTACCATGTCTAACATTTTGATTTGAGTCAAAGATAATTAATATTTCACAAAAGATCTGGAAGGATCAAATAGGACAGCTCCCCTGTGGTTGAATGTAACATTCTAAGTCTTGCTGTGCTGTATGCAGGGAAACTCTGACCAACCACTCCTAAAGTGTTGCAGTATATGAGGACAGGGGTGTGTTGTCATCAGCGTGTTATACACGTCCATACTCTGGTGTTGATGCCACATACAAATATGATGATACCTTCGTCACTGAGATAGCATATTGTGTATCGGGATACTCAGTTCCAAATATACTACCCATCAAAAGTTTAGACTCACTTAAAGCAGAGACCATATCCCGGTATATGGTCTCTGCTTAAAGCACTCACTATATGTTATGCATATATATGTGGTTACATCGAAGATGAATTTCTCCACTAACTTTGGGGAACCAACTGCAAACTTTATGCAGATAAATTGCACGAGGATCATGCATTAAATTGCTAAAAAGCATGTGCAAATTTCGTGCATGTGAACAGCTGTGTTGTGGTGTAAAAATTTGTTAAAAATTCGCCAATTTTCACTCAGTTTCATCATTTTTTTAACCCATGACAATAATCTTTTCAACGTTACGAATTTGTTTTACAATACATCAGTTCATGTGTAAACAGTACCTTTAAACAGTATGGAAAATTTTGCAAAATCTAGTTTAGAAGAGTTGACTTAAATAAGTGGCTACATTTACACTAGTGAGTCTAAACTTTTGATGGCGAGTATACTTGGTGTACTACACACCTAGTCAAGAACTGGTACATTGTGTGTCATGCAATCAGTTGACAGTATGGTATGTTGTGTGTCATGAAATCAGTTGATATGGTACATTGCTTGTTATGAAATCAAGTAAAAATACAATATATATATTGCATATCCTGATATCAGTGGATAATATGATACACTGTGTATCATGCCATCAGCAGATATGATACATTTGTATCTTGAAATTAAGTTGCAATATGGTACATTGCTTATTAGGAAATCAGTTGATAACACGACACCCTGTACCGATATCATACATTTTGTTATTCCAAGAATGATTTGTGTTAATGCTGAATATGATGTCTACATTTTTAAAACCATATTTTGTGTGTGGCACCTCACCACTGGTGTATTTTGTTATGAAACATATTTACACCCATCTGTTCCTCTATATCTCACCTGTTTTAGTCCAAGCTAGGACATACAAGCTGTATCACCATAGCCGCCTATACATTACAAGGTTGTGCTTTAGAACTTGACCTCTTTCTCTATGACTTAAGCTGTATATTACAAGTAGCAATGCTGAATCAGACAGAGGATATTTGATGAGATCACTGATGTGTATCAATCCTAAATGTCCTTTAGTCCTAGTCTGGATCATTGTGCTTTCACGGTAGTTTTCTTAGTCTCTGTTATTGATGCGAGTCTGTAGATCCTCGCTATTCAACCTGGCAGTCCATCCCAGGATGCATATCAATTGTATCAATTGAATTTGTCAGAACCAAACATTGTTAGAATGGGTGTGTGGCTAAGTGTCAACAGCAGGTTCTGTAGGTCCTGCCCGTTGGTGTCAGCACTGTGACGAGGGTTTAAAGGTGGCTGCAAGGCTGCTGCATGTCCGGTAGATGTTACTGGTCTCTTCTCAATCAACCCAGCAATAAATGGCTACAGACAGTGTCCCGAGGCCTTTCTTAGGATATTAACACCTGGGATGGAAATTGTCTCCTGAAGACGAGTCAGTCATGAAAAGTTATGAATAATTTGCCAAATTTGATCTGTATTTGATTCTTGATTGTAAATACCAGTATATGTATTATCCATAACATTACTGATTAATACTGAAACCCAGTTGTGTGTTCTTATTCGTTGCACCAATTTCCGGTACATGTTACATTAAGGTCAAGTGTGTGCAGATGATGTAGGCGACCTTCACCTTCAACCATCAAATTCACTGGGAGGACATGACCTTCACCTTCTTTAAGTGTACTTGACCTTCACCTTCTTGAGGTGTACTTGACCTTCACCTTGAGGTGTACTTGACCTTCACCTTGAGGTGTACATGCCTATTTATGTATATTTCTGATAGTATTATGATTATTATTTGAAGCAATAGGTGTGAGAGAGAATGCACCATTTGTCTTGCAATCTATACACTGGGAAGTCAACATTATTTGTATGTAGGTGTTTTCCTCCATGTCTCTGTCACTTGAGCAGTTCAGGGTCAATGCAGGGAACAGACTTCACACTGTTGGAAGGAAGCACATAGTTTGGAAAGTTATGAAATAATGTCAAAATGTAAAAACGTGAACAGTCAAATATGAAAAGTTGGTTGTACTTCTTGCTGACTAGAAATAAGTACAAAATTTAAAAAGCCAAAATTCTTTACACATATCTATATTAAAAAATACTAAAATTTAAACCGGTTGAAAACTTATAAAACTCCTGCTCACCTACTTTATATTTCCCCACCTCTCAATAATTCGAAGAAATCAAAATCTTTTATTTGAAATTGGAATATTTTGAGTTCCTATTTTGCAACCTGCAGCTTTGAAATAATTAGCCAAAAATTCAGTCAAGCCAAAAATCAAAAGTTTGGCCTTATTATCAGTTGTTGCTGGTATGTTATGCCGTGATTCAGTTGCCACACATGTACACTTGTCTCCCAGTTGGGAACTTGGTAAAGATACAGATCCCCAGGAACCTGTGTTGTTTGTTAGACAAAAGGGATCACGTGATCAGGTTCAGTGACCATGGCCTCTGTACAGATTGATGCTCATGAAGTCCATCACTAGATTGTCTGGTCCAGAGTCGACTGGTGACAGACAGCTGTTATATAGCTGGAATATTGCCAAGTACAGCATTCAGCAACTATTGATCAGTAATTATCGACATCACAGTTTGGATTTCTGTTCTCTGATAACCCTGTGTTATGCTTTGATTTGTAGAGTTGATGCTTCAAGAACGTGGTCCATTACAAATATTCATACCTCATTTATTGTGCATAGGGCGAGGAGATGTTTCTATTCACGAAACTGAAGTATTTGCGCATGATTGTTAATAACTTGTAGGATGTTATCGAAGATTTTAAAAATGTTAACTTCATTTTCAATGTTTGTGAGGTTTTGTGTGTCAAGTGGTGAGTGCTTTCCATTGAAGTAGAATGTGATTTAGGCTGTGTAGATAAAGTATTGTGTTCATAGTTGATGACAAGATGTTTGGTGTTTCTCTTTGGCAGCATGGAACAGGTAATATACTTAATGTGTTCCATTATTGTTAATGGCAGTCTTTATTTAGAGTGGTCTCCCTTTGATATTACTTCTGCGCTACTCCCTTACAACAACCTAACAGTTAAAGAGGGGACTGATGTGCCAATCAAACCACTCATCTAAGTATTTGATGATTTGTATTCTCAGGAAAATAACTGATTTTGAAAACTAAAGATGGTGTGCAAGTATATCCATTTTGCTATCAGAGTTGTAAAAGATAACACCCAAATAAATTGAATATTAACTGTTGTGACAGTAGTTGTAATGGAAGTATTGCTGCTTGACATGGGGAGGGGTCAAGTATTTCCCAGAGATGGTGATAATAGCTGTGTGGAAATATGTTAGCAGGATCAGATGTGTGATCGGACATGTGACACACACCTCAGGACTATTACTGTAGCATCCAGGGGGTGTTATAATGCCCAATTTCAAACAATGAAGTCAGTGCACCCATTAATCTGATGTGTGTCATCCAGCTCATCCTGTGGAAATAACACAATATCCTACTTCCCACCAATACAGTGTGATATGTTGATGTCAATCTGAATTGTGTTGCTTAGCAACAGACATCCCACCAAATATCTGAATTCATAAATTACTTGAACACTTAAAAATTGAAACGGTCAACTATGTGTGAACGCTACTTCAAAATAGTCTCTTAACAGGCTTATGCTAATTCTTAGACAACAGTAGAACCTTTAATGATGCATTATTGCGGGCTGTTTGTAAAAATCACTATTTGCTGCGAGCCCCCTGTGGCCAGCATGGTTTGCCGTACATTCTACATCATCTTAACACCCGGCCCTTCCCGTGTCTGTTGTGTCGGAGACCTGGCGGTGTTGTGTCAGAGACCTGGCACTCATGTCGGTGTTGTGTCGGAGACCTGGCACTCGTCATGTCGGTGTTGTGTCAGAGACCTGGCACTCTTCATGTCGGTGTTGTGTCAGAGACCTGGCACTCGTCATGTCGGTGTTGTGTCAGAGACCTGGCACTCGTCATGTCGGTGTTGTGTCAGAGACCTGGCACTCTTCATGTCGGTGTTGTGTCGGAGACCTGGCACTCGTCATGTCGGTGTTGTGTCTGTGACCTGGCCCTTCCCGTGTTGGTGTTGTGTCGGTGTTGCACTTGTGTCTGTACAGTATCACCAAGTGAGTTTCGTGGTTATCATGTGTGCTTAACGTGTACCTGTGATGTTGAGTGACGGGAGGCTGATGGTGTCATACTGCATGAATAGTATGTGTGTATGTTCGTTTGTATTTATGCATTTTCCATTTTGATCATTTTGTTATAAAGATTTTCAAGGCACCAACTCGGATTTATTCAAATCAAAGTGTGACAAGTGCCCCTGAACCAGTGTATGTCACTACCTGAACAAATTGTGACAATACCTTGACGATACTTGAATTATGTAAATAACAATTACATAAGTAACCATCTTCTGTTGCCATCTCGTGTCCTTCTCAAAAGAAGCAAAAAATTGTGTCTTGTCATTTACCAATAGTCACTTGAAATATTGGGTTTTTTAAACTTCCTGGAGTACTATATAATGGTCAAGTATGAATGTTATATACCACTCATTGCTTGACAGGGATACAACCTCAGACCTGTATGACAATGTCAACATTTGTAAGTTCAGCATGCCAGGCAGTATTAGAAACTGTTCACATGACAACTATTCACAATCCCCCTCAATTCCCACTTGGACATGTCGGATATCCCTATCAAGACTTGAGTAGTGTATATATGAAGACAGGCAGTGAGTTATTTGGCTGGCACTGTTTACTTATTCACACCTGATCTCGGATCCTCCCTGTACAATACGCTGCAGGTTAGACGACAGTTTCTAGTTGGTCACCTTCAGTTGTGGTTTATTAACAATGTCTGTCAGGTAAATGTGACATTGATGGCTTCATGTATTATGTGTTTTAGACAACCAGTATGGACAGGCCACCTTTTTCCATTAACTGCTGCAATTATGTTAAGCTATTAGAGTAGTGATCATTTGTCTGAAAAATAAAAGAAAAATTTACTGATTTGATAGCAACGTTGGGAGTGGACTTAATCTTTGGTTGTATCGGTCAAGCATTTGTTGACAATGTTCAAGATGATGAAAACGTACATTTGGGTAAAAACAAATACTTATTTTGGTTTCTCCATATTTTGCTACAGTGTAATTTAGAATGATTTATACTTCTGATGACTGTATACTGATGTCAACGGTTAATACTTGCAGCAGATTCCATTGTTGCAGGTTAACCTTCTGGCAATACATTGTGCAGGATAACTTATGTATGTACGGTGAACTGGTCTTTCATTTCAGATTTCTGTTGAATTATTTGTATTATGCCTAGAATGTATATTTGATTTGTACATTTTTGTATATTTTTATACCAAATTTGTTTATTTAAATTTGTGATATTTGTATTTAAATTCATTCCAATTGGTTTGTAGGGTGGTGCGCAATGAAATCTTGGTGCTCGTGTTTATTTTAATTTGTGAGACGCACATTCATTGCTGTTTTCATGTCCAACTCTTGTGTGTGGTGCATGTCCATCTTGCAGTGGTTTATTACCGAACAATGAGAATGTTTGGTGTAATTATCATCGTCTTCACCCAGTATCACTTCCAGTCGCCACCAGGTGGCGTGATATTGCCCCAGTCACCACCAGGTGCCATTTTGTTCCCCGTCATCAGCAGGTGGCGTATTTCCTCCAGTCGCCACCAGGTGGCGTGATATTACCCAAGTGACCACCAGGTGCCATTTTGTTGCCCCCTGTCACCACCAGGGGGCGTAATTCTCCCTGTCACCACCAGGTGCTGTGTTCTCATCATTTAGTGCTATTTGAGTTTGATATATATTTTTTTAAGCTCATCCTATTTAAAATACAAGAATTAATATCTCTGCTGAAATAGTTGCTTTTATCAGGATGAGTTGTGAATTAGTTTTGGTTAGACAATCTTTTTACTGTTTCACAGGAATGTATTGAAAAAATATATGGATAATTTACAGAAATAATTATTGAGAACTTGTATTCGTGCATTTTAATCAAAGATACTAGACTCTCATTATTTCCCATTACAGAAATATGGGCTACAAGTGCCCTCTTGAAGTGTAAAACTAAATATATTGTCTGGCTTTATATTAATTTGGACCTTCGTTAGAACATCTCCTTTGCAGTGTGCTGATGGACTAGGTTGAAACACCACTGACGTATTTAGCGATGTGTGGAAGGTGAAATACTTAATCCATCCAGCAGATTTTTGTATTGTTTTTCATGTGCTTGATTTTATATTTTATTTATTCTGCTAAATGTAAGTTGATTTGAGATGACTCTATGAGACCAAACAAGGCATGAGAGTATTTGAAGTACAGCTCCCGGACTGCTATCATGTGCCTTGCTACCTCGTGCCGTGTCGTCCCGTGTTCCATGTGTAGCAGCAGCAAGGCCAACCTTCTTATAGAACTCGGACTCATTATAGACACATTAGCATCAGCACCTGAATCATGGTGGATGTTTCAACTGTTACGGTTAAATATACAAACACTGTCAAATGTTATTGAACCTGACAACTTTTTTCCCCGTCAATTAAAGAAAAACTTTAGTGAGTAGAAAAATACGAATACATGATATCAGTTGTACTTAGAGTGTATCAAATTAAACAAATCAAATCCAGGACCCAAGTGAAATAAAATGGCTGGCCTATTCAGAATAAATGGATTATTCTTGTTAGGACGAGATGTTTATGATGCTTGTAGAGTATATGGCAAATACTTATCAATTTTACAGTAATGTAGATTTCTTCATTTGGCATCTCCACTAGTTTTGTAATGATGTTGTTTGGATGTATTAATTGGCTGAAAGATTCGTTGATTGTATATCGCCCGAACTAGAGACCAGGACCCAGTTCCATGAAGCTGTCTCAGGGCCATTGTAAATGCTGACGTGTAGGAATTACAAACGATAGTTGAGCGTCGTATGACCCTGGCCTAATATGGCCCTGGAAACCTTTCACTGCTGAGTGATATGTGCTTTGTACAGGGTTACAGATATTATCTGTGTTAGACTCAGAATCATTTCTAATTAAGATAAATGGGTAGAAGTATGTCCAATATGCAGAATCCAACCCTGACTAAAGAACCACATAAGGAATGAGTCAAATAAAGGCTACCTAGGTCAAGCACCTTTTAGTGCTGCAGCTCCCGGAGCTGTAGATGAAATCAAGTGTGGACGTTTAATGTGCTTCACATATGAAACTGACTCCATTTTCACTTCTGTTAAATCAAAGTTTCACAAATGTGGAATAAAACAACTAGATTAAGACATTGTCCCTTCCAAGTTCCTACCATTTCACTTACAAATAAAACCTTGCTTTTCACTGATCATTAAAATGATTTTGTAGTTTCGTTTGTATTTCAGTTTCAGCCATTGACACTGATTTTTTAAGGGAAAGCTGTATTTAAATTAGCCAGGTATTTAGATTACAAAGGCTTTAAGACATCCCGAGTGTTCCAAGTATGTCGGAAGCTGTGAAACAGTTTCCATGTATACACATATTCATGTTGGAATAATGTCTCTTTCTGTACTCGGGGGAGGTAGGGATGAGGACAATATTCAATTACTTCTGCTGGGAGTGTAAATATTTCCATCCAGACTTCTACTGGAGACTGGGACCAAACAAGGGGGATAACCAGGTGGAACTACACATATGTTGTTTTCAACATTGAAGAATTCCATTATGTCACATGATGTATAAAGGATGTTATACTTTGTGGATATGTCTACCAGCAGGCCAGATTGTCTTGTGAGCTTTAAGTGGTTTAATTTCATTTATGTGTAGTCCACTGTTTGTCCTGTCCTTCTCTCATCGGAAATACAAGCTTATGAGAGCATGAACTAAATAAAATCTTCACAGAGGAACATTTGTCAGTGTAGTCTGTCTGAAACACCAGGGAGAAGGAGATGTCACTGCAGCGACATACATGGAAGATCTAAAAGATTTGCTTTTGTTGATCTCAACTAAAGACAGACTTGTCCACTGTCTGCTTGTGGACATTTCACGTGACTTTACTGCTCTACCCAGCTACCTGTCTGTATCTAGTAGCAGTGGGGTCTCCAGTCTGTATCTAGTGGAAGGGACATCCCCATTGTATATAGTGGCAGGGATGTCCCTAATCCTATCTAGTGGAAGGGACATCCCCGTTGTATCTAGTGGAAGGGACATCCCCATCGTATCTAGTGGAAGGGTCATCCCCATCGTATCTAGTTGTAGGGATGTCCCCATTGTATCTAGTGGTAAGGACATCCCCCATCGTATCTAGTGGAAGGGACAACCCCGTCATATCTAGTGGCAGGGACACCCCCCCAGAGGGAGGGACAACCCTGTCGTATATAGTGGCAGGGATGTCCCTGTTGTATCTAGTGGTAAGGACATCCCCGTCGTATCTAGTGGCAGGGACATCCCCCAGTGGAGGGACAACCCCGTCATATCTAGTGGCAGGGACATCCCCCAGTGGGAGGGACAACCCTGTCGTATATAGTGGCAGGGATGTCCCTGTTGTATCTAGTGGTAAGGACATCCCCGTCGTATCTAGTGGCAGGGACATCCCCCAGTGGAGGGACAACCCCGTCGTATCTAGTGGCAGGGACATCCCCCAGTGGGAGGGACAACCCTGTCGTGATATAGTGGCAGGGATGTGGAGGGACCCCCGTAGTATCTGTATATAGTGGGAGGGACATCCCTGTAAGTATATAGTGGCAGGGACATCCCCGTCATATCTAGTGGCAGGGACATCCCTGTCGTATCTAGTGGCAGGGATGTCCTCAGTCTGTTTCCAGTAGCATGACTTGACACTTGTGGCAGAGATATATGTTATCACACAGACACCTGTCTTGTATATCAATTTATTACTTCATCACTACAAATGATCAATGTTTTGAAGAAGGTTCCTGTAAAAGCAAACATGATGAGAATTTCAGTCTCCATTTTCACTTTGGTGATAAAACCCCAGAATCTCGGAGATGGTGTAAATGATCTCTACTCTAGGTTAAAAAAATATGACAAGGAAATGTGTTACCATGGTTACAGGAAATATATTGACACTGGTTGCAAGAGGAAACATCTTTTCATGAACCAGAGCTGAAGTATTCACGTTTAGTGACTGTTTCATTTTGAATTAACAAATGCAATCAGAGTAAGAGAAGTTTTTCAGATGTTTTTTCAAGAACCTGCTTTATCAGAGACAATAATAATGCCGGGTAGCATACACACTGACACAGTAACACATAGTCCTACCAGCCACACTGATACATCACCACAGGCTCAACCTTAGGACAAATAAAAACACAGAGCAGCATAGTAATAAAGGAAGGGTACAATAAAATACTTGTATACCCATATCAAAATAAAATTGCTCACAAATACACAAGTTGCTCACAAACACACTTACAACCTCAAAAACGTTTCTTTTGAAATTACAAGATCAATGATTCTTACAATGAAACAAACAACTATCCAAAGTTGATGTTTAACACTTGCAGAGTATTATAAACAGTCTTAGGGGTAATGGTATCTAGTGAAACCGGGCTACAGAATGTTCTGAATATCCAGTGGGAGATATTTAGGTAATGGGTTTCATATTTTCCTATCAAACATTCTAATGTTCTGAAGGTCAACCTTGGGTTTCTTAAATGTTAAGGAAAATTCTAGAAAAAGACTTTTGCATTTGGTCATAAAATAACTAAATGGTTTCCAAACTGCATGATATCCTTAAAGTTTTGAAAATACTAACATTGTTTGAAAATACTAACATTGTTTGGCAACTCCTTTCTGAGATAAAACAATTGTTTATCTTGAAGTAGACACTGAAACAAAACCCATTCTGTCTCCATGAAATATCCCGAGCTTCTTCTGGCCCCCAAACTGAATGGTTGGTTCCTGACATGGAATTGGTATGGTTTGGAGTGAGCTAAGGTTTCACATCACAGCATGTAAGCTTTTCATTGGAAAGAATATCATCCTACACTGGCATACATCCTGGTACAATCAAGGGCCACAACTCTGCATGATGAACTGCCACAACTTACTTCACCGGGCCACCGAAATCTCCAATGGAAACAGACTGGTGCAGTTTCAACAGCCTAAGGGAGGTAACTCTGCAGAATGCCTTAGGCTTTATACATATTTCAAACCAGCAAAAATAAATCTTCATGCAAACAATATTCCCTGGTCTTGGATAATTCAACATGTTTTGGGTAGCCCTGAAGATTTCAAGTTAACCAGGATTCACTGTACACTAATATTACTAGGATGTTGTCTCATGTAGATCAGTGACTTGACTACAACAATGTATTCCTAAACAAACAGGCAGCTGTTGTATACACAGTGGGAATAACCACAACAAGCCCATCTACAAATAATACCACGTGCTTCCCCTAATGCCGACAGACCCAGTTCTTGTTCAACAAAGGAAAGGAAAACATAAAATATATTTACCCTGTTCGAAATTTACCGATACACTATAACATGTTTCAACTAAAAAAAATTCATCCCAGCTTGCATCACCAACAGTCTCAATAATTCACATGATACACATTTTCAACAGCCATTCTACACCTAGCTTACATCGCCAACTAAGTCAACAATTAGCATGATACACACTGTCAGTACAAGACATATCTTCTTGTACAGGAGATGACTAAACTCTTCTTCAAAACCTGGTTACATGTCTTCATATACCACGAAAGCCTGTTAATCCAGATGGTACCAATATTTTTGTGGAGAGTTTAATACATGACAGTTTGCCCCCCTCTGAGTTTCTACGACTTCTGTCCTGCCCCATATTGAAGTGCATGCAGCGTGTTCCTCGGTAAGTCACTGTTTGAAACATGCTCCTGTTCACCCAGCAGTGGATGGGTACCCAGTAGGATGTGATAGTAATGAGACTGATAACCTTCTATCACAGGCAGCTTGATTTGTATACTTCCCTGGAGCTGAGAATGAAATCAAGTGCACACTGATCCACTGAGTCTGGTAGTAATCACATAAAAGTCTCGTGCTCGTCTCTCTGGATCTCAGCATATCATGAATAGATCTCATCCAGGATTCAAACCCACACTATCCGAGTCCGCCACCAAACTGCCACCCACAGTCAGTAATCTTACCCACTCAGCCACCACAGCTTTCGCTGGACTCCGAGTGTGGGTTCGAATCCCGAATGGGACTCCACCTAATGAAGTACTAGAATCTGTACCTTACCGTGACAGTGTAATCCCAAATATAACATATGTCACATCTGATCAGTTTCTAAATGACAACGTTACAACCATGTAATATAATTCCCAGTAACAATGTAAAAGCATTACTGCATCAGTTAATCATAACCTACATATTTTTCCCTTTGATTATAGTTGACATTTTTATAGTAATCCTCCAGAAAGAATATTTCCAAGTGTTTCACTGCACCGCTATTCCCGTGCCACTGATGCCTGTTTGTGATATGACTTATCCCGTG
Organism: Haliotis rubra; assembly: GCF_003918875.1. Classification (NCBI taxonomy): domain Eukaryota; kingdom Metazoa; phylum Mollusca; class Gastropoda; order Lepetellida; family Haliotidae; genus Haliotis; species Haliotis rubra. The sequence goes on along the minus strand of NW_025766558.1, from coordinate 2,700,457 downwards.
TTTCACTATCATCCCGTGTACAACAGATGACGCTGAATGTCCCTACCGTGACTGAACCAGCAAACTTTCTTCTTTCAGACTGATTCCATTATGAACAGATGTCTAATCACCAGCAATACCTCACAAGACATCGATCGTTCAGTGATTGATACAGTTTGAATACGAGAATGTCACACCAACTGTCATGATGTATTTCCGATAATCCAAAATGAAATATGCCAAATAACAAATATGTTGTAAGACTTGGTTAAATTTCAATTTCCTATAACTGTTATAAAACAAACGTTATAACAGAACAAAACAAAAGTTCTAGCATAATAAAAAGATTTTCATCATCCTTTCAATGGACAAAAGAAAAGAACAGAAACTAATACAGAGGTTTTCTGTGAAACAAGACTAAAGGTTGGTGTGACCTCCATGTGTTGGTAGCAGCAGCAACAACAGTAGCAGCAGCAGCAGCATCGTTGCAACAACCAATACAGATATAACAACCTGGTGTACACTGGTCAATTGGCCATTTCAGAGCTGTCAACCCCTAAAGATGGTTTGGAGTGAGACTGAAAAAAATAAGCCGGGGTCCAGCCGTGGTCATGTCAAGGGCGACGCCCAGGTGGGGGGTCTCTGGGGGGCAAAGCCCCCCACCCACGAAAATGAAGTTTAGTGATTTTCAGGAGCATTTGGAGCCTTCTGGTGGCATTATTTCGACACTAAAAGATGCATGATAATAAATAATAATAAGCTGAATCATTCCCATAAACATCGTTTTAGTACTTCGTTCATTCAGGCGTTCTTTCAATGTTCAACTTTACGCAAAAACGAACGAAAATGCGTATTAATTTTGAAATTATTTTTGGCTAACAGATATGCGTGAGATTATTATTTGTCAATAAAGCGTGAGACTCACGCCAAATGCGTGAGAGTTGACAGGTATGCTATTTCACACAACATAAACTGGCTACATAATCTATGGTAGGTTTTGCCATTATCAAGCCTGTGTGGGCTCCACGTTACGACTCCCACACAGGGGTAGAAACAACATAAACTGGCTACATAATCTATGGTAGGTTTTGCCATTTTCAAGCCTGTGTGGGCTCCACGTTACGACTCCCACACAGGGGTAGAAACAACATAAACTGGCTACATAATCTATGGTAGGTTTGGCCATTATCAAGCCTGTGTGGGCTCCGTTGTTACGACTCCCACACAGGGGTAGAAACAACATAAACTGGCTACATAATCTATGGTAGGTTTGGCCATTTTCAAGCCTGTGTGGGCTCCACGTTACGACTCCCACACAGGGGTAGAAACAACATTAAGCCATTCTGAAAACATGTTCCACATGAACATCTTGCCGTACCCTGGTGTCATGTTATCTAGAGTGGGTGTTCCGGTATTTCATCCTGTCACATGGCCATGATACAGTATTGGAGACCCTCCTCCAGCATCATCGGAAACATACACAAGGTCCAAACATTCAAAATAGTCACAGCTTACAGATTCAGATTCCACAAACAAGTCATGGATTTAGTGCCAGTGGGCTGGTTCATCCATCTTGCCAGCAGAACTAAACACACACACAGAAACAATGGAAACACCATACAGACAAATGGAATAAAAAATCTGACATTATCACAAACAACTAACACGGACGTCAAGACATGGTAAACTCCACACACTGACCTCCTTCTACTGCCCTACAAGGAGTTTACCAGTCAGATGATACATAAAAATAATGATGTCATGAAATAATTACATTGGTCAAGTGAGTAGGTGAATGAATGGGGTTAATAAATGAACTCAGCAACACACAGCAACACCACGTGGCACGTACAAACCGTGGTCAATGAAGCTGGCATAAAACCCATTTACTGAACATGAACAGAGAGTTGTTTCCCTTGAATGAGCTCAGCACTGTCACTGTGGGAGCATTGTGTACTGGATTGTCTAGGGGATACCATGTATCTAGCAGGAGTACCTACACAATATGCTGCTTGGAGACGCGTGGCATTCAGTGTCCCGAGCAACATATATTATCCTTATTGTTATCATGATGTTTACATCATCAGGTGTCTCCACCATGTTATCATGATGTTTACATCATCAGGTGTCTCCACCATGTTATCATGATGTTTACATCATCAGGTGTCTCCACCATGTTATCATGATGTTTACATCATCAGGTGTCTCCACCATGTTATCATGATGTTTACATCATCAGGTGTCTCCACCATGTTATCATGATGTTTACATCATCAGGTGTCTCCACCATGTTATCATGATGTTTACATCATCAGGTGTCTCCACCATGTTATCATGATGTTTACATCATCAGGTGTCTCCACCATGTTATCATGATGTTTACATCATCAGGTATCTCCACCATGTTAACATGATGTTTACATCATCAGGTGTCTCCACCATGTTAACATGATGTTTACATCATCAGGTGTCTCCACCATGTTATCATGATGTTTACATCATCAGGTGTCTCCACCATGTTATCATGATGTTTACATCATCAGGTGTCTCCACCATGTTATCATGATGTTTACATCATCAGGTGTCTCCGCCATGTTATCATGATGTTTACATCATCAGGTGTCTCCACCATGTTAACAAGATGTTTACATCATCAGGTGTCTCCACCATGTTAACAAGATGTTGAACAATCAGCACAGCTGATTGTTTATGACAGAAATATAGGGCTACAATTTCAAAATGCAATGCACAGATGATCATTTAAAGCAAAATGTTAAAAATTGAGCAAGTTCCTCAAATCCTAAAAATGAAAAGCTGATGAGACTAAAAAGATGATCACAAGAAAACTCTCCCAGGCTTACATAACAGACTGTTAGAACACAGGGTGATCTGTAAACCCTCCCAGGCTTACATCACAGACTGTTAGAACACAGGGTCCCTGCAGACTGTGTGGTTACTGAACGTATCTGTAAACCCTTCCAGGCTTACATCACAGACCGTTAGAACACAGGGTCCCTGCAGACTGTGTGGTTACTGAACGTATCTGTAAACCCTTCCAGGCTTACATCACAGACCGTTAGAACACAGGGTCCCTGCAGACTGTGTGGTTACTGAACGTATCTGTAAACCCTCCCAGGCTTACATCACAGACCGTTAGAACACAGGGTCCCTGAAGACTGTGTGGTTACTGAACGTATCTGTAAACCCTTCCAGGCTTACATCACAGACTGTTAGAACACAGGGTCCCTGACAGACTGTGTGGTTACTGAAGACTGTGTGGTTCCTGAAGACTGTGTGGTTACTGAACGTATCTGTAAACCCTTCCAGGCTTACATCACAGACTGTTAGAACACAGGGTCCGGGACAGACAAGGAACCCTCTATGACATATTTTATCAAGTAATTATTTTCTAACTTGCAGCTGTTACCCAAACATAAGCACTGCCAAATTAACCCTCTGACAGGAAGCTGTTTACTGTCTACTCTGTGGATATGATAGCTGCCTGGGTAACCATGGTTACATGCTGATGGTGATGATGCTTTAAGAGGGAACGATGTCAACAGTAACAGTGAGTACTACTGGGGTTTCCGCCATGTCATTATCATGGTCGACCCCTTTTACCAGATGATGTATATTTCTGCACCTGCTCCACCACGAGACTAATGTACCTGCAGGTGCTCTGGACACACTTGTTGGGATTCATGTTATCAGTACTTGCTATTGTGGCCATATTTGGGGTTCATGTAACCTGCAGGTGCTCTGCGAACCACTGTGGTGACATGTAACCTGCAGGTGCTCTGGGGACCACTGTGGTGACATGTAACCTGCAGGTGCTCTGGGGACCACTGTGGTGACATGTAACCTGCAGGTGCTCTGGGGACCACTGTGGTGGCATGTAACCTGCAGGTGCTCTGCGAACCACTGTGGTGACATGTAACCTGCAGGTGCTCTGGGGACCACAATGGCGGTCATGTAACCTGCAGGTGCTCTGGGGACCACTGTGGTGACATGTAACCTGCAGGTGCTCTGGGGACCACTGTGGTGACATGTAACCTGCAGGTGCTCTGCGAACCACTGTGGTGACATGTAACCTGCAGGTGCTCTGCGAACCACTGTGGTGACATGTAACCTGCAGGTGCTCTAGGGACCACAATGGGGGTCATGTAACCTGCAGGTGCTCTGCGAACCACTGTGGTGACATGTAACCTGCAGGTGCTCTAGGGACCACAATGGCGGTCATGTAACATGCAGGTGCTTTGAGGGTCACTTGCCCTACCAAAAGTTGTTACTGCAAGGCAAGATTCTGATAGGGTCACTGTGGAGGTTCACGTGACCTGCAGATGTGATGGAAGCCATTTGGGGGATATATGAGATTAGCAGGCTCTATTAAAGTCAGTGTGTGACTCACTTAAGTCCTCCTGCCCAATCAGTACCACCTGTACTACTGTCAATGTGTATTATTCATTAAGAGGAGAGTGGATGCTGTAATAATAGACTATTTTGGCAAGAAATTATGACTGGAAACATATCTATGATCAGATGATATCAATAAATAGTTTGTGATGTCACAGGAGTCATCCATCTTCCTCGTATTTCTATGTCTGTTTCAAAATGTGGACTTGATGAACGATACTCTGTAGCAGCAGGCTCCAAATAAGGACTTCTGTTGCTGGAAGTGGAGAGTCTTGGTAGTAAACTTTGTGATCTCGTACAGTTTGAATTTGTAGGCTTCTATTCTCTTGAGTTCACTGTACTTCCTGCGAATGTCCATGGGACTACTTTCCGTGAGAGAGTCGAACACCACAATGTCAGCGGTGATTTGATCCACAAGCTAGAGAGACAAGGGAAAGCAGATGTTAAAAGAGACACCTTTCACAGGCAGAACTGTTTCACAAATTTCTCATTTGTTGTCAAATTCAGGAGATAAAGATAACCAATAATCAGACAAATCAAAATATATTTCACATTTTGAAATACTTTTTCTTTTGCATTTATTTCTTAAAACAGTTAAACAGTGAATTTCAAATCTGAATGAATATATTCATTTCATGAGAAAAAACACATAATGATAATAAATAAACATTTAAAGAGGTCATTTACCTCAAATACACCCTCAAAATAATTTGTGCCATATTTTCAGCTTGCTTCTAACTTTGAATATTCTTGAGTAAGACAGTCTACAGAATATTACATCAATCTACAGAAAACCACAGATGACAGCAGGACTTTAACTACACTCCATGGTGGTATGATGTCTCTCGGCAAGACTGACCACCTAATCCCATTAGATAAAGATGCGATGACAATGACCCTTCACCCTTTCCTACCCCCTCATGTCATGTGACATATTGTGTTCAGAACAATTTTGTTCACGGATCGGACTTCATTCACTTTCGAAGAAATAACTGACTTGTAAACATGCTAAACGCCAGTTACTTATTGTGCTGAGTATATGTCTTGACAGTGACCCACCTCAAGAGCTCCCATATCCAGCATGGGTGTGATGATGTCCCAGAAGAGGTGTGGGAGGGAGATGTAGATGATGTTGATGTGCTTGGCATGGAGATGTTTCGACACCAGGTCAGATAAAGACACAATCACCTCGGTCTGGGAGGATGATTTGTCCCGAGGACTGCAAGCACAGTTGTGACAACAACGTGACATGTCAATGATAAGATAACAAAACCAAAAGACCCTAAATAATGCATAAGAACATACAATCAATATCTGAAAGAACTGAAAATTTCAAGAGGAAAAGGGTTTATTTCCCAAACAATAAAATGAACAAATATCAAGAGTGTATATTTTAGATCCTGACCTAATTTGCATATTTTGATAGAATACCTCCCTTGTTTGCAAGGAAGCAAAGCATGCACCTGTCATGCCTGTGGTTAATTGTGAGTGCAGAGATGCCAACCCTAATTTAGCCCAATTAGTATTTTGGCCAAAAACTGATGCAAAAATTAGTATTTTTTGGTCAAAATTAGTATTTACTTTTCCAAAGGGCTTTCATATTAAATAAAATATATATAGATATTCTAAGAGCTTGTTATTAACAGCGTACTCATCCAATCAGTATTAAGTACCCACATACAGCTTGATACTGAATAAAATGTGGTTGAAATTTATTGTGTATGGTACACATGCTATTTGATAATTTGATTTAATTAAAAATTCGTATAGTTTTACTGCTATCGTAGTCACGTATTTTGTGTTGTTTTTTCGTAACGAATACAATAAAATCATATGGGTTGGCATCTCTGTGAGTGTGATTGTTGTCTCTACAAAGGTGTTTTAAGTCTAGCAAAATATGCAAATTTAGTAAAATCTAAATATTTTTATATTTGTATACTTATCCTGCACTACTTACTTCCTGCACTTATTGCTTTACGGCTCGAAAAAGCGTGGCTTGCCAGACGATGTCAAAAGACGTGAGAACTGCAATCACTTCCTGGTCTCGCTGCTTACTCGTCATGACATCGCCACCGAAGGTGACGCCAGCCACCTCAGATTATTGCTTAGAAATCCCACAGATGGCAAAACTAAGCGGGAGGTAGCTGATAGCACAGGGTGGGCTCCTTATCATAAGTAGTGCAGGATAAGTATACAAATATAAAAATATTTAGATTTTACTAAATTTTTAACTAATCCTGCACTACTTACTTCCTGCACTTTATCCGACAGGCTGGAAGGTGGGCGTGTCATCGCCGCTTTACGTAATAGCAGCCAGCTCAATCTGTAATCCCCGCTCCGGGAAGCGTTGATAACAGCGCCTATAACAGAGAGCTTAATTAGCGGTGACGATCAGGTGGCGGTAATTCGCGAAATAAGACAAGCGCCCTTAAATGAAAAGAACCCACTAATTTTAAAGCTGGCTAAGCTTTAAGGAAGGAGCATGCAGCAAAAAGCATGGATAACTCCTTAACTGACATACCTAGTGTTGTTTGTGAAGAAAACAACTCATTCCCCACATGGTGGTCCGTGGGAAGAAACACAAGGCAGGAGGGTCACTTTCTTCGAGGGAATGGCGAAGTTGCTGAGCAACCACCAATGGTCGAAGCTGTGGACATCATTAACGTCCTTGACAGCCATGTCACGCAAGTAATGACTGGCAAACACTGTGTCCGACCGCCAAAAACAACCTTGCATAATGGATGACACAGTGCAATTACTGTGAAGTGCCATAGTCGGCAAGTGCTCAATCTCGCGGGGATGAGAGGACGTAGGAGGGTCCAGCCCAGCCGCTTTATACGCCCTGAAGAATGGTTGTTCTTAACCATAAGGCAATAGTGTTTTGCTGACATCTGACTGCACGCCGGGACAGTGGAAGAAATAACCGTTTTCTTTGTACCACGAACGCCTTTGGTGCGATCAATGTAAGTTTTGAGCGCATCGAATCGGACATAACAGTAATTCCCGCGATCGCCTTCAGAGCCAACAATAGATGATAATGGCGGGATGGAAAACTGGCGATCAGGTTGACCTGGTAGTTGGTTTTAGCGATGAAATCCCAACACAGACCTAAGTGCACAGAACCATGACGACGACGCTCAAACTTGATCCTAGTCACGCCAAGGGCGTGAACCTCACTCACTCTAGCCGCAGTCGCTAATGACAACAGAAATGCCGTCTTCCTGGATAAATCAGCGAGGGAAGCGTTATCAAGAGGTTCATAAGGTGCACCACGGAGATGGTCTAAAACAGTGTTGAGATTCCATGCCGGGCGGATCGAAAGTTCAACTTCTGGTCTTCAAGTCGGAATGAGCGAAGCATGGCCTGTAATTCTGGGATTTTGGAAATCCTTCTGTCAGTGGGAATCGCTAAAACAGAGCTAATTGCCGCCAAATACGTGGCAATGGTGCCTCCCTTCAGACGCCTGGACGCTCGAGATGAAGTAAGAAATCTGCTATGAACTGAGGAGACACAGTCAGCGGATCCTGCTTCTTGGTAACACAAAAACGCTCAAACGACTGCCACTTGTCGCCATACAAATGTCTAGTAGAAGTTCTGTGCGCCGTCGCAATGGCTTTGGCTGCTCTAGCCGAAAAACTCTTAGCACTCAGTGCTTTCTGCAAATGGTCCATGCGTGCAGATTGAATCGGTCTGGAGCCGGATCGCGGAAGACGGCTGTGAGGGTGCACGAACGCTCCTCCACGCGGGTAGAGGGAAGGGATCTCCTACCACTAGACTTTGTAGAACGGGAAACCAGTTCCTGGCTGGCCACCAAAGCGACCAAAATTAGTCGTAAGCAAGTTGTCTCCCTTGACTTTTGCGAGAACTTTGGGTAATAGAACTGGTGGCGGAAGCGCATACTGCGTGAAGTCCCTCCCATGATAGGCTGAGAGCATCCATCGCCCAAGCCGCTGGATCTGGGACTGGGGACACATACACTGGCAGTTGATGGTTTTGGCTGGTGGCAAACAGATCTATGTTTGGAGAACCCAGTGTGTGACTTAAGAGAGTGAAGGCCTCCTTGTGTAGCATTCACTCCGCGGGAGCAACTCTGTCGGGTCTCGAGAGAGCCGCCTGCTAGTATATTGCGGCACCTCGAATATGCCGAACTCTCAACAGAATGTGGAGATCGTCGACCAGTTGAAAGAGCCGAAGGTCTGATCGAGGAGAAGCTGTGAGTGTGTCGACCTTGCCTTCGTGATGTACCCATACGACCGTGGTGTTGTCTGTAGCCACTAGAAGACAAGTTCCTCGTAGTCGATGTGCCCAATGATGAATAGCGAGGATCATGGCCTCCAACTCCAGACTGTTTATATGCCAGTTGATGTGTTGACCCGACCACAGGCCGAGGCTGTCTGGTCGTGTAAGTGGCGCCCCAACCCTGCAGGGAAGCGCCCACGAACAGTTGGCAATCCGGAGGCTGCTCTGTCAAAGAGACTCCTCCTAAGGCGCTCAATGGGCGAAGTCCACCAAAGAAGATAGCGATGAAACTGAGGTGGAAGGCAAAACCGTTGATGAACGTCTGCCCGGCGAATGTATGGTTGAAGAAAACGCTGCAGAGGACGGTTGAAGACGCCCTCTGCTGGTAAGATCCTGCGCCGGCGCCAACAATCCCAGAAGTGACTGCCACTCTCTGAGGGACAGAGGTTGGGAGCGCCGCGTGGAATCAGAGACTGAATCTTGTCCCACCTGTCCAGGGAATCTGAACTAGGTTCTTGTCCGTCTGGAAATGGCCTCCGATGAACGTCAGAGTGTGAGTCGGGACAAACTCCGATTTGTCCAAGTTTACCAGCCACCCTAGTTGGCGCAACAGACGAAAAGGTGAAATCCCGTTGTTGTATAAGAAGTAGACGGTCTAACAGGTGCATAAGGCAATGCGTCCAGGTGCGGTCGAAATTGATGCCCCTCAAATGCAGATACCGGGGAAATAGGAGTTGTGATACGTGTGAACAACCACGGGCCGCTTGAAATTCCATATGGGAGGACAGCCCATTGGAAATGTTGATTGTTGAAAATAAAGCGCAGGTACTTCCTGTCGCTGGGGCGTATTGGAACATGGAGGTATGCATCCTGTAGGTCCAGGCTGATGAGGAAGTCGCTGACGCATACCATAGATTTGAGGTATTCGAGGGGACGTCATTCGAAGTGGGAGGACGTTCCAGGAAAGTCTCGTTGAAATAGGACAGATTGTGAATCATCCTCATTTTCGGACCCTTTCTTTGGCACTAAGAATATTGGAGAATAAAACCCCTGGTGTTATGATGGGATACGGGAGGAGTTCGATGGCTCTTTTCTCCAACAAAATCGCTATGTTCTCCGCTAGGAGGTTGTGTTGAACCTGAGAGTGATTGTGCCGGCCGGGAACATTGTCAGAGGTGGATCGGAGAGGAGGGGAGCGAAACCCCTGCCTCAATATATCGGTGACGTATGGATCCTCTAGGATGTACCAATTTTCCCAAAAGATCCCTATTCTCCCACCTACCGTAGGATAAACTGGGGCGACTGGAGGTGGAGTGTCCAGTCGCGGCGTGTCCCTCACTTCACTTGCCCCTACGCCCGTCGCCCTGGGCGGAGCACGGGACACGTTGATATCCACCCCTGTCTGATCTAGGCTTGGCACCACGCCCCTGCCACGAGGCGCGCTGAGTTTCTGTACGCCCGAACAGGCGGTCGCCCGAGGCTGGTAGGTGTTGGATGGCGTGGAGGCAGGGACGTTGTCCCTTTGAAGCGCTTTCAAGGCAGTCTCCCCTTTGGCAAAATCACACACCTGCCGATAAACCTCATGAATGGCATCGTTAAACAGTGACGGCGATGACCAGGGTTGGTGGAATAATTTCGCTGAAATTCAATCCCATGAAGAAAAGGAGAGGAAGCCTTGCCGGCTTAATTGCACGCCGTTGGCAAAGCGCCGACCTAAGGTGTTCACGCGAGGTCAGTGATCACTTTACCTGCCATAGCATCATAGTTGTAAGATGATCCAGTCGATCGGATTTATTTCCTTAAGATCCTGAGTGATGGCATCAATTAAGCTGGCGGCATCAATGCCGATATAGAGGTAGAACATGCAGCAAGCTCTAAGTCCAAAGCCAGCGACCCTTGTATCCTGAACTTTATAGGAGGACACAGAGGAAGAGCCTGTCACCGCGTTTCATTTCCTCATCCACCTTAGTCACTGTCTGGGCAAAGTCCAAGCCATGAATAGGATAGTCATCACTGACGTACTCTAGAAGCTTTAATAGTTGGGTTGAGAGACATCCCGGTGAAATCTTCATCAAGGGTAGAGAATCTCTCTGACGCCTCATGTGCTACATGGTAACATTAAGGAAGAAGAGTCCCAAATAGTAAAAGTGACTTTGCAACATCAGGGGCCTGGTGAAGGGACTGAGGCTATTAAGCGATCAGCAATCAGTCAAACCGCGTGATCAAAGCCAAGGTGATTAGAGCCCGTGTCTTCCTCATAGTCTGGGGCAAAGTCCTCTCAGAGGGACGGTGAGCGAAGCGGCAACGGGAGCGGCTACGTGCAGGCGGCGCCTTAGCAGGAAGGCATGCTACTACGAGGTTCGGCTATGTTCGCCTGCCCGAAGACGCGTGGGACGAAGCGGGAGACGTTAGGCGTAGGCACTGGAGCAGACAAAGTTGACAGGATAGGCACCGATGGAGGAGGCAGAGGCTCAAATCGCCGGAGGTGGCAAAGGTGGCAAAGGCTGGAGGCGCCCGGAGGGGAAAAGCCAATGTAGCTGGTGGCATACACGCATAGGCTGATGTACCGGGCTTTGACCTGATAGTAAAGTCAAGAGAGTGCTGAGCGTGGATACATCAAACTGCTGGTGGCCGTATGGCGTTTGCATCATAGACGCCTGAGGCATTGGAAACCCCGTATGTGTTTGAACGCGATAAGGCTTCTGCCCCGGAACACTGGCTGGGGTGTCTGATACGCGCCAAAACTGCTGGCCCATCGGTCGCTGTGGAGATGACATCGGCAACAGTGGAGGAGGTGAGGGAGTGTCAACTACCGGCGCCAGGCGCCGTCGATCAAAGCGCCCGACGAAGCTGCAAGCACCAAAATAGCTGAAGCAAACGCTGTAACACCCGGCGACATATAAGCGCTTAAGACATAATCTGAATGCTGGTGACAGGCGCACTCGTTGACACAGTTGGACGCCGCCAACACTTGACGTGAAAGGCGTAGTGGTCGTCAAGATCGGGTGTCAAGTAGTAGACATACTCTTCCGCCTCTCTGTTGTCCCAGGCTTCTTAACAACCTGTAGATAAACGGAGAAACTCTTGGGTGATAGCACAGCGCAGCTGGCACATTTATGGCCAGGGGTACATTGAGTAGTACATTTCAAACATCGGGGATGAGGGTCTTTACTTAGACTTCCCACCCGACAATGTATACAACTGGCGCTGTACATAGATCTGCAATGAAGCAGAAAACCCAGTAAACGCACATACAAAGTAATGAATATAACAGAAAAGTTGAGAACAAAAGTCTCAAAATAACTGAAAGTTTACGAGACCATAATACAGGCACAATAAATATACCACTATTATATGGTATAGTATATAAGCCTGACCCAAATGAAACACAACGACGTATCAAATATGGCAAAGTGTTTTAATGGCGAAATGAAAGTGTGATGACGGGACCGTGTATAAACGAATCGACATCACTACACAGAACTACTGAATGACAAAAGAAAGTGAAAGATAATACCTACACTTCTCGTGGTAGAGGTACAAAAACAAAATACACACAAAGTCAGTCTTTATTAATGCTTCAAAAAATATAATCCCGTGAGGATACAAGTTGAGCTGGCAAACAACACGCCTAACGAGGCGCATAAAAGCAATAATCTGAGGTGGCTGACGTCACCTTCCGTGACGACGCGCAGACGAGCAGTAAGCAGCCGAGACCAGGAAGTGATTGCAGTTCTATGTCTTTTGACATCGTCTGGCAAGCCACGCTTTTCGGAGCCGTAAGCAATAAGTGCAGGAAGTAAGTAGTGCAGGATTAGTTAAAAATTAGGTCAGGATCATAAACAATAATTCAAAATATCAAAAAGGTAAAAATATCTTTATATTTTTTACCTGTTTGATCTGACTTTGAAGTCGAAACTGTCGTGCATTTTGATTGGCAAAATAGTGGTGACTGTACATGACTTGAAGCTGGACAGGGAGGAGGGTGGGGCCACTGGCTTGTCACTGTAACAATAACAATATCCACAGTTAAACTATCTGTCCTCCATGAAGATCCGGGTTAGAATTGATCTTCAGTAACCCATGCTTGTCATAAGAGGCTGACTAATGGGATCGGTGGTCAGGCTCGATGACTTGGTTGACACATGTTATATATCCCAATTGCATAAATCGATGCTCATGCTGTTGATCACTGTATTGTCTGGTCCAGACTCGACTATTTACAGACCGCAGCCATATAGCTGGAATATTGCTGAGTGCGGCGTCAAAATAAACTCACTCATTTACTCCATGAACTGGCAATGAAACAGTTACATCCACAGATCTCCATTCTCAATCAATACCGGCGGTGGGGTAGCCTAGTGGTTAAAGCGTTCGCTCGTCATGCTGAAGACCCGGGTTCGATTCCCCACATGGGTACAATGTGTGAAGCCCATTTCTGGTGTCCCCCGCCATGATATTGCTGGAATATTGCTAAAAGCGGCGTAAAACTAAACTCACTCACTCTCTCACTCAATCAATACAACAGGATGTTGACAAAGGTTACACCTTGTTACATCACAAGGGGTCCTGATCAAAACATTGCTAAAAGTTAAAAGTCAGATTCCCTTCAGATTCCAGTACCAAGGAGAAGAACTCAAAGCGCCCAGGACCACCATTCCATCTAACACATGGGCTACAGCATACAACGATCACATAATGACAGTGATTACCCGAAAATGAAAATGTTGCATGGCTTCTGAGATTTCTTCTGAATCATGTCAGCACAGAGAGAAATGCCATTAGTGCCTGTCACCATGAACTCTGAATTGTCATGACAACTGGGCTCCCTGGGTTCAAGGAAGTCCAATATCCGCTTTTCTTCCAGCTCATATGATCCTGAAATGATATTTTCCATTCATCAAATGTTACGATACGTCACATTAACACTATACTAAAAAAGATAAGATCTTCCTACATGCCAACAACAATGTAGAACTAGCATGATGCTGACCTTGCAGCCTAAACTGAGTAACAAATCATGAAATACAGGCTTTAAATAGGTATCAATTCCACTGATACAAAGCCTCTTCAAGTCCCACAATCAAACCCTCTTCAAGTTTCCTACGACCAACCCTCTTCAAGTTTCCTACGACCAACCCTCTTCAAGTTTCCTACGACCAACCTTCTTCAAGTTTCCTACGACCAACCCTCTTCAAGTTTCCTACGACCAACCCTCTTCAAGTTTCCTACGACCAACCCTCTTCAAGTTTCCTACGACCAACCCTCTTCAAGTTTCCTATGACCAACCCTCTTCAAGTTTCCTACGACCAACCCTCTTCAAGTTTCCTACGACCAACCCTCTTCAAGTTTCCTACGACCAACCCTCTTCAAGTTTCCTACGACCAACCCTCTTCAAGTTTCCAACGACCAACCCTCTTCAAGTTTCCAACGACCAACCCTCTTCAGGTCCTATGGCTGACTGACTCACCATCAATGGCTGGGGGGTAAAGTATGAATGTTCTGGGTCCAGGGTTCTTCACCCAGGACATAAAGTAACGACAGGACTCCATCATGGTGACTTGGAGACACAGGTGGTCAGACGCGGACGTGTGGTACAGACGGAACCCAGCCTCGTGGAACAGCACGTACAGGCTGCGATACCAGTTGTACAGGTAGTCATCATCTATCTTATCTGAAATAAAAACACCAGACTCCAGCCACAGAAGACACAACAGCTATCTTCTCTACTAGGGCTGGGATGGATAATTTATACCCGGGATGGGTGGGTAATGATTTGGACCCGGGTACCAGTCTCAATACCCGGACCCGTTAAGATCACATATACTCTAGGGGGGTACAAATATACATAAATCACTAATTGGCATCGTTATAAATGAAACCCTGTCATTAAAACTAATCATTTCGATCTTTAATTGACTTAAATCAACCTTTTTGACAACAGTGCACAATTCTCACCCACTGTGACGCGAAAATTCAACCAATCAGAGCAGGGTAGCGTCTCTGTGACGTCATATGAGGAATAGATATGAGTGCCGATGCAGAATTCATGTACATTTCAGGGGTAAATTATCTTGTTTACAGGTTTGTATAAACCTGAAATCATGACAACTGTGGTGAAAAATGAAAGCTATATGTTCTCACAATCTACTGTCATTTTATTTTGTCTCCTGCTTTGCCTAGTTTCGAGTTAGAACTTGTTTTCATAGACGATTCTGTCAAAATCGCTTGGTGTTGCTAGGCCTTATTTGTTCGAGCCAGATGCTAGTGATAGTGAAAACGATGATCAGCCTCGGCTCATCACGGTTACGGTTAATTTCTTCAACCTAAACAGTGCAACATTAAGAAGGGTAGGATGGCCATCAGATGCAGTTATTTGAAAATATCCCGGTAGTTATTGTCTGATTGTAATAAAATATCAAAACAGTGTGGGCTTTTTCAGGATTTCCAATGCCTGGATGGTATTGATCCCATTTATGTGTATTTTTACCTCGATATTTAATCATGTCATGTAAAAAATATGGCGTTTATTACATATGATATTAAAATTTGACATTTGATTTATTTGAATATGTAAACTAAACAACCCTACTTTGCCATTGCTAGAAGAATCTGAAAATTTACTTAGGTAAATAGGTACATACAGTTTTAGCAAACAGCAAATGCTTATATGTATTTCTTATGCAACAATGAAGTTCTGTAAGTATTCTCAAAACAGTGTCGGCCCATAAGTTTTCACATGCAATACAGCAATTAATACTCCTTGTTGTAACCCGTGTAAGGTGGTATAAACCTACACATGTTATTTGTCATCATTCACTTGATGGTCACTTAATGAATTTATAACAGGTATAATTAGTGGTAACACACTTAGATTATCCCGACAAAGGTTCCCATTTGGCATTTCTTGTGTCTGGAGTAAATATTCAACATTATAAACATCGATCAAAGGATTAACCCGATAACATGCTGATTGATTAATTACTTTTATCTTACACAGCGGAATTGTCAAAGGTAGTGTTTATGTATGTAGATTTACTAATCTATACTGAATACACTCTGCCATGTCGGTGTCTGCGTAAAACAAACGTCCTTCTTTCAAAGGATTAACCGCCAATACATTGATTGCTTGCTAACTAAATTACTTTTTTTAAAGAATGGCAGACATTATGCAATTAGTTGCCAGGTGTGCTATCCTGAAAACCTGAGACGATATATGTATTTCACTTTTCATACATTAGACTGTTAAAAGACACATCACTTGGAACAGCTGCAGATGAATGTCATATCACTTTCGTTTTTGTGGATATTGATGGATACATTCCTCGAGCGAGGTAACAGCCTGACATTGTTCCTATAACTTTAATCTGTTTTAATTTAATATTTGCATTTTGTTTTATTCATTTGTCGTAGCATTCAACAGAATCATTGTTTTCGTCTGCGTGAAGTGTAATGAGACAGACAACATACACTAGAAGCGTGATAGAATTAAGATTCACATTGGCAAACTATAAAATGTCTAGATATTACAGTCCTGTTATAAATTCACTATAAGTATCAGCATATCGTCTGCTGCTTTTATTTAGTTTCAAAATGCATACAAGTATGAGAATAAACTAATTAGGATTATAAGACCAAATATAAAGGCGTACATTGACTAGTATCTACATACTGGTGAGAGGGCGTTAACCCGCGTGAATGTAGCAGAATTAATCGCACAGTAATGTCATACGACCCCTACCTGCGCTTCCGTGGAAGAAATCGTTATGTTACAAGTTGTGTCATGCAAAATCCTTTTGGTCATGATTCAAATACATATGTAATATTGAGTAGAAAGTAGTTTTGATTTTCTAACTTGATCAAAACAAACCATAATCTCATTAATTCTAACAGACTTTAAGCCCATGACTTTCATGATTTTCAAAATGGTGAAGCCTCTGTGTCAGAACATCCGGCCAGTCTGAGGATAAATGCTATTTAGGTTTGTTTTCACCGAATTAAAAATCAAAACTACTTTCTACTGGTAGTAAAATATATATTTGATTGATGGCAAATGGGATTTTGCATGACATAGCTTATAACATAACAATTTCTCGTGGAAGCAAGGTGGGTGTCAATATAATACTACTTACAATTGTTTGATGGGCATTCTAGAAGTTGGTGACTCAAAAATGAAACAACTTTATGGATCACAATTTCTTAACTTCACTTTTAGCTTGATAACAATGTAAGAATCTACATTGAACCGTCGCTCTATGCAAGAAATAAGAAGTTGTCATCCATAAGGTTGTATGTTTCACTACTTACAATATTATTGTTACTTCGACCATAAACCTCGGCTTCGAGGAAGAAATCGTTATGTTACAAGTTGTGTCATGGAAAATCTTTATGGTTATCAATCAAATACATATTTAACTACAACTAGTAAGTAGTTTTGATTCTTTAACTTCCGTGAAGCGATCTGAACACAAGTAAGATATTGTTTCAGGCTTCCGCGAATGCTTTCGCCGCACTCACAAACATAACCCATTGAGCACGAACTGAACTGCGGGTCCTGTGGAAATCTGTGCATGGTGACACCATCGCCCGAACCCTACGAGCAATTGGCGACAATGCAGCGATTCGGCATGTCTTCATTGATGTCGAGAAATCATCAAAATGGCGAGCTTACTACACACTTTCTATACAACTAACTGAAAATCGTTCCTCATATGGCGTCACTGCAGTGCTCTGGCGACAGAGTTACGTAACCTGTCTGTGGTTTCATTGGTGGGCAAGAGTGAAGCAGGTGACTTTTGGCAACTTTTAATGCGCTTCGGTATTAATTAACCACAAGTTTTTAAAGAATAAATTTGGTGTTCCATAAGACTAACCACAAATCTTTCATATGTAATGGTTAAAAGAGTAACAAAAACAAAGTTTATTTGTTCTTTATAATCATGTGACTAATAGATCAAACAATGTAATATCTTATTCTTTTATGATTAAAGGTTGTATTGTTCACATAATTGTTCACCTGTTTTGAATATAGTACATGGTCAAGTTATTGAAAAAAAAATCGAAGTTGTAGCCACCGATCTGAAGAATATATTGCCATTTCTTACAAATTTGATGTCAGGAATTAACATAATGGGTATCCGGGTAGGATAATATGGGATGGGGTACCGGGTAGAAACTCTGGACCCGTCCCAGCCCTATTCTGTACATATTCCCCATTCCAAGGCTGTAAATCATGGCAGTAATGATCCCGGCATTGGTCTCCCCACCTCCACAATTCTAGTCATGACTTCAGCATGTGCAACACCAATTATTGATATTTCTTTTGACTTTGATGCCAACTGTTACTTCCTGTAGTATCACCAAACATTTTCTTTGTGTTAAGGCAAACTGCTAGTTGTTTGAACCTGCCAAGCTCTGATCAGACAAGTTGCATGACACTGAATGTACAGCATTGTAGCGACCATGTTGAATCAGCTGAACAATCACATGGTTATTACAGACATACATATGTTACATTTCACACAGGATTAATGTGTATGTAAGTCAGAGGTAGCACAATGAATGTACCAACTGACTGATTATTGATAACAAGTCTCCACTATACAACACATACTGGGTGTCAGCTGGTCGTGTCAGCTGGTGGAGACAGGACATATCTTACTTATGTATTGGACAGAAATATATTATGACTTCTGCCTTGGCTATTTGATCTCTGGAGATAAGATTTTTAGTTAGATTGCATGACAAGGCACTATCTGAGAAAAACACAAGGCACTGTCTGGGGAGGACAAGGCACTATCTGGGGAGGACAAGGCACTACCTGGGGAGGACAAGGGCACTGTATAGGGAGGACAAGGCACTATCTGGGGAGGACAAGGCACTACCTGGGGAGGACAAGGCACTACCTGGGGAGGACAAGGCACTATCTGGGGAGGGACAAGGGCACTATCTGGGGAGGACAAGGGCACTATCTGGGGAGGACAAGGACACTATCTGGGGAGGACAAGGACACTATCTGGGGAGGACAAGGGCACTATCTGGGGAGGACGAGGGCACTATCTGGGGAGGACAAGGGCACTATCTGGGGAGGACAAGGGCACTATCTGGGGAGGACAAGGACACTATCTGGGGAGGACAAGGACACTATCTGGGGAGGACAGGGACACTATCTGGGGAGGACAAAGGGCACTATCTAGGGGAGGAGGACAAGAGGCACTATCTGGGGAGGACAAAGGCACTATCTGGGGAGGACAAGGGCACTATCTGGGGAGGACAAGGACACTATCTGGGGAGGGCAAGGGCACTATCTGGGGAGGACAAGCACACTATCTGGGGAGGACAAGGACACTATCTGGGAGTGGACAAGGCACTATCTAGGGGGGACAAGGGCACTATCTAGGGAGGACGAGGGCACTATCTGGGGAGGACAAAGGCACTATCTAGGGAGGACGAGGGCACTATCTGGGGAGGACAAGGACACTATCTGGGGGGGAGGACAAGGACACTATCTGGGGAGGACAAGGCACTATCTGGGGAGGACAAGGACACTATCTGGGGAGGACAAGGACACTATCTGGGGAGGACAAGGACACTATCAGGAGTGGACAAGGCACTATCTAGGGGGGACAAGGGCACTATCTAGGGAGGATGAGGGCACTATCTGGGGAGGACAAAGGCACTATCTAGGGAGGACGAGGGCACTATCTGGGGAGGACAAGGACACTATCTGGGGAGGACAAGGCACTATCTGGGGAGGACAAGACACTATCTGGGGAGGACAAGGCACTATCTGGGGAGGACAAGGCACTATCTGGGAAGGACAAAGACACTATCTGGGGAGGATAAAGACACTATCTCGGGGAGTATAAAGACAATAAAAGGCTATCTGGGGAGGACAAGGGCACTATCTGGAGACAAGACAGACAAGGCAATATCTTGGGAGGACAAGCCCCTATCTGGGAGGATAAGGCACTATCTGGGGAGACAAGGCACTATCTGGGGAGGACAGGGGCACTATTTGGGAGAACAAGACACTATCTGGGGAAGACAAGCCGCTATTGGGGAGGACAAGACGTTGGGTTGTGACTACACCCTAATAATCAAGATTCAATTAAGTCAACTCTAAGTCTTTAACTGGTGACCAATTCTACCCTAGAGTGAGTGACGTGGGTTTAGCACATTGAACATTATTGTAGTCATGTCATAACCTTGACATGGGAGGAGAATTACGCAGGTCTCAGACTTTTACCACTTTGATGAAAAACACAAACACAGATAGGGTACTGACAAACCAAACAACATAATTGGGGCAAACTGGCTTCCAACTCCAACCACTGGCTTCCAACTCCAACCACTGGGTGCCAACTCCAACCACCGGCTTCCAACTCCAACCACTGGGTGCCAAGGATGGTGCCTTGGGTGCCACCCTATGATCATCAAATAGCAATTGTATCCAATACAGCCAAACACTATTGTGTCAGACTTCTGGTTGTGTTGAAGTAAAAACTTGGATTCTGCATATTCCATCTTTAGTTGTCATTTTGTGTCGAGCCTTGGAATAACTGGAAATTATTAGTGGCTCCCTTCGACACAACAGTGTATGAAAACTATGACTGTGTAGGCAAGTGTAACGACAACTCATCTGTGACCACTCCAAGACTCACCACGATCACCTAGCTACTGTCCGCTCTACTTACCTATATCGAGAACAATGTGGAGCTGCTGCACGTCCCTGAGAAGGTTATCTTTGACGAGGAAGAACAAGACTTCGTGTGAATCACTAATGTCCAGGTAGGCCTCCAGCTTGAGGATGTCAATGTGGGTGTGGCCTAGTTTCCTGGTTATACTGTTCAGTGTCTGAGTCTCATAGGAGTTGCGACCAAAGTCAGCTGGATCATTTGGAACAATGACTGTCTTGAAGATATGAGTGCCATTTAATTTTCTTAGGACTACGGGAATGGAGTAATGCAAAAATATATACTGTTGAAATGAATAGTTTCTAGACAGAAGGGTCTCAAATGCATAGTCCCACATTGGTCTGAAACAAATAATATATTGTGATTATGACAATGTTATACAGCATCATCTGTTTGTAAATCAATAAACACGACAAAACACAAACATTTTATCAAAATCTTGTCACTCATTTTTGTAACAGTTTGCATGAAGACGGTACGGATTTCACCTTGTGCACACACAGAACTGAGGTGTCCATATTGGGTCTATGTAACAATGAATTACACACTTTGCAGTTCTGAAACATTCTATGCACAATGAATGTGTAGAGTGTGACTCTTTGTCCACTCGGGTGTTATACATTAAACAAAATTTCAGCTATATCATCTTGATGATGGTGGAATATAAATAAAGTATTAACTTGGGAATCAGTGATTCACAGCATCGATCCACCAAGTTTGGTAACAATGGCACGCAATCAAGACACCTGACCACCTGATACATCTAGTTGCTAATTTTTACTAGCATCTGTTGCTAGGGAACTATATTCATTCCCAGAAACCTATGTGTGACATACACAATATTCATGAATCTATAGTTATTTATTCCAGTTAAACAAATGTCCACAAGGAAGGTCCACCAAATAATATCAATGTACCTGGCTGTATATACAAATGTACCAATGGTACTTTTCTGTAAATGGAAATGTACCCAAGGTATCTCACTGTAAATACCAATGTACCCTAGGTATCTCTCTGTATACCAATTACCCAGAGTACCTCTCTGTATATACCAATGTACCCAAGGTACATCTCTGTATGTACCAATGTACCCAAGGTACCTTGTTGTATATACCAATGTACCCAAGGCACATCTCTGTATGTACCAGAGATTAAGCTTAATCGAGTCCTGACTTAAGCAGTATTACTTCTGTCACGCTAGAGCTCATTTCTGTACTTCATTCTGTGTTAACCTACATTAATGTTGGACTGTATATTGGCAAATACATTTTATAGCAATATATTGCAATACTGGAGTCTGTATGGCTATATCTTAGGAGTGAGTTTATTTTTACACCGCTTTTAGCAATATTCCAGCAACATCAAGGTGGGGACACTAGAAATGGGCTTCACACATTGTATCCATGTGGGGAATCGAACCCGGGTCTTCGGCGTGACGAGCGAACGCCGTAACCACTAGGCTACCCCATCGCCCCGCTATATCTTAGGAGCTAATGAGTTTTACATTGAGTGAAACTGACTGTATCTTGAGATCCTATTTTCTACATATTATTCCTAAAAAATATATAATATGATTCTGATAACAGCAATCTCAAAATAAGGTTTGACTGTAAGGAATCTTTTACTTATTTTTGTTACAATTTATGGTATGTGAGGTATGCCATTTTGTCAATTGATTAATTTATAGAGGGAAACACGAGCTGAGAATGAAACATTTGTGTAGACATTAACACGATTAACTTAAACCATGGAGCTATCACAAAACTTATACCCGGTATACTGGTAACCCAATACACTGGTTCTCACAAACTGACTGACTGACTGACTGAGTTTAGTTTTACGCCGCTTTTAGCAATATTCCA
The DNA here is from genome assembly GCF_003918875.1 of Haliotis rubra. Classification (NCBI taxonomy): domain Eukaryota; kingdom Metazoa; phylum Mollusca; class Gastropoda; order Lepetellida; family Haliotidae; genus Haliotis; species Haliotis rubra. The sequence continues at coordinate 2,678,268 of NW_025766558.1, read as the reverse complement.
GCAATATCACGGCGGGGACACCAAAATGGGCTTAACACATTGTGCCCATGTGGGGAATCGAACCCGGGTCTTCGAGCGGACGAGCCAACGCTTTAACCACTAGGCTACCCCACCGCCCCTGGTTCTCACAAACAATATCAGGGGTGGAAATAACCCATTGCCCGACGCCCGAGTCCAGTGTTTTTTTCTGTCGGGCAAGCAAATTTGTATATCACACTGTACCGGTGTCCATTTGATATTCCAATGTTAGTTATGTTGTTTATTTAAAAAATAAACATGAAAACGGCCGGTATAGTGGAAAAATTATCAGGGCAAGTAATTTTACATGTGCCACTGTACCGGAGTACACTAGCAATTTTAAAGTTATTTCCACCCCTGAATATTGCAATATGCATTATTTGAAAGCATATTGCAGTATACCGATAATACTGAGCAGTAATACCTACATTAACGTGCATCATCATGTTAACAAAATCTATAAAAACATACATACTGAACTATAGAATCAATTCTTATTTCATTTTAGGTTGAACATATCAATTAAATGATCGCTAAACCATCACATAAAACATAGTGACAGCTGACATACTAGCAAGAGGCAATGACATCTGCCAAAACTGGGCCATATACTGTTTCTTCGTATATAATCGACACTGTTGATAGCATTATTACACGAGTGTTTGCTGGTGAGACAGGCGTTTATGTAAAAGCTGACAATCAATTAACTATAAGCAGAAAGGTGATCTAGATAAGACTTATAAAATAGTCTTGAGTAAAGTTTATTATAGACACGACAGAAAATATAATTCTTGACAACTTGAGACCAACATGTGCTCCAACACAGTGTGAACCATGCAGTATGAGGTAACCTGACTACAGCTTCAAGAAAAAAAAAGCAGTTAATACCGTATATACACAAACTTACGACCATGATGGCACTGACTTTTAAGAATAAAACTAAGTAGAAAACATTTAGATCGGAACAAACTATTTCAGGCATTATTATCCAACACGGCTTACCGGGCCATGTCAGATTAACGTGATCCTTGTGTGACAGATTATTTGAAGTGTTGTTTCACATGTTTAATGACACACTCAGTAATTGTCCAACTATATGATGGCAATTAACTACTGGCTTTCCTTGTTATGTGCCAATCTTTGTTACCTTATCACTTTTGTTGTTTCACATGTACATCTTACTTCTTAGCTTTCATTCACCTGATGAAGGAGTAATAACATACTCAGAAACATTGTGTCTCTCATACAATTATATCACAGATGTTGTCATCCTTACATTTCCCCCTGTCAGTGCATCACTTCTAAATGCCATTCAAAGATTTTCTGGCTGCCTGAAGTAATGGAGTCTGAACAAGAGACGGTTACCATGGATACTGCAAGCATTGACCCATGCTGTCGGGCACAGTGACATGCAATCAACCATGACCACAAAGTAACAGGGGTGGAAATAACCCATTGCCCGACGTCCGAGTCCAGTGTTTTTTTCTGTCGGGCAAGCAAATTTGTATATCACACTGTACCGGTGTCCAGTTGACTTTCCAATATTAATTATGTTGTTTATTTTAAAAATCAACAAGAAAACGGCCGGAAAAGTGGAAAAGTTATCAGGGCAAGTGATTTTACATGTGCCACTGTACCGGAGTACACTAGCAATTTTAAAGTTATTTCCACCCCTGAGTAAGTCACTACTGCCGCAGCCATGGTGCACCATAGTACTAAGAATCAGTGTCATAACTTTCTTGAGACTTCATAAAATGATTATAACCTCTGTAAACATGGCAGCATTCACATCAGCTATTTACAATGAGTACTTACCCTATGGAATAAGCTATTTTTGGCAGCGTTGAATCAGTATTTACTCCAACATCTGGTTCCGCACACAACCTCCATGCCGTGCCATTCCCACTGCCTATCGTGGAGTTACACTGATAGTGATAGAGGGTGATAAACTTCAGTAAACGTCTTGCCTCACTCTCTGCATTAGCCAACACCCGTAATGGACTGTAGGCCTGTTGGTAGTAAGTCAACTGCACAATCGTGTACACCAATCCTATCAGGAGGAAGCCAGAGAAGAGAGTCTTCTTCCTCTTGTTCATCGACATTTTGATCACTCGGAGAGGCCAATTTGGCATTTATGGAAGTGTAGTTGCGTCCTTTATAAGCAGCTGTGTGCCCCACCAGCTGTCGCTTCTGAACCAATGGGGTGCCACAGGAAATTACTGAACATCTATTTTTCCTTATTTTGACGATACCATGTTGTTATTTGGGAAGTACGATGATATATTCCGTTAATACTGGCTGTGTCATGAGAAATAACCATCCATCTGAAAAGGAAAGATTAAAGAGTTACAGTGTGAGGATTAAATGTAATGATTAAAGAATTAAAGTGTAATGATTAAATGTAATGATTAAAGAGTTAAAGTGTAATGATTAAATGTAATGATTAAAGAGTTAAAGTGTAATGATTAAATGTAATGATTAAAGAGTTAAAGTGTAATGATTAAATGTAATGATTAAAGAGTTAAAGTGTAATGATTAAATGTAATGATTAAAGAGTTAAAGTGTAATGATTAAATGTAATGATTAAAGAGTTAAAGTGTAATGATTAAATGTAATGATTAAAGAGTTAAAGTGTAATGATTAAATGTAATGATTAAAGAGTTAAAGTGTAATGATTAAATGTAATGATTAAAGAGTTAAAGTGTAATGATTAAATGTAATGATTAAAGAGTTAAAGTGTAATGATTAAATGTAATGATTAAAGAGTTAAAGTGTAATGATTAAATGTAATGATTAAAGAGTTAAAGTGTAATGATTAAATGTAATGATTAAAGAGTTAAAGTGTAATGATTAAATGTAATGATTAAAGAGTTAAAGTGTAATGATTAAATGTAATGATTAAAGAGTTAAAGTGTAATGATTAAATGTAATGATTAAAGAGTTAAAGTGTAATGATTAAATGTAATGATTAAAGAGTTAAAGTGTAATGATTAAATGTAATGATTAAAGAGTTAAAGTGTAATGATTAAATGTAATGATTAAAGAGTTAAAGTGTAATGATTGATGGCTTTATATCACTCTCAGACACATTCCATGCACGGGCTTCACAAAGTGTACCCATGTGGGGAATCCAAGCAAACGCTTATATACAAGGCTATATATCTACAATACTTTCATGACAAGCAAACACTTTAACAGTAAGATTAAACGCAGAATCCAGGAAAACCCTTAATCTGGTTCTTTGATTATCAGGGCTTTTAAGTTTTACGCTTTGCAGTGAAAACATTAAAGAAGTTATACCTGCTTCAACATTATCATTGAAACTCCTGCTTCTAACATGACACCTGAACACATAGTGGTATATCCTGCTGAAATACGCACTAAAACTTGTGTTATATATCATGCTTTTTTAAAAGGATCAGACGAAGCCAGTACCACACCATATTGACACCAGTTTAAATTGCACCAGATTTTCTTTGCAAAAAAAGCACCAAAAATAGTACATGATGTTATTCAGAATATATACATATAAAACAAAGGACTTTCTTTTGTAAATTTACTCAACATAGATTTAATTATTAAACAACATTCAACAAAACCATATCATACCTTTCAACGTGGAAGGGTTTTCTGTGTTACTGACATGACTGTTTACATGCTGAAAATGAATCCACTTATGATGGCATCTTGTACATTGGCATCGCTCATGGCATCTTGTACAACTTACATTTTGACTTCAAATTTGGCTCTAATATTCATCCAGAGGTGGCAGAAATTTGCTTACATTTCCATAATACTTTATTACGTACAAATTGAAATGGTGGTTCCCAATTCTATCCCAATTGTGTGGACATGTTGGAAACTTCCTGACTATTAATTTTTCCGTGCAGGTTCTAAAGGAAAAACTAGCTGTAGACGCAGGTTCATCAGGGCTTTTTCAGTAGTAAACTTGAAATTACTATTAGAATTCATTTTATAATGTTTGACAGACAAAATATTGGAGTAGTAAGTATTTTAGCAAATCACTGTCTTGTATTGATCTGGGAAAAAAGTATTGTGTATGGTGTCATTACATGAAAACTCGATATGCACTGGCCCAGACTGTAAATAACCTTCTCTATTTTGTTGTCTTGACCATGATTGTAGGATAAGTACCCTTTCGACATGTTAGATGCGTACACAATGTAAAACTCTGATTCTACAGTACAGTTGCGGCAATTTGGGCCTAACCTGCAACAAAAGAATCATCAGCCCAAACCATTTAACGTTTTATGCAACCGTGTAATAGATATAGATTACAGCTAATGTAGCAATACTGAAAATTATCCCGCGTACACTTTAGTCGTATTCATGTTATTGAATGCGGCTAACAGACATTCGACTCCCAGCCTGATCTGGGCTATTCTGGGTCTAGCCGATCAACAGACAACACAGTGTAACCCGCACTGATCTAGTTCGGTTTTAGCGCCGTACCTTTGCAACACATCACACTCTTCTGTCTTCTCAAAAGACACAGGTCTTCCTGCTGTATTGTCTCGTCGAGATTTAGAAGAAGCATCTAATTTTCTTCTGATTTACAACTATGACAGGTTCGACATTTTCAACCGGAAGAACTCTTCGCTAGGGGAGACATGAAATAGATTGAAATGCATAAAAGAGGGATCCGGAATGAAATGGAAATGGCACAGCAATGGAAGAAACTGTAATACACCAGCCTGTGAACAAATGTGTAGCAGTGTGGGAGTCGGGGAATGGGTGTCAGGGAAACAAGATTCATCATTCCGATGAATTTGGACGTCAAGCATTTAACATTTTCAGTAAACCATAGATGTATGTATTCATTTTTGACAAATTGTCCCGATGAAGACATATGGTTAAAGAATACATTTAAACAATAACTCTGATAAATACATTTGAACAATACATATGACGAATACATATTATGACGAATACATCTGAATAATATTACGAATAATAAATCTCGACAATACATCTGAACAATACATTTGAAAATACATTTGAACAATACATCTGGAAATACATTTGAGTGATATGACGAATACATGTGAATTATGCATGTGAATAATAAATCTCGACAATACATCTGAAAAATACGTTGATGTATTACATGTGCGGGATACATCTGAATAATATAGATGAATAATAACTCTGAACAATACATCTGATAAGTTTGTACATCAGAATACTAAAATCGTCAGCCAACCAGGATCCACGCCGTTAAGGTCCTGGCTAGAATTGGTCTTCAGCAACCAATGCTTGTCGTAAGAGGCGACTATGACTGATCGGGGGGTCAGGCTCGCTGACTTGGTTGACACATGTCATAGTACCCCAGCTACGTAGATCGATGTTCCTGGTGTTGATCACTGGATTGTTTGGTCCAGACTCGATTAATTACTGACCGCCGCCATATACCTTGAAATCTGATTGAGGCGTTAAACAAACCAACAACCAGGTACAAAGACAATAACGACAGAGCGTTCAGCGTTTTCTTTGTCAAGAATCCCCGCACCCTGCTTCAGAAATTAATCCCAGGGTTCCAGGGTTCCAGCACTACTTCTTACCTTGGCAAACATCTTCACCCCGGATTATAGTGTCCGATGTATAAGATACTGGTTTAAAACACTGAAAATATATTAACAGCGTTTGCCGTAAAAGTCTTATTACATGTTGTTCAAACTGGACAATTTGGTTATGTAATATGGGCTTAAATATATGGCATCTGCTCTCTTCTTGTGGATTTGGAAATGTGTTGCTGTTCCAGGGTGTTAGAAATGAATGCCATTTTGTGTACGGATTTCGTCAAAGAGTTGTTGATATGTCTCGTCAGAATTGGATGAGGTGAGGTGAGGTGAAATTGGGTTTAACGCCGTACTTGAGAATATTTCGCTCATATGACGACGTGCATGCGCGTGTATGTGTATGTGCGGCTGCTTGTACTAGCCCAGACTGAAGCTGGTTTTATAGTGCTAGCCCACTGAGATACCATGCCGCAGTGAAGCATGAATACCCCACTCAGACACATTATACTGACTCCGAGCCGACCAGTCCTTGTTGTACCCATTAATGCCGAGCGCCAGGCAGGGACCAACAAGTTCCATATTTTAACGTCTTTTGGTATGATGCGGTCGGGGATCGAACCCGCGACCTTCCGCTCTCCGGGCGGACGCTCTAACCACTACACCACGGAGGCGGTCAGAATTGGATGAATGCCCGTAATTTAATATTTCAAGATCCGATGCATATAGATGCTTTAAACAGGGTCAGACATATATTTAGCAACCACTAGAAGCAAGAGACCTACAGTGACAAGATCTAGACTTGGTTAAACCAGTGTTTGCAATACTTTCATTTGTCAGTTGCGGCCATCAGGGCCTGCTGGCTTTAAAATCTACAGGCCCTGAATGAAATCTGCAGGCCCATTTTGTTAAAGTCAAACCAATCAAAACAAAATAGACTACACCACACACAGTTATACACTGTCTGATTCTGTCATTCTAACCAGTACTACACTGGAAATATGGAATGACATCAAATTCCTGTTGAAAAATAAATTGACAGATAATTTACTGAAGGCCACAAGGGCCTGCACATATTTGAAACTGATGGCCCGATACAATAACAACCGGGCCTCCGGGCCGGCGATTATTTCGAACGCTGGGTTAAACAGATACAATTATTGATATTGTCGGAAACAGTCACTTGCTAAACATTGAAGGTTTTGCCCTAGTTGTATGTCGGATATTGAAGATGACTGTCATTTGTTATTTCTATACGATGCATGTAACGGTTAAAGTAAAGAGTATACTTCACGGAAATGTTTGTGTAACCCGAATAGAGAAACACGTATCAGACTTTTATCAACGGTAGAATCTCTTACACTAGCCATATTCGAACACATTCATTGGCATTTCGAAAGAGTTTGATATCTGCCGGCAACTAATCACACAATGTTCTGACGTTTTTCACTATTTGCATTGCCCTTACTCTGCCTGTCATTGTGATACTATGTATGGACGAGGCCTTAGATACAATAAACTATCTTGTTCTTTATGTGTACATCCGAACACGACCAGGTCGCCATTACATCAGGGGTCACTTAACACATGCCGTCCGAGCTAGACGAATGTCGTTGAATCCAATTTCTCGTGATTTGACTCTTCTCCCCGTTGTCAAGTTAGGGTTTGTATTGATTCCACTTTTCACTTTCTGATGGACTAAAGGTATTTCATGATCTCTATCATCTAAACCATGGAAACATCATCATGGTTATTCTCGAGACTGAGTGAGGTTTATGCCGCTGTTAGCAATACTCCAGCAATATCATGCCGTGGGACAGCAGAAATGTATGGATTTCACACATTGTATCCATGTGGGGAATCGAACCCGGGTCTTCGGGGTGACGAGCCAACGCTTTAACCACTAGGCTATCCCACCGCCCTTATTCTCATGAGCATAACGACGTTGTTCATTTACTTCTCTTAACAACACATAGAAGTATTACAGGCATTCTGTCTCTCATGCTCGCGTCTGTGTGTCAAAGTTTTGGCTTCATATTGAAATACTCGGAACTGACGAAGACGGTCAAATTAACAGCAGTCGATTTTGTTTATTGAAAATCAAACGGTCCGCCCCTCAGTGAACATAAGGTGTTCTTTATCATTACAAAAGACACGATGTTCATTGACGGTTTCGTCTTAAATCAATTAAAAATAGCCTGTGGTATCATTTCACTACAAAGCAAATCGATTGTCTAATTTGCTACTATAGTTTGGCATGAAATGCATGTGGACCCGGTTTTTTGTAAATATCTCTTCATCCAATGATCCAATCGATCTGAAACTGTGCAAGTGGATGTTTTGTCAGACAACCTAATCACATTGTAAATCACCGATTTTATGCATTTGTATTACAGAAGAACACAGAAAGTATATTTACACTAAATCATTAATCGGACCACCTATGGTTAGAATTCAACAACTGTTAAAGCCCCGTTCCCTCGGACATGGTGCACAAACACACACAATCATGCACACTCATTGAAGAAAAGATAGAATGAAGACAAAAGTGTTATGTTTTGATATCGTTCACATTCTAAATTAAGCAATGCATTTCTAATAGCTTTAAGCATATAGATAGTTAATATTTATATTTTCATGATAATTTTAGGTGAAATGAGTGTTTCATGTTACACTATAAGTCGTTGGAATCAGTGCTGTCATTGTTAAAAGAAGTTATATTTCTTTGAGCATATCTGGCTGGATACTATTATTATCTGTAAATATAATAACAGAATTAAACTTCATCAAGTTCACTCCATTCTTCCACAGAGGAGTCATCAGTGTCCAGACGAATGACAACTGGATTAACTGTTTGCTCCTTCAAGCCATCTTTGAGCCAGTACTCTTTCTCCACCTTCTTGACATGTTCAACACATGCATGCCAGCGTGCAATGTCAATGTCACATATAGCAGTGTTGACAATGTGCTTGACATCATTCAACTTGAATGATTGATTTTTCCGGGTCACTGTACTTTTAAGGTCTCCCCAGATAAGTTCGATTGGGTTGAGATCACAGTGGTACGGTGGTAATCTCAAGACCTTATGGCCGTGTTGGCGTAGCATGTTGTCAATGTTATATGCGGGTGGAGGTTTGTTAGGTTTAATCAAAGAGTACAACTGTGGTTCAGTGGCCTTAATTGAAAATTGTATATTGTTATTTGTTAGCCATTGCTGCATATCTGACTTCTTTGTATTGGAAGTTGGGCACCAATTGTTTGGATCTCGAACACTGTGATAGGGAGCATTGTCCATGACAACAATACTTTTGTAAGGCAGAGCTGGCAACAATTGTTCCTCAACACACTGTGTGAAAACCGGTGAGTTCATTTCTGTATGATAGTCCCTACCATCTGTGCTCTTTGACCGAAATACCAGATCACACCCAGGTAGGAGTCCACGGTGGGAACCAGCATGAAGAACGATTAAACGTTCACCTTTGCCTGTTGGTATTTTCCTACCATCACTGGGATCATGCAGTGGGTAGCCACTGTCTGGCAGCAGTATGGTTTGCATTGACCCAGGTCTCATCCAGATATATGGGTTCGAACCCATCCTCTCTTGCCTGCTTAATTTCTCTGATAATTACACCTTATTTTCACAATATCAGATCCCTCACACATTACAAGTTTCTGGTTTGCTACCTTCTTGTACTTGTATCCAAATTTGAGCAGTAGTTTGCTTAGCATAAACCTAGAAACATTAATGTCGTGATCCTCTGCAAGGATGTGTTTTAACTTTCTTGTGGACAGGTGTTCATTTCTAGCAAATAGCCGGCGAATGATCGACATCTCTGATGACCCTGATGTCAAAGAATCTAACTGTGGATGCCTACCTTTTTGTACAAGGTTTTGTTTATTGGTTGTTGGTTTATTTTTCACAATTTTTAGCACGATGTTCTTTTTCATGCCAAGAGCAAAAGTTGTACGTTTCATGTAATCCGACACCTTATAAATCGGTTTGCTACGTTTGCTCTCTTTTTTAAAAAATTCAACACATTTCTAATTAAACGTTTAGCATCATCTGAATAAGCTTTCATGATGGCAGCTAGAAGTAGTCAATGTGAATGATCCAAACGGTCTATCACTGTGCAGTGCACAGGTAACTATCATGAACTGCACGTGCATTTACCTTTATGACCCAACACTGCCGCTGTTACAGGCATTTCATGCCAAGCTATAGTTTAGAATTATATTGATGGCTAAGGTTATTCAAATAGTCGTTAAATCAAGATGTGGTTGTCCCATTTCTGTACCTGTATATCAACCTCCCACGGGGGTGGGTGGGTGCTCGGGTGGGTTTATAAGGGGTTGGGGACTGTCTCTGTTGCCCGCCAGCAGTGTAGACTATCTAATGCAAGCATTGTCTGACACTGAAGTATTTAATCGATAGCCAGTTGTGACAGAAATCATCTGGATCAAACATTAATTAACTAAAAACGTGTTATTTCATGGTGTCCCGTGGAGTCAAATGTTACGCCTTAGTGATTTTGTAAAAAAAACGCAGTTTGTGCAGTCAGCTGTATTCTATCTGTATCACTTGGGACGTAGCTAGTCTGTTTATTTTTCACAATTTTTAGCACGATGTTCTTTTTCATGCCAAGAGCAAAAGTTGTACGTTTCATGTAATCCGACACCTTATAAATCGGTTTGCTACGTTTGCTCTCTTTTTAAAAAAAATTCAACACATTTCTAATTAAACGTTTAGCATCATCTGAATAAGTTTTCATGATGGCAGCTAGAAGTAGTCAATGTGAATGATCCAAACGGTCTATCACTGTGCAGTGCACAGGTAACTATCATGAACTGCACGTGCATTTACCTTTATGACCCAACACTGCTGCTGTTACAGGTTACTGCAAGCAGTCTGAGTTCTGCTGTTTAGTTTGTTGACAGTTTACATAGACAGATTCTGTAATACAAATGCATAAAATCGGTGATTTACAATGTGATTAGGTTGTCTGACAAAACATCAACTTGCACAGTTTGAGATCGATTGGATCATTGGATGAAGAGATATTTACAAAAAACCCGGGTCCACATGCATTTCATGCCAAACTATAGTTTAGAATTATATTGATGGCTAAAGTTATTCAAATAGTCGTTATATCAAGATGTGGTTGTCCCATTTCTGTACCTGTATATCAACCTCCCACGGGGGTGGGTGGGTGCTCGGGTGGGTTTATAAGGGGTTGGGGACTGTCTCTGTTGCCCGCCAGCAGTGTAGACTATCTAATGCAAGCATTGTCTGACACTGAAGTATTTAATCGATAGCCAGTTGTGACAGAAATCATCTGGATCAAACATTAATTAACTAAAAACAGGTTGTTTCATGGTGTCCCGTGGAGTCAAATGTTACGCCTTAGTGATTTTGTACAAAAAGCGCAGTTAGTGCAGTCAGGTATAATCTAGCTGTATCACCTGGGACGTAGCTAGTCTGTTGTAGGATGTGGAGCCGGATAACCATAACCACGGGAAATCTAACATTCGAACCCGGGATCATGGCATTCTGTCCCAAGGGAAGAAACTCACTATTATTAATGGCACTCAGGTCTTTGAATGGCATTTAGAAATGATAAACATAAGGATGACTAACACATAACGACTAACACAGTCATCTGTTAGTAGTTGAACAGTCACATTACTCCTGGGTGAACACTTGCCAAAGAAGGAGAAGGGAAGCACGTCCTTAATGTTCTCCATTAATCGTGAAGATCCTGGTTAGAATTGGTTTTAAGTAACCCATGCTTGTCGTGAGAGGCGACTAACGGGATCGGGTGGTCACGCTCGCTGACTTGGTTGGCACGTGTCATCGTACCCCAATGGCGCCGGCATAGCAATCGATGTTCAAGCTGTTAATCACTCGATGGTCTGGTTCAGACCCGATTATTTACAGACGACTGGAATATTGCTGAGTGCGGCGTTAAACAAACAAACACATGTGCTTCAGTGGGCGCAGCCTGAAATCCGAGAATCTCTCATGAGTCACAGTGTTATTCACCATCCAACTACTCTCCGCACCCAGCGTATCTTCACTTCACTTAATGTGTGACCTCGTACAACCACACGTCGAATGAGATGTTTCGGATAAATGTCTGTATTTCAGAGAAGTATGTTTACAAACTAATCATTGTAGAAGTATGTCAAGAAATAAATTGGTTAGTTGCCAGAAATGATTTATTATTAGCCACGTAAAACCAATCACGTGGACATACAGGAAAGCATTCTTTTGTTAGGATGGAAACCTGCCTGTTCCTGACAACCGAGGTGTGGCGTCTCGTCCTGGGGACTTCAACGGTGTAACTGTTTACAGATGAGCTATGCTGGGTCATGTCTATAGTGTTTGTACAAGCCAAGGTTGTCATACCGTCAGCAAGAGAGGGAGACAAATCACGTAAATGACTGATATCCCCGACTAATGCAATAGAAGAGGTTGAACATGCTACCGTGTCAATATACATGTCCACTGATAACACTGTGACCAACAAGCAGCCACACTAAACACTGAAGTTTAAGAACCTGAGTTTACGATGTAACAACAATTTCCAATGTACTGAGCCATTCAGGTGGACAAATGAATGCTCAGGGCGTAACACAATTTTCGGTCGGTGGGTCATTGTGCGCTGGCATTTCATTTTCAACTCCATGGGGAGTATCTACTACATAAATGCTATCCTGTGAGGCAAGAGAAGGTTTACGGTCCCATTACAATCTAGCATACCTCAACTCCACCTCGTGTGTGGCCTTAGGCAGTCTCAAAGTCCCTGAGCCATTTTATTTCCCCTGCTGCCAAGCCCTCGCTGCAATGCTTAAGCCCTAAATGAAGCAAGTCTAGATTTCCTCAGGTTCTGAATCTCTGGTCTCCCTGGGGCTCCTTTTCAATATATTTGGGTTTGTTTGTTACTATCAAAATTATATTCAGAGACTAAGCGTTAGTCTAGTGTGGCGTGTGCTCCACCTGATCCTGAACGGTGAGTGGCTCGATGGTTAGAGCGTTTGTTGGTTCGTTGGTCGAAGGCTTCGGTTCGATTTACCACAGTGGTACAGGGTGTACAATCCACTTCCGCCGTGATATTGCTGGATTAGTCCTAAGCATTATCTACCAAACGTGTGTGTGTGCGTGCGTGCGTGCGTGCGTGCGTGCGTGCGTGCGTGCGTGCGTGCGTGCGTGTGACATTTCCCACATTGCCACATTAGAAGAAGCATCTAATTTTCTTCTGATTTACAACTATGACAGGTTCGACATTTTCAACCGGAAGAACTCTTCGCTAGGGGAGACCACACTCCGGCACAGCGATGACTTAACATAACATCACTGCCACAGGCTAATTTGCATATCACGTGAACGGACTTTTCTCTTGTTTGTAATCAAACGCGCATATTCATAATAAGAAGAGACTGGACTCACAAAAGCTTTTCGGCGCTCTCTTCATAATGTTTTACATTGTTACATATATATTCTTCCACAACTGCGACAGTAAGGTTTATGACAGTACATATTTAAATATCAAACTGGCTGCATCGTTTGCTCTCTATCAGCTTCGATGACAGCACGTGGAGCCGTATAACCTATGTAAACAAAGGATCGCTACGCAAATCGAAATAGTGTTACATGTTTTAGGATATTTTCTCAATGAAACTAAACCATTCTATGAAAGATGTTTAATTAGTTGTGTAGACTCGTCAAAAATAAAAGAGTTGAGAAATATGTAAATTATATGGAATGGACGGTGCAAGATGCGTGACGAATCGTCACATTTTTCTGGCCTGTGGCAGAGATACTATGCTGGCTTGCTGCATGGAACACTGGGTAGGAGAGTGAGGGGAGACATGAACTAGATTGAAATGCATAAAAGAGGGATCCGGAATGAAATGGAAATGGCACAGCAATGGAAGAAACTGTAATACACCAGCCTGTGAACAAATGTGCAGCAGTGTGGGAGTCGGGGAATGGGAGTCAGGAAACAAGATTCATCATTCCGATGAATTAAGACGTCAAGCATTTAACATTTTCAGTAAACCACAGATGTATGTATTCATTTTTGACAAATTGTCCCGATGAAGACATAACTACTGATAAATACATTTGAACAATACATATGACGAATACATAATATTATGACGAATACATCTGAATAATATTACGAATAATAAATCTCGACAATACATCTGAACAATACATTTGAAAATACATTTGAACAATACATCTGGAAATACATTTGAGTGATATATTTGACGAATACATCTGAATGATGCATGTGAATAATAAATCTCGACAATGCATCTGAAAATACATTTGATGTAATACATGTGCCGGATACATCTGAATAATATAGATGAATACATCTGATAAGTTTGAATAGTACATCAGAATACTAAAATCGTCAGCCAACCAGGATCCACGCCGTTAAGGTCCTGGCTAGAATTGGTCTTCAGCAACCAATGCTTGTCGTAAGAGGCGACTATGACTGATCGGGGGTCAGGCTCGCTGACTTGGTTGACACATGTCATAGTACCCAGCTACCCTGCTACTTGTAGATCGATGTTAAACAAACCAACAACCAGGAGTTGATCGACAGGATTGTTTAATGGTCCAGACTCCTTTTAATTACTGACCGCCGAGGCGCCATATACCTTGAAATCTGTGGGAGGCGTTATAAACAAACCAACAAAACCAGGTTTTATTTTGAAACTGGTACACATCGCTCCATTCCTGAAAAGTAATGGAGCGAACGATAATAGATGACGTTCAAATGTAATTTAATTGTCAAGAATCCCCGCACCCTGCTTCAGAAATTAATCCCAGGGTTCCAGACTACTTTTGCCTTGGCAAACATCTTCACCCGGATTATAGTGTCCGATGTATAAGATACTGGTTTAAAACACTGAAAAATATTAACAGCGTTTGCCGTAAAAGTCTTATTACATGTTGTTCAAGTTGGACAATTGGTTATGTAATTTGGGCTTAAAAATATGGCATCTGCTCTCTTCTTGTGGATTTGAAAATGTGTTGCTGTTCCAGGGTGTTAGAAATGAATGCCATTTTGTGTACGGATTTCGTCAAAGAGTTGTTGATATGTCTCGTCAGAATTGGATGAGGTGAGGTGAGGTGAAATTGGGTTTAACGCCGTGCTTGAGAATATTTCGCTCATATGACGACGTGCATGCGCGTGTATGTGTATGTGCGGCTGCTTGTACTAGCCCAGACTGAAGCTGGTTTTATAGTGCTAGCCCACTGAGATACCATGCCGCAGTGAAGCATGAATACCCCACTCAGAGACATTATACTGACTCCGAGCCGACCAGTCCTTGTTGGACCCATTAATGCCGAGCGCCAGGCAGGGACCAACAAGTACCATCTTTTAACGTCTTTTGGTATGACGCGGTCGGGGATCGAACCCGCGACCTTCCGCTGTCCGGGCGGACGCTCTAACCACTACACTACGGAGGCGGTCAGAATTGGATGAATGCCCTTATTTCAAGACCCGATGCATATAGATGCTTTAAACAGGGTCAGACAGATATTTAGCAACCACTAGAAGCAAGAGACCTACAGTGACACGATCTAGACTTGGTTAAACCAGTGTTTGCAATACTTTCATTTGTCAGTTGGCCATCAGGGCCTGCTGGCTTTAAAATCTACAGGCCCTGAATGAAATCTGCAGGCCCATTTTGTTGAAGTCAAACCAATCAAAACAAAATAGACTACACCACACACAGTCATACACTGTCTGATGGTGTCATTCTAACCAGTACTACACTGGAAATATGGAATGACATCAAATTCCTGTTGAAAAATAAATTGACAGATAATTTACTGAAGGCCACAAGGGCCTGCACATATTTGAAACTGATGGCCCGATACAATAACAACCGGGCCTCCGGGCCGGCGATTATTTCGAACGCTGGGTTAAACAGATACAATTATTGATATTGTCGGAAACATTCACTTGCTAAACATTGAAGGTTTTGCCCTAGTTGTATGTCGGATATTGAAGATGACTGTCATTTGTTATTTCTATACGATGCATGTAACGGTTAAAGTAAAGAGTATACTTCACGGAAATGTTTGTGTAACCCGATTAGAGAAACACGTATCAGACTTTTATCAACGGTAGAATCTCTTACACTAGCCACATTCGAACACATTCATTGGCATTTCGAAAGAGTTTGATATCTGCCGGCAACTAATCACACAATGTTCTGACGTTTTTCACTATTTGCATTGCCCTTTACTCTGCCTGTCATTGTGATACTATGTATGGACGAGGCCTTAGATACAATAAACTATCTTGTTCTTTATGTGTATATCCGAACACGACCAGGTCGCCATTACATCAGGGGTCACTTAACACATGCCGTCCGAGCTAGAAGAATGACGTTGAATCCAATTTCTCGTGATTTGACTCTTCTCCCCGTTGTCAAGTTAGGGTTTGTATTGATTCCACTTTTCACTTTCTGATGGACTAAAAGGATTTCACGATCTCTATCATCCAAACCATGGAAACATCATCATGGTTAGTCTCTCATGACTGAGTGAGGTTTACGCCGCTGTTAGCAATACTCCAGCAATATCACGGCGTGGGACAGCAGAAATGTATGGATTTCACACATTGTACCCATGTGGGGAATCGAACCCGGTCTTCAGGGTGACGAGCGAACGCTTTAACCACTAGGCTATCCCACCGCCCTTATTTCATGAGCATAACGATGTTGTTCATTTCCTTCTCTTAACAACACATAGAAAGTATTACAGGCATTCTGTCTCTCATGTTCGTGTCTGTGTGTCAAAGTTTTGGCTTCATATTGAAATACTCGGGACTGACGAAGACGGGCAATTAACAGCGGTCGATTTTGTTTATTGAAAATCAAACGGTCCGCCCTTAGTGAACATCACAAGGTGTTCTTTATCATTACAAAAGACACGATTATCATTGACGGTTTCGTCTTAAAAGAATTAAAAATAGCCTGTGGTATCATTTCACTACCAAGCAAATCGTTTGTCTAATTTGCTACTAGTTTAGAATTATATTGATGGCTAAAGTTATTCAAATAGTTGTTATATCAAGATGTGGTTGTCCCATTTCTGTACCTGTATATCAACCTCCCACGGGGGTGGGTGGGTGCTGGGGTGGGTTTATAAGGGGTTGGGGACTGTCTCTGTTGCCCGCCAGCAGTGTAGACTATCTTATGCAAGCATTGTCTGACACTGAAGTATATTTAATCGACAGCCAGTTGTGACAGAAACCATCTGGGTCAAACAATAATTAACTGAAAACAGGTTGTTTCATGGTGTCCCGTGGAGTCAAATGTTACGCGCTAGTGATTTTGTAAATAAAAAGCGCAGTTAGTGCAGTCAGGTATATTCTAGCTGTATCACCTGGGACGTAGCTAGTTTGTTGTAGGATGTGGAGCCGGATAACCATAACCACGGGAAATCTAACATTCGAACCCGGGATCAGAGCATTCTGTCCCAAGGAAGAAACTCACTATTATTAATAGCACTCAGGTCTTTGTATGGCATTTAGAAATGATTAGGGCTGCGCAATATAACCGGTTTACCGGTATTTACCGGTTCAGACATGAAAACGATACGTATTGCGATACGCTGATCGAAAGCCGGTGTTTTGACTTGCATTCGGAAAACTTCGTAACACTCGGAAATCTTAATAAGGATATGTCCTTGTTTCATTAAAGCTTAAATCAAGCCTAGTGATTTTGTTGTGTTTTTGCTCTATAAATCAAGAATTAACTCGATTATAAGTAGTTTTTTGTTTAATAATACTTCATGCAATATATTGCAATACATATCGCAATACATGCTTTCGCATCGCAATATGAAAATTCTCTGCAATACCCACCCCTAGAAATGATACACATAAGGAAGACAAGTTTTATGGATGTCAACTTCTTTATTATGAAGAGATAATAGCGCAACATTATTCACATAATAAGAAGTTCACATACATAAAATTTCTCTGCCTTATTAATAGTACTCATTTATGATTGAATACATAAAGCAACAGTTAACATATTTGTCAACTATTGTCATTAACCTTAACATCAAAGAAAATCCTTTTCAGCAACATCCTCAACAACAGTTGAGGTGAAACTGACAAACCTTCCGTTGATGGGTTTTGGTGTTGTCGTTGGACGCCATAGTCGATGACTCCAATGACCTACTGTTGACCACAACGGTGGACAGTTTGTTTGTTTAAGACCGCAATTAGCAATTGTCCAGCTATATGTCGACAATCTGTAAATATTCGAGTGTGGACTATAAGAACATCCAGTGACTGGCATCACGAACATAGATAGATCTACAGAATTGGGATCTGATGACAAGTGTCGACCATGTGAATGTGGGATCTGATGACAAGTGTCGACCATGTGAATGTGGGATCTGATGACAAGTGTCGACCATGTGAGTGTGGAATCTGATGCCAAGTGTCGACCATGTGAGTGTGGGATCTGATGACAAGTGTCGACCATGTGAGTGTGGGATCTGATGACAAGTGTCGGTCACGTGAGTGTGGGATCTGATGACAAGCGTCGACCACGTGAGTGTGGGATCTGATGACAAGTGTCGACCATGTGAGTGTGGGATCTGATGACAAGTGTCGACCATGTGAGTGTGGGATCTGATGACAAGTGTCGGCCACGTGAGTGTGGGATCTGATGACAAGTGTCGACCACGTGAGTGTGGGATCTGATGACAAGTGTCGACCATGTGAGTGTGGGATCTGATGACAAGTGTCGACCATGTGAGTGTGGGATCTGATGACAAGTGTCGACCATGTGAGTGTGGGATCTGATGACAAGTGTCGACCATGTGAGTGTGGGATCTGATGACAAGTGTCGGCCACGTGAGTGTGGGATCTGATGACAAGTGTCGACCACGTGAGTGTGGGATCTGATTCCATGTGTCGACCATGTGGAGTATGGGATCTGATGACAAGTGTCGACCATGTGCGTGTGGGATCTGATGACAAGTGTCGACCATGTGAGTGTGGGATCTGATGACAAGTGTCGACCATGTGAGTGTGGGATCTGATGACAAGTGTCGGCCACGTGAGTGTGGGATCTGATGACAAGTGTCGACCACGTGAGTGTGGGATCTGATGACAAGTGTCGACCATGTGAGTGTGGGATCTGATGACAATTGTCGACCATGTGAGTGTGGGATCTGATGACAAGTGTCGACCATGTGAGTGTGGGATCTGATGACAAGTGTCGACCATGTGAGTGTGGGATCTGATGACAAGTGTCGACCATGTGCGTGTGGGATCTGATGACAAGTGTCGACCATGTGAGTTTGGTTTTACGCCCAAGTTAACAATATTCCAGCAATGTCAGCAGGAGTCTCATTACACCCATTTTAGGACCGAACCCGGACTTTTGATGCGAACTCCTTACCTACTTGGCCAACCCACAATTCTTTAATGCATTATCTTCACTCTGTGCTGGTTCTTTCTCAGGTCTGTGGATAATCTTGCTTTGTTATGGGCAATATGCCGACAGATAGCAACTTCTGTATGATGACATAACATAGCCGAATCATCTGACTTGTATAATACATTTTATTTTTGTTGTCCAGAAATCCATTTTTGCCCCTGGCCCCTTTCCGTGACAAACGCCACTTTTCTTTCCCTCTCACTCTGATAATGGTGGTATGTACAATTACTGTGACTTCTGAAGTATGTAGTGTGGTTGAACGTTACAACATCCAAGGCCTCAGCAAAGCTTTCAAAAAGCATGAAACAAGTAGTAGACATCTGGAGGACATTTCCAGACTTGACGCATGTGACAAAATGGTGTCCGATGCAAGTCCCTATTTTGAGTTGTACCATACATTCCCGTGTTAACTGATATACAATTTGCTCAATCTAACATAAATTTGGATAATTTTGAATCTGAATTCTTGAACCTGTATGCACTCTCGTGTGATTTAGCAGAGTATTGCCGGAAGCGGCACACAGCCCACTCACTTTATGATCAGTACCTGTAAAAACACGGAAGGAACAACTTATGAATACTTGAGGCAAACACTCAAGCAGATAACCGAGTAACCATGTTTGGAATGTATACCACAAACAAAAAGTATAAAAACACCCTAAAATTTGATAGTCATATATGAACTTAAACGTGGTGAGGTCATTTATACTCTAAGGTAAATACAACTTTTCGTGTGCTTAATGGGCACTTTAAAACAATATGTTGGAGCATGCAGAGAAGCAACTGATTCAATATTCGTTGAGTTTGAGTGAAATTAAACATTGTCAAAAACAACGAAAAACAAGGGTGCTGAAACACACCAGTACTATGTTTGATTCAAACGTTGTCACAAGCTGCATGGGAAGTCTGTCTTCCACATGCACTAGGCTGTTGTGTCTGGGCGTTTGAACCCAGCATGGTGCTGGTGTGTTTCATTTGTGTCGTCACAATGCATATGCAGCTGTATGGAAAAAGCAGCATACCTGTGTCGTCACAATGCATATGCATCTGTATGGACAAAGTCACATCTGTGTCGTCACAATCCATATGCAGCTGTATGGACAAAGTCACATACCTGTGTCGTCACAATCCATATGCATCTGTATGGACAAAGTCACATCTGTGTCGTCACAATCCATATGCAGCTGTATGGAAAAAGCAGCATACCTGTGTCGTCACAATCCATATGCAGCTGTATGGACAAAGTCACATACCTGTGTTGTCACAATGCATATGCAGCTGTATGGACAAAGTCACATACCTGTGTCGTCACAATCCATATGCAGCTGTATGGACAAAGTCACATCTGTGTCGTCACAATGCATATGCAGCTGTATGGACAAAGTCACATACCTGTGTCGTCACAATCCATATGCAGCTGTATGGACAAAGTCACATCTGTGTCGTCACAATGCATATGCAGCTGTATGGACAAAGCCACATATCCTCACGTGAATACAATGTGTGAAGTCTATTTTCCAGATATCTGATCAGTGTGCACACGATTTCCAATATCAGCTCCATGGGGATCATCCAGTCATGTGTTAGTAGTTGAACAGTCACATTACTCCGGGGTGAACACTTGCCAAAGAAGGAGAAGGGAAGCACGTCCTTAATGTTCTCCATTAATCGTGAAGATCCTGGTTAGAATTGGTTTTAAGTAACCCATGCTTGTCGTGAGAGGCGACTAACGGGATCGGGTGGTCACGCTCGCTGACTTGGTTGGCACGTGTCATCGTACCCCACAATGGCGCCGGCATAGCAATCGATGTTCAAGCTGTTAATCACTCGATGGTCTGGTTCAGACCCGATTATTTACAGACGACTGGAATATTGCTGAGTGCGGCGTTAAACAAACAAACTTATGTGCTTCCAGTGGGCGCAGCCTGAAATCCGAGAATCTCTGATGAGTCACAGTGTTATTCCCCATCCAACTACTTTCCGCACCCAGCGTATCTTCACTTCACTTAATGTGTGACCTCGTATAACCACCCGTCGAATGAGTTGTTTCGGATAAATGTCTGTATCTCAGAGAAGTATGTTTACAAACTAATCATTGTAGAAGTATGTCAAGAAATAAATTGGTTAGTTGCCAGAAATGATTTATTATTAGCCACGTAAAACCAATCACGTGGACATACAGGAAAGCATTCTTTTGTTAGGATGGACCTGTTCCTGACAACCGAGGTGTGGCGTCTCGTCCTGGGGACTTCAACGGTGTAACTGTGTACAGATGAGCTATGCTGGGTCATGTCTATAGTGTTTGTACAAGCCAAGGTTGTCATACCGTCAGCAAGAGAGGGAGACAAATCACGTAAATGACTGATATCCCCGACTAATGCAATAGAAGAGGTTGAACATGCTACCGTGTCAATATACATGTCCACTGATAACACTGTGACCAACAAGCAGCCACACTAAACACTGAAGTTTAAGAACCTGGTTTACGATGTAACAACAATTTCCAATGTACTGAGCCATTCAGGTGGACAAATGAATGCTCAGGGCGTAACACAATTTTCGGTCGGTGGGTCATTGTGCGCTGGCATTTCATTTTCAACTCCATGGGGAGTATCTACTACATAAATGCTATCCTGTGAGGCAAGAGAAGGTTTACGGTCCCATTACAATCTAGCATAACTGTGTAAACATTTGCTTTATTAATAAAGGCATATTTCCAATATTGTCTAGACAAACATCACATATAACAATTGGCTCTGCATAGGCTGGAGTGAAGTCATACAAACTGTCCGGAGTCATAATTGCCAGGTTCAGCATCCAACAACCCTCCATGACCAACATTACTCAACTCCACCTCGTGTGTGGCCTTAGTCTCAAAGTCCCTGAGCCATTTTATTTCCCCCTGCTGCCAAGCCCTCTCTGCAATGCTTAAGCCCTAAATGAAGCAAGTGTAGATTTCCTCAGGTTCTGAATCTCTGGTCTCCCCTGGGGCTCCTTTTCAATATATATGGGTTTGTTTGTTACTATCAAAATTATATTCAGAGACTAAGCGTTCGTCTAGTGTGGCGTGTGCTCCACCTGATCCTGAACGGTGAGTGGCTCGATGGTTAGAGCGTTTGTTGGTTCGTTGGTCGAAGGCTTCGGTTCGATTTACTACAGGGTGTACAATCCACTTCCGCCGTGATATTGCTGGATTAGTCCTATACCCAAACGTCTCTCTCTCTCTCTCTCTCTCTCTCTCTCTCTCTCTCTCTCTCTCTCTCTCTCTCTCTCTCTCTCTCTCTCTCTCTCTCTCTCTCTCTCTCTCTCTCTCTCTCTCTCTCTCTCTCTCTCTCTCTCTCTCTCTCTCTGTGTGTGTGTGTGTGTGTGTGACATGTCCCACATTGCCACATTAGAAGAAGCATCTAATTTTCTTCTGATTGACAACTATGACAGGTTCGACATTTTCAACCGGAAGAACTCTTCGCTAGGGGAGACATGAAATAGATTGAAATGCATAAACAGGGATCGGAATGAAATGGAAATGGCACAGCAATGGAAGAAACTGTAATACACCAGCCTGTAAACAAATGTGCAGCAGTGTGGGAGTCGGGGAATGGGTGTCAGGGAAAACAAGATTCATCATTCCGATGAATTAAGACGTCAAGCATTTAACATTTTCAGTAAACTACAGATGTATGTATTCATTTTTGACAAATTGTCCCGATGAAGACATAACTCTGATAAATACATTTGAACAATACATATGACGAATACATAATATTATGACGAATACATCTGAATAATATTACGAATAATAAATCTCAACAATACATCTGAACAATACATTTGAAAATACATTTGAACAATACATCTGAAAATACATTTGAGTGATATATTTGACGAATACATCTGAATGATGCATGTGAATAAGAATCTCGACAATGCATCTGAAAAAAACATGTGCCGGATACATCTGAATAATATAGATGAATACATCTGATAAGTTTGAATAGTACATCAGAATACTCAAATCGTCAGCCAACCAGGATCCACGCCGTTAAGGTCCTGGCTAGAATTGGTCTTCAGCAACCAATGCTTGTCGTAAGAGGCGACTATGACTGATCGGGGGATCAGGCTCGCTGACTTGGTTGACACATGTCATCGTATCCCAGCTACGTAGATCGATGTTCCTGGTGTTGATCACTGGATTGTTTGGTCCAGACTCGATTAATTACTGACCGCCGCCATATACCTTGAAATCTGATTGAGGCGTTAAACAAACCAACAACCAGGTACAAAGACAATAACGACAGAGCGTTCAGCGTTTTCTTTGTCAAGAATCCCCGCACCCTGCTTCAAAAATTAATCCCAGGGTTCCAGACTATTTCTTGCCTTGGCAAACAGATTCACCCGGATTATAGTGTCCGAAGATACTGGTTTAAAACACTGAATAATATTAACAGCGTTTGCCGTAAAAGTCTTATTACATGTTGTTCAAGTTGGACAATTTGGTTATGTAATATGGGCTTAAAAATATGGCATCTGCTCTCTTCTTGTGGATTTGAAAATGTGTTGCTGTTCCAGGGTGTTAGAAATGAATGCCATTTTGTGTACGGATTTCGTCAAAGAGTTGTTGATATGTCTCGTCAGAATTGGATGAGGTGAGGTGAGGTGAATTGGGTTTAACGTCGTACCTGGGAATATTTCGCTCATATGATGACGTGCATGCGCGTGTATGTGTATGTGCAGCTGCTTGTACTAGCCCAGACTTAAGCTGGTTTTATAGTGCTAGTCCACTGAGATACCATGCCGCAGTGAAGCATGAATACCCCACTCAGACACATTATACTGACTCCGAGCCAATCAGTCCTTGTTGTACCCATTAATGCCGAGCGCCAGGTAGGGACCAACAAGTAGGCCTACCATATTTTAACGTCTTTTGGTATGACGCGGTCGGAGATCGAACCCGCGACCTTCCGCTCTCCTTCCGCACTACACCACGGAGGCGGTTTAGAATTGGATGAATGCCCTTAGTTTAATATTTCAAGATCCGATGCATATAGATGCTTTAAACAGGGTCAGACAGATATTTAGCAACCACTAGAAGCAAGCGACCTACAGTGACAAGATCTAGACTTGGTTAAACCAGTGTTTGCAATACTTTCATTTGTCAGTTGCGGCCATCAGGCCTGCTGGCTTTAAAATCTACAGGCCCTGAATGAAATCTGCAGGCCCATTTTGTTAAAGTCAAACCAATCAAAACAAAATAGACTACACCACACACAGTTATACACTGTCTGATTCTGTCATTATAACAAGTACAACACTGGAAATATGGAATGACATCAAATTCCTGTTGAAAAATAAATTGACAGATAATTTACTGAAGGCCACAAGGGCCTGCACATATTTGAAACTGATGGCCCGATACAATAACAACCGGGCCTCCGGGCCGGCGATTATTTCGAACGCTGGGTTAAACAGATACAATTATTGATATTGTCGGAAACAGTCACTTGCTAAACATTGAAGGTTTTGCCCTAGTTGTATGTCGGATATTGAAGATGACTGTCATTTGTTATTTCTATACGATGCATGTAACGGTTAAAGTAAAGAGTATACTTCACGGAAATGTTTGTGTAACCCGAATAGAGAAACACGTATCAGACTTTATCAACGGTAGAATCTCTTACACTAGCCATATTCGAACACATTCATTGGCATTTCGAAAGAGTTTGATATCTGCCGGCAACTAATCACACAATGTTCTGACGTTTTTCACTATTTGCATTGCCCTTTACTCTGCCTGTCATTGTGATACTATGTATGGACGAGGCCTTAGATACAATAAACTATCTTGTTCTTTATGTGTACATCCGAACACGACCAGGTCGCCATTACATCAGGGGTCACTTAACACATGCCGTCCGAGCTAGACGAATGTCGTTGAATCAATTTCTCGTGATTTGACTCTTCTCCCCGTTGTCAAGTTAGGGTTTGTATTGATTCCACTTTTCACTTTCTGATGGACTAAAGGTATTTCATGATCTCTATCATCTAAACCATGGAAACATCATCATGGTTATTCTCGAGACTGAGTGAGGTTTATGCCGCTGTTAGCAATATTCCAGCAATATCACGGCGTGGGACAGCAGAAATGTATGGATTTCACACATTGTATCCATGTGGGGAATCGAACCCGGGTCTCCGGGGTGACGAGCCAACGCTTTAACCACTAGGCTATCCGACCGCCCTTATTCTCATGAGCATAACGACGTTGTTCATTTACTTCTCTTAACAACACATAGAAGTATTACAGGCATTCTGTCTCTCATGCTCGCGTCTGTGTGTCAAAGTTTTGGCTTCATATTGAAATACTCGGAACTGACGAAGACGGTCAAATTAACAGCAGTCGATTTTGTTTATTGAAAATCAAACGGTCCGCCCCTCAGTGAACATAAGGTGTTCTTTATCATTACAAAAGACACGATGTTCATTGACGGTTTCGTCTTAAATCAATTAAAAATAGCCTGTGGTATCATTTCACTACAAAGCAAATCGATTGTCTAATTTGCTACTATAGTTTGGCATGAAATGCATGTGGACCCGGTTTTTTGTAAATATCTCTTCATCCAATGATCCAATCGATCTGAAACTGTGCAAGTGGATGTTTTGTCAGACAACCTAATCACATTGTAAATCACCGATTTTATGCATTTGTATTACAGAAGAACACAGAAAGTATATTTACACTAAATCATTAATCGGACCACCTATGGTTAGAATTCAACAACTGTTAAAGCCCCGTTCCCTCGGACATGGTGCACAAACACACAATCATGCACACTCATTGAAGAAAAGATAGAATGAAGACAAAAGTGTTATGTTTTGATATCGTTCACATTCTAAATTAAGCAATGCATTTCTAATAGCTTTAAGCATATAGATAGTTAATATTTATATTTTCATGATAATTTTAGGTGAAATGAGTGTTTCATGTTACACTATAAGTCGTTGGAATCAGTGCTGTCATTGTTAAAAGAAGTTATATTTCTTTGAGCATATCTGGCTGGATACTATTATTATCTGTAAATATAATAACAGAATTAAACTTCATCAAGTTCACTCCATTCTTCCACAGAGGAGTCATCAGTGTCCAGACGAATGACAACTGGATTAACTGTTTGCTCCTTCAAGCCATCTTTGAGCCAGTACTCTTTCTCCACCTTCTTGACATGTTCAACACATGCATGCCAGCGTGCAATGTCAATGTCACATATATAGCAGTGTTGACAATGTGCTTGACATCATTCAACTTGAATGATTGATTTTCCAGGTCACTGTACTTTTAAGGTCTCCCCAGATAAGTTCGATTGGGTTGAGATCACAGTGGTACGGTGGTAATCTCAAGACCTTATGGCCGTGTTGGCGTAGCATGTTGTCAATGTTATATGCGGGTGGAGGTTTGTTAGGTTTAATCAAAGAGTACAACTGTGGTTCAGTGGCCTTAATTGAAAATTGTATATTGTTATTTGTTAGCCATTGCTGCATATCTGACTTCTTTGTATTGGAAGTTGGGCACCAATTGTTTGGATCTCGAACACTGTGATAGGGAGCATTGTCCATGACAACAATACTTTTGTAAGGCAGAGCTGGCAACAATTGTTCCTCAACACACTGTGTGAAAACCGGTGAGTTCATTTCTGTATGATAGTCCCTACCATCTGTGCTCTTTGACCGAAATACCAGATCACACCCAGGT
Source organism: Haliotis rubra (assembly GCF_003918875.1). Lineage (NCBI taxonomy): Eukaryota > Metazoa > Mollusca > Gastropoda > Lepetellida > Haliotidae > Haliotis > Haliotis rubra. The sequence goes on along the minus strand of NW_025766558.1, from coordinate 2,651,475 downwards.
AGGAGTCCACGGTGGGAACCAGCATGAAGAACGATTAAACGTTCACCTTTGCCTGTTGGTATTTTCCTACCATCACTGGGATCATGCAGTGGGTAGCCACTGTCTGGCAGCAGTATGGTTTGCATTGACCCAGGTCTCATCCAGATATATGGGTTCGAACCCATCCTCTCTTGCCTGCTTAATTTCTCTGATAATTACACCTTATTTTCACAATATCAGATCCCTCACACATTACAAGTTTCTGGTTTGCTACCTTCTTGTACTTGTATCCAAATTTGAGCAGTAGTTTGCTTAGCATAAACCTAGAAACATTAATGTCGTGATCCTCTGCAAGGATGTGTTTTAACTTTCTTGTGGACAGGTGTTCATTTCTAGCAAATAGCCGGCGAATGATCGACATCTCTGATGACCCTGATGTCAAAAAGAATCTAACTGTGGATGGCTACCTTTTTGTACAAGGTTTTGTTTATTGGTTGTTGGTTTATTTTTCACAATTTTTAGCACGATGTTCTTTTTCATGCCAAGAGCAAAAGTTGGACGTTTCATGTAATCCGACACCTTATAAATCGGTTTGCTACGTTTGCTCTCTTTTTAAAAAAAATTCAACACATTTCTAATTAAACGTTTAGCATCATCTGAATAAGCTTTCATGATGGCAGCTAGAAGTAGTCAATGTGAATGATCCAAACGGTCTATCACTGTGCAGTGCACAGGTAACTATCATGAACTGCACGTGCATTTACCTTTATGACCCAACACTGCCGCTGTTACAGGCATTTCATGCCAAGCTATAGTTTAGAATTATATTGATGGCTAAGGTTATTCAAATAGTCGTTATATCAAGATGTGGTTGTCCCATTTCTGTACCTGTATATCAACCTCCCACGGGGGTGGGTGGGTGCTCGGGTGGGTTTATAAGGGGTTGGGGACTGTCTCTGTTGCCCGCCAGCAGTGTAGACTATCTAATGCAAGCATTGTCTGACACTGAAGTATTTAATCGATAGCCAGTTGTGACAGAAATCATCTGGATCAAACATTAATTAACTAAAAACAGGTTGTTTCATGGTGTCCCGTGGAGTCAAATGTTACGCCTTAGTGATTTTGTACAAAAAGCGCAGTTAGTGCAGTCAGGTATAATCTAGCTGTATCACCTGGGACGTAGCTAGTCTGTTGTAGGATGTGGAGCCGGATAACCATAACCACGGGAAATCTAACATTCGAACCCGGGATCATGGCATTCTGTCCCAAGGGAAGAAACTCACTATTATTAATGGCACTCAGGTCTTTGAATGGCATTTAGAAATGATAAACATAAGGATGACTAACACATAACGACTAACACAGTCATCTGTTAGTAGTTGAACAGTCACATTACTCCTGGGTGAACACTTGCCAAAGAAGGAAGGGAAGCACGTCCTTAATGTTCTCCATTTATCGTGAAGATCCTGGTTAGAATTGGTTTTAAGTAACCCATGCTTGTCGTGAGAGGCGACTAAAGGGATCGAGGTGGTCACGCTCGCTGACTTGGTTGGCACGTGTCATCGTACCCCAATGGCGCCGGCATAGCAATCGATGTTCAAGCTGTTAATCACTCGATGGTCTGGTTCAGACCCGATTATTTACAGACGACTGGAATATTGCTGAGTGCGGCGTTAAACAAACAAACACATGTGCTTCAGTGGGCGCAGCCTGAAATCCGAGAATCTCTCATGAGTCACAGTGTTATTCACCATCCAACTACTCTCCGCACCCAGCGTATCTTCACTTCACTTAATGTGTGACCTCGTACAGCCACCCGTCGAATGAGTTGTTTCGGATAAATGTCTGTATCTCAGAGAAGTATGTTTACAAACTAATCATTGTAGAAGTATGTCAACAAATAAATTGGTTAGTTGCCAGAAATGATTTATCATTAGCCACGTAAAACCAATCACGTGGACATACAGGAAAGCATTCTTTTGTTAGGATGGAAACCTGCCTGTTCCTGACAACCGAGGTGTGGCGTCTCGTCCTGGGGACTTCAACGGTGTAACTGTGTACAGATGAGCTGTCCTGGGTCATGTCTATAGTGTTTGTACAAGCCAAGGTTGTCATACCGTCAGCAAGAGAGGGAGACAAATCACGTAAATGACTGATATCCCCGACTAATGCAATAGAAGAGGTTGAACATGCTACCGTGTCAATATACATGTCCACTTATAACACTGTGACCAACAAGCAGCCACACTAAACACTGAAGTTTAAGAACCTGGTTTACGATGTAACAACAATTTCCAATGTACTGAGCCATTCAGGTGGACAAATGAATGCTCAGGGCGTAACACAATTTTCGGTCGGTGGGTCATTGTGCGCTGGCATTTCATTTTCAACTCCATGGGGAGTATCTACTACATAAATGCTATCCTGTGAGGCAAGAGAAGGTTTACGGTCCCATTACAATCTAGCATAACTGTGTAAACATTTACTTTATTAATAAAGGCATATTTCCAATATTGTCTAGACAAACATCACATATAACAATTGGTTCTGCATAGGCTGGAGTGAAGTCATACAAACTGTCCGGAGTCATAATTGCCAGGTTCAGCATCCAACAACCCTCCATGACCAACATTACTCAACTCCACCTCGTGTGTGGCCTTAGTCTCAAAGTCCCTGAGCCATTTTATTTCCCCTGCTGCCAAGCCCTCTCTGCAATGCTTAAGCCCTAAATGAAGCAAGTCTAGATTTCCTCAGGTTCTGAATCTCTGGTCTCCCTGGGGCTCCTTTTCAATATATATGGGTTTGTTTGTTACTATCAAAATTATATTCAGAGACTAAGCGTTAGTCTAGTGTGGCGTGTGCTCCACCTGATCCTGAACGGTGAGTGGCTCGATGGTTAGAGCGTTTGTTGGTTCGTTGGTCGAAGGCTTCGGTTCGATTTACTACAGGGTGTACAATCCACTTCCGCCGTGATATTGCTGGATTAGTCCTATACCCAAACGTCTCTCTCTCTCTCTCTCTCTCTCTCTCTCTCTCTCTCTCTCTCTCTCTCTCTCTCTCTCTCTCTCTCTCTCTCTCTCTCTCTCTCTCTCTCTCTCTCTCTCTCTCTCTCTCTCTCTCTCTCTCTCTCTCTCTCTCTCTCTCTCTGTGTGTGTGTGTGTGTGTGTGTGTGTGACATGTCCCACATTGCCACATTAGAAGAAGCATCTAATTTTCTTCTGATTGACAACTATGACAGGTTCAACATTTTCAACCGGAAGAACTCTTCGCGAGGGGAGACATGAAATAGATTGAAATGCATAAAAGAGGGATCCGGAATGAAATGGAAATGGCACAGCAATGGAAGAAACTGTAATACACCAGCCTGTAAACAAATGTGCAGCAGTGTGGGAGTCGGGGAATGGGTGTCAGGAAAACAAGATTCATCATTCCGATGAATTAAGACGTCAAGCATTTAACATTTTCAGTAAACTACAGATGTATGTATTCATTTTTGACAAATTGTCCCGATGAAGACATAACTCTGATAAATACATTTGAACAATACATATGACGAATACATAATATTATGACGAATACATCTGAATAATATTACGAATAATAAATCTCAACAATACATCTGAACAATACATTTGAAAATACATTTGAACAATACATCTGAAAATACATTTGAGTGATATATTTGACGAATACATCTGAATGATGCATGTGAATAAGAATCTCGACAATGCATCTGAAAAAAACATGTGCCGGATACATCTGAATAATATAGATGAATACATCTGATAAGTTTGAATAGTACATCAGAATACTCAAATCGTCAGCCAACCAGGATCCACGCCGTTAAGGTCCTGGCTAGAATTGGTCTTCAGCAACCAATGCTTGTCGTAAGAGGCGACTATGACTGATCGGGGGGTCAGGCTCGCTGACTTAGTTGACACATGTCATAGTACCCCAGCTACGTAGATCGATGTTCCTGGTGTTGATCACTGGATTGTTTGGTCCAGACTCGATTAATTACTGACCGCCGCCATATACCTTGAAATCTGATTGAGGCGTTAAACAAACCAACAACCAGGTACAAAGACAATAACGACAGAGCGTTCAGCGTTTTCTTTGTCAAGAATCCCCGCACCCTGCTTCAGAAATTAATCCCAGGGTTCCAGACTACTTCTTGCCTTGGCAAACATCTTCACCCGGATTATAGTGTCCGATGTATAAGATACTGGTTTAAAACACTGAAAAATATTAACAGCGTTTGCCGTAAAAGTCTTATTACATGTTGTTCAAGCTGGACAATTTGGTTATGTAATATGGGCTTAAAAATATGGCATCTGTTCTCTTCTTGTGGATTTGAAAATGTGTTGCTGTTCCAGGGTGTTAGAAATGAATGCCATTTTGTGTACGGATTTCGTCAAAGAGTTGTTGATATGTCTCGTCAGAATTGGATGAGGTGAGGTGAGGTGAAATTGGGTTTAACGCCGTACTTGAGAATATTTCGCTCATATGACGACGTGCATGCGCGTGTATGTGTATGTGCGGCTGCTTGTACTAGCCCAGACTGAAGCTGGTTTTATAGTGCTAGCCCACTGAGATACCATGCCGCAGTGAAGCATGAATACCCCACTCAGACACATTATACTGACTCCGAGCCGACCAGTCCTTGTTGGACCCATTAATGCCGAGCGCCAGGCAGGGACCAACAAGTACCATCTTTTAACGTCTTTTGGTATGACGCGGTCGGGGATCGAACCCGCGACCTTCCGCTCTCCGGGCGGACGCTCTAACCACTACACCACGGAGGCGGTCAGGGTGGATGAATGCCCTTATTTCAAGACCCGATGCATATAGATGCTTTAAACAGGGTCAGACAGATATTTAGCAACCACTAGAAGCAAGAGACCTACAGTGACACGATCTAGACTTGGTTAAACCAGTGTTTGCAATACTTTCATTTGTCAGTTGGCCATCAGGGCCTGCTGGCTTTAAAATCTACAGGCCCTGAATGAAATCTGCAGGCCCATTTTGTTGAAGTCAAACCAATCAAAACAAAATAGACTACACCACACACAGTCATACACTGTCTGATGGTGTCATTCTAACCAGTACTACACTGGAAATATGGAATGACATCAAATTCCTGTTGAAAAATAAATTGACAGATAATTTACTGAAGGCCACAAGGGCCTGCACATATTTGAAACTGATGGCCCGATACAATAACAACCGGGCCTCCGGGCCGGCGATTATTTCGAACGCTGGGTTAAACAGATACAATTATTGATATTGTCGGAAACATTCACTTGCTAAACATTGAAGGTTTTGCCCTAGTTGTATGTCGGATATTGAAGATGACTGTCATTTGTTATTTCTATACGATGCATGTAACGGTTAAAGTAAAGAGTATACTTCACGGAAATGTTTGTGTAACCCGATTAGAGAAACACGTATCAGACTTTTATCAACGGTAGAATCTCTTACACTAGCCACATTCGAACACATTCATTGGCATTTCGAAAGAGTTTGATATCTGCCGGCAACTAATCACACAATGTTCTGACGTTTTTCACTATTTGCATTGCCCTTACTATCACGGCGTGGGACAGCAGAAATGTATGGATTTCACACATTGTACCCATGTGGGGAATCGAACCCGGGTCTTCGGGGTGACGAGCGAACGCTTTAACCACTAGGCTATCCCACTGCCCTTATTCTCATGAGCATAACGATGTTGTTCATTTCCTTCTCTTAACAACACATAGAAGTATTACAGGAATTCTGTCTCTCATGTTCGTGTCTGTGTGTCAAAGTTTTGGCTTCATATTGAAATACTCGGGACTGACGAAGACGGGCAATTAACAGCGGTCGATTTTGTTTATTGAAAATCAAACGGTCCGCCCCTTAGTGAACACAAGGTGTTCTTTATCATTACAAAAGACACGATTATCATTGACGGTTTCGTCTTAAAAGAATTAAAAATAGCCTGTGGTATCATTTCACTACCAAGCAAATCGTTTGTCTAATTTGCTACTAGTTTAGAATTATATTGATGGCTAAGGTTATTCAAATAGTTGTTATATCAAGATGTGGTTGTCCCATTTCTGTACCTGTATATCAACCTCCACGGGGTGGGTGGGTGCTGGGGTAAGTGGGTTTATAAGGGGTTGGGGACTGTCTCTGTTGCCCGCCAGCAGTGTAGACTATCTTATGCAAGCATTGTATGACACTGAAGTATATTTAATCGACAGCCAGTTGTGACAGAAACCATCTGGGTCAAACAATAATTAACTGAAAACAGGTTGTTTCATGGTGTCCCGTGGAGTCAAATGTTACGCGCTAGTGATTTTGTAAATAAAAAGCGCAGTTAGTGCAGTCAGGTATATTCTAGCTGTATCACCTGGGACGTAGCTAGTTTGTTGTAGGATGTGGAGCCGGATAACCATAACCACGGGAAATCTAACATTCGAACCCGGGATCAGAGCATTCTGTCCCAAGGAAGAAACTCACTATTATTAATAGCACTCAGGTCTTTGTATGGCATTTAGAAATGATTAGGGCTGCGCAATATAACCGGTTTACCGGTATTTACCGGTTCAGACATGAAAACGATACGTATTGCGATACGCTGATCGAAAACCGGTATTTTGACTTGCATTCGGAAAACTTCGTAACACTCGGAAATCTTCGGATATGTCCTTGTTTCATTTTGTGCCAAATATTATTCACATTTTTATTTTATCATGATTAAAAGTTGTTATTAAAGCTTAATCAAGCCCTAGTGATTTTGTTGTGTTTTTGCTCTATAAATCAAGAATTAACTCGATTGTAAGTAGTTTTTTGTTTAAAAATACTTCATGCAATATATTGCAATACATATCGCAAAACATGCTTTCGCATCGCAATATATCGCAATATGAAAATTCGCTGCAATACCCACCCCTAGAAGTAATACACATGAGGAAGACAATTTGTATCCATGTCAACTTCTATATTATGAGGAGATAATAGCGCAACATTATTCACATAATAATGAACATGACATCCATAAAATGTCTCTGCCTTATTAATAGTACTCATTTATGATTGAATACATAAAGCAACAGTTAACATATTTGTCAAGTATTGTCATTAACCTTAACATCAAAGAAATTCCTTTTCAGCAACATCCTCAACAACAGCTGAGGTGAAATTGACAGCCCTTCCGTTGATGGGTTTTTGGTGTTGTCGTTGGACGCCATAGTCAATGACCCCAATGACCTACTGTTGACTTACAACGGTGGGCAGTTTGTTTGTTTAAGACCGCAAGTAGCAATTGTCCAGCTATATGACGTATATCTGTAAATATTCGAGTGTGGATAGAACATCCAGTGACTGGCATCACGAACATAGATCGATCTACGTAATTGGGATCTGATGACAAGTGTCGACCATGTGAGTGTGGGATCTGATGACAAGTGTCGACCATGTGAGTGTGGGATTTGATGACAAGTGTCGACCATGTGAGTGTGGGATCTGATGACAAGTGTCGACCATGTGAGTGTGGGATCTGATGACAAGTGTCGACCATGTGAGTGTGGGATCTGATGACAAGTGTCGACCATGTGAGTGTGGGATCTGATGACAAGTGTCGACCATGTGAGTGTGGGATCTGATGACAAGCGTCGGTCACGTGGAGTGTGGGATCTGATGACAAGTGTCGACCATGTGAGTGTGGGATCTGATGACAAGTGTCGACCATGTGAGTGTGGGATCTGATGACAAGTGTCGACCATGTGAGTGTGGGGATCTGATGACAAGTGTCGACCATGTGAGTGTGGGATCTGATGACAAGTGTCGACCATGTGAGTGTGGTTTTACGCCCAAGTTAACAATATTCCAGCAATGTCAGCAGGAGTCTCATTACACCCATTTTAGGACCGAACCCGGACTTTTGATGCGAACTCCTTAACTACTTGGCCAACCCACAATTCTTTAATGCATTATCTTCACTCTGTGCTGGTTCTTTCTCAGGTCTGTGGATAATGTTGCTTTATCATGGGCAATATGTCGGCAGATAGCAACTTCTGTATGATGACATAACATAGCCGAATCATCCGTCTTGTATTATACATTTTAATTTTGTTGTCCAGAAATCCATTTTGCACCTGGCCCTTCCGTGACAAATGCCACTTTTCTTTCCCTCTCACTCTGATAATGGTGGTATGAACAATTACTGTGACTTCTGAAGTATGTAGTATGGTTGAACGTTACAACATCCAAGGCCTCAGCAAAGCTTTCAAAAAGCATGAAACAAGTAGTAGACTTCTGGAGGACATTTCCAGACTTGACGCATGTGACAAAACGGTGTCCGATGCAAGTCCCTATTTTGAGTTGTACCATACATTCCCGTGTTAACTGATATACAATTTGCTCAATCTAACATAATTTTGAATCTGAATTCTTTGAACCTGTATGCACTCTCGTGTGATTTAGCAGAAATATTGCCGGAAGCGGCACACAGCCCACTCACTTTATGATCAGTACCTGTAAAAACACGGAAGGAACAACTTATGAATACTTGAGGCAAACACTCAAGCAGATAACCGAGTAACCATGTTTGGAATGTATACCACAAACAAAAAGTATAAAAACACCCTAAAATTTGATAGTCATATATGAACTTAAACGTGGTGAGGTCATTTATACTCTAAGGTAAATACAACTTTTCGTGTGCTTAATGGGCACTTGCAGAGAAGCAACTGATTCAATATTCGTTGAGTTTGAGTGAAATTAAACATTGTCAAAAACAACGAAAAACAAGGGTGCTGAAACACACCAGTACTATGTTTGATTCAAACGTTGTCACAAGCTGCATGGGAAGTCTGTCTTCCACATGCACTAGGCTGTTGTGTCTGGGCGTTTGAACCCAGCATGGTGCTGGTGTGTTTCATTTGTGTCGTCACAATGCATATGCAGCTGTATGGAAAAAGCAACATACCTGTGTCGTCACAATCCATATGCAGCTGTATGGACAAAGTCACATCTGTGTCGTCACAATCCATATGCAGCTGTATGGAAAAAGCAGCATACCTGTGTCGTCACAATCCATATGCAGCTGTATGGACAAAGTCACATACCTGTGTCGTCACAATGCATATGCAGCTGTATGGACAAAGTCACATCTGTGTCGTCACAATCCATATGCAGCTGTATGGACAAAGTCACATCTGTGTCGTCACAATGCATATGCAGCTGTATGGACAAAGCCACATATCCTCACGTGAATACAATGTGTGAAGTCTATTTTCCAGATATCTGATCAGTGTGCACACGATTTCCAATATCAGCTCCATGGGGATCATCCAGTCATGTGTTAGTAGTTGAACAGTCACATTACTCCGGGGTGAACACTTGCCAAAGAAGGAGAAGGGAAGCACGTCCTTAATGTTCTCCATTAATCGTGAAGATCCTGGTTAGAATTGGTTTTAAGTAACCCATGCTTGTCGTGAGAGGCGACTAACGGGATCGGGTGGTCACGCTCGCTGACTTGGTTGGCACGTGTCATCGTACCCCAATGGCGCCGGCATAGCAATCGATGTTCAAGCTGTTAATCACTCGATGGTCTGGTTCAGACCCGATTATTTACAGACGGCTGGAATATTGCTGAGTGCGGCGTTAAACAAACACATGTGCTTCAGTGGGCGCAGCCTGAAATCCGAGAATCTCTCACGAGTCACAGTGTTATTCCCCATCCAACTACTCTCCGCACCCAGCGTATCTTCACTTCACTTAATCTGTGACCTCGTACAGCCACCCGTCGAATGAGTTGTTTCGGATAAATGTCTGTATCTCAGAGAAGTATGTTTACAAACTAATCATTGTAGAAGTATGTCAACAAATAAATTGGTTAGTTGCCAGAAATGATTTATTATTAGCCACGTAAAACCAATCACGTGGATATACAGGAAAGCATTCTTTTGTTAGGATGGAAACCTGCCTGTTCCTGACAACCGAGGTGTGGCGTCTCGTCCTGGGGACTTCAACGGTGTAACTGTGTACAGATGAGCTATCCTGGGTCATGTCTATAGTGTTTGTACAAGCCAAGGTTGTCATACCGTCAGCAAGAGAGGGAGACAAATCACGTAAATGACTGATATCCCCGACTAATGCAATAGAAGAGGTTGAACATGCTACCGTGTCAATATACATGTCCACTTATAACACTGTGACCAACAAGCAGCCACACTAAACACTGAAGTTTAAGAACCTGGTTTACGATGTAACAACAATTTCCAATGTACTGAGCCATTCAGGTGGACAAATGAATGCTCAGGGCGTAACACAATTTTCGGTCGGTGGGTCATTGTGCGCTGGCATTTCATTTTCAACTCCATGGGGAGTATCTACTACATAAATGCTATCCTGTGAGGCAAGAGAAGGTTTACGGTCCCATTACAATCTAGCATAACTGTGTAAACATTTACTTTATTAATAAAGGCATATTTCCAATATTGTCTAGACAAACATCACATATAACAATTGGTTCTGCATAGGCTGGAGTGAAGTCATACAAACTGTCCGGAGTCATAATTGCCAGGTTCAGCATCCAACAACGCCATGACCAACATTACTCAACTCCACCTCGTGTGTGGCCTTAGTCAGTCTCAAAGTCCCTGAGCCATTTTATTTCCCCTGCTGCCAAGCCCTCGCTGCAATGCTTAAGCCCTAAATGAAGCAAGTCTAGATTTCCTCAGGTTCTGAATCTCTGGTCTCCCTGGGGCTCCTTTTCAATATATATGGGTTTGTTTGTTACTATCAAAATTATATTCAGAGACTAAGCGTTAGTCTAGTGTGGCGTGTGCTCCACCTGATCCTGAACGGTGAGTGGCTCGATGGTTAGAGCGTTTGTTGGTTCGTTGGTCGAAGGCTTCGGTTCGATTTTCACAGTGGTACAGGGTGTACAATCCACTTCCGCCGTGATATTGCTGGATTAGTCCTAAGCATTCTCTACCCAAATGTGTGTGTGTGTGTGTGTGTGTGTGTGTGTGTGTGTGTGTGTGTGTGTGTGTGTGTGTGTGTGAGTGAGAATCCACCTGTGCTAAGAGCGCGTTAAACCTTACTCACCCAGTAGGTCCATGAAGCTTCACGACACACGGCCATGTGCCCCTCCACATCGCTGTAGACAACATCGCACCTACACCAAGGCGGGCAATATGGCAATCGATTCTCTAGGCCATATTGATAATAGCACATACAATCAATTAACTGTATTTGTAACACTTTCTAATTCATAACTGTTTATAATAAAACCTATTGTGATTGTTTCAGATTAGTATATATCCTATCAGTTGTTAACAGTTTCACGACGCTGTTATATGTGCAGTGATATCTACCGGCAACCATTATACAGGCAGTGTGGGAAATGTCTCCATCTGCTTAATTACATTCGATGTGGTCAGGCAGGTCATTACGGGTAGAAACAAACATTCAGTTGAGAGAGATTACAAGGACAAAATTGCTTATCGTTTATTTACAAGTGCTTGGTTTGAGACCGTTATCAGAAACCACATCCAGAGTTGATAGGCGCCTAATTTGACATGAAAGGCTGAAATGATTTAAGCACATTACACTTGCTGACGAAAGTGGTTCTTCTAAGATCCTGGTGTCCTACATGACAAACACGAACACTGATGGGGAACACGCACCTGCTCACACAGATAACGGAGGAAATATTCATATGAAGCTTTATTGTTCATTAGTCACTCTGGGATTACCGCGCTGAGCGGTTGGCATATTAGGAAGCATATAAATGAAGAACCCAACATGAGTTTCAGGCATCGGGCACCCATTATGAGTCAAAGTGTTGGACTCGTAAATGCGTGACATGGCTACAGAAGTCCCGTGCCATTTGCGCTGTGGGATACATTGTTGGTGTTAGGACATAAACCTGATTCGACGACTGTGGTTATGGATGCTGGTCAGATGGATCGCTTGACGTCGGACATTGCCTTCGACAGCTAGGAAATTAGGAAAGTGACTCTGAATCCTCTATGGAAGGTAACGCCACAGACCCGGAACTACACGGCATCAACACCTACGTTGTCGTTATCGTCTGTGTCTTTGCTGACATCCTTACGATTCTCAACAACGTCATCATCATATTGGTCACCTACAAGATAACAGGCATCCGAGAAATAGCGGGTGTGCTACTATGTAACCAGGCACTTGCTGATATTGGTGTCGGTGCGACCTTCTTGGTATACAGCTGCGTTGATGCGTCCAAGTATCATGGGTACAAGATGTTTCTTGCTCTGGGATGGATGAGGATGTTCGCGTTCATCTTTTACAGCGAGTCGATGCAAATGCTTGCTTCCATAGCCTGCAACCTTTGTTTTGCGATCTGCCGGGCACATGACTACGCGATGTATATTACAATCAGACGAGTGTGTGTTTTCATTTCCCTGACATGGGCGTTCAACATTGCCCTTTCCTTGTTAGACGTCACAGCAGATACATTTAAGGACTCCAAAGCACTACCCCATATGTTCTTAGCAGATCAAAAGGCTTCTGATTGGTGGATTATAGCTTTAGACTTAACAACACTTCTGGCAATACCTCTTGGTGTCGCCGTTTTCAGCTTCGTCAAAATTTTTCAATACGCCCGCACGTTTGGCGACTTGAAGAACGTCAACTGCCGTACTACCAGGTACATCCGCCAGGCCATGAGCATACTCATTATCGGAATCATATACATGCTAACGTTCCTCCCGGTAGTAGTGACCCAGATGGTCCTCAAGTCGCGCACTGCGGCCAGCTATGTTGACAGTGTCATCAGCCTCACCGCCTTGTTCATCAACTACATCTACATGGCCCTGAAACTGCCTTTGTTCTTCGGCCTGTTCAGGTCGTATCGGGAATCAGTCACCCAGATTCTCTGCTGTTCCAAAAGAAGAGTTCATGACGTAAATGAAATGAAAGTGTACACCTCTGATCAACATACAACAGAAGCACAACCAACTCATAACAGTGAATAGTTGTTCATGGGGATCCTGGCAATAGTCCTAATGGTAGTCCAGGCGAAGGATCGGGTGGTTTGTGTGTCTGACTTGGTTGACTCGCGCCCGGCTATGCACTCGCTCTTCATGTTATCCACCATGTCCATTAATTACAACCCTGTGAGATTTAATATGGATGTCTTCGATGTTGTCAGTGTTGTTATGCCCTTGGACATTTCTGGCGGTCCTTTAGCTGACTTCTCAAAGCATCATTCAAGAATATGTTAAACATGTGGTGAACATATGGCTTGCTTGTTTGTTTGTACACAATGAATATATGACCAAAACATACTGTGACTTTTAAGGAACCAGGCAGACCTGGCTTAGAACTCCAAAACATTTTCTCTGATATCCCCTAAACAATGTTAACCTTCCAGGGCAGTAGTTGTAACGTTGTCCCAGTGATGACAGAGCCAAGATCATGGATTATAACAGCGGAATATCTAGATATTAAAAGAACAGTCAACCATTCTTTGCATCGCCAAGTAATGCAACAATCAACTGCAGTGTCTAGTCCAACTGTGCCACCAAGTTCCCATAACTAATCTATAGTGCAGTTCTACCTGCCCCTGACAACTAACAGGAGGAGGGCATAACCTTTCATCACAGGAGTTATAACGCCTCTGTGATAACATGAAGTGTCTGCTTGGTGTAATAAGAACGCCTGAAGATATATACCAATGGTGAAATCCGGTAGGTACTTGCCTGACAAACAAAGAATCTTAATCAGGACAGATCCGGGATTCAAACCTGTGGTCCAAGGGTTCTGGCATACCAAGGACAACTCTTCAATGTGAATGGTGCCACCTCCAACAACTTGGCCACTCTGGTCTCCTCACACCACATAAACAATCTGCATCAAACTACTTTGTGATCACCTCAATGTGCAAATATTAATAACAGGAAAAGCATTTGTGTAAAAAAACAAAACATTTATTCTTGAACAATACAAGTCAAAATGGCCAAATGCTCCAGGTGGTATGTTCCTATGTTAATTTACACTGAACATTGTCGATTGTGTGATGTTAAAGATACACAATCATGTAATTCCCTTGATTATTCAAATAATTAATTAGTGCCTTTTGATTATATATGAAACCGACATGGTTAAATGTTCACATTTCTCATAACTACAATAGTATTATTGTATTGACATAAATAAACCTCTTATCAACATAACACAGGAGCAGGTGATTTATATTGATCATACAAGACATTGGTTTGCTTCTTTGCTGGGAGAATATTGCACTAGTAAACATTGATATGTGGTCAACACAAACAAAGAAAACACATATAATATCAGCACTTGATCTGAACCACAGACACGGACTGGAGGTATATCAACATGGACAGAACATACACAGCAGTTAACTGCAGAATTCCTGCTTCTTTCATCAATATCACTTCCCTGTTGTAAAAACTAGGAAGTGCATCTCATAAAAATGTATGTATGTGTTGAGTGTGTGGCTTTTGTGTATGTATGTGTTGAGTGTGTGGCTTCTATGTATGTAGGTGTTGAGTGTGTGGCGTCTGTGTATGTAGGTAATGGGTGTAAGGCTTCTGTGTATGTAGGTGTTGAGTGTGTGGCTTCTGTGTATGTAGGTAATGAGTGTGTGGCTTCTGTGTATGTAGGTGTTGAGCTTCTGTGTGGTTGAGTGTCTGTGTATGTAGGTGTTGAGTGTGTGGCTTCTGTGTATGTAGGTGTTGAGTGTGTGGCTTCTGTGTATGTAGGTGTTGAGTGTGTGGCTTCTGTGTATGTAGGTGTTGAGTGTGTGACTTCTGTGTATGTAGGTAATGAGTGTGTGGCTTCTGTGTATGTAGGTGTTGAATGCACGGTGTGTGTGGCTTCTGTGTATGTAGGTGTTGAATGCATGGCTTCTGTGTATGTAGGTGAATATTGAGTAGGTTTAGCACAGCTTCTGTGTATGTAGGTGTTGAATGCATGGCTTCTGTGTATGTAGGTTTTGAATGCATGGCTTCTGTGTATGTAGGTGTTGAATACATGGCTTCTGTGTATGTAGGTTTTGAATACATGGCTTCTGTGTATGTAGGTTTTGAATACATGGCTTCTGTGTATGTAGGTGTTGAATACATGGCTTCTGTGTATGTAGGTGTTGAATGCATGGCTTCTGTGTATGTAGGTGTTGAATGCACGGCTTCTGCGTATGTAGGTATTGAATGCATGGCTTCTGTATATGTAGGTGTTGAATGCACGGCTTCTGTGTATGTAGGTATGTAGGTGTTGAAACATGGCTTCTGTGTATGTAGGTGTTTAGAATACATGGCTTCTGTGTATGTAGGTATTGAATGCATGGCTTCTGTATATGTAGGTGTTGAATACATGGCTTCTGTGTATGTAGATGTTGAATACATGGCTTCTGTGTATGTAGGTGTTGAATACATGGCTTCTGTGTATGTAGGTGTTGAATACATGGCTTCTGTATATGTAGGTGTTGAGTGCATGTTTCTGTGTATGTAGGTGTTGAATACATGGCTTCTGTGTATGTAGGTGTTGAATACATGGCTTCTGTGTATGTAGGTGTAATTGAATGCATGGCTTCTGTGTATGTAGGTGTTGAATACATGGCTTCTGTGTATGTAGGTGTTGAATGCATGTTTCTGTGTATGTAGGTGTTGAATACATGGCTTTGGTGAATGCCGGCACTGAATGTGTGGCTTCTATACACAAAGGCAACAGAAACCTAAAGGTATCCACAATGTGTGGCATGTAAAGTACCTCTATATGGGAGTCTTTTCTAAATGGACATTCTGCTTCTACAGACTAACTTGTAAAGAACTGTCAATAATAAAATACTTTTGATAAATGTAAAACTAGTTTTTGTACTGTTAACACCAACAAATTAGAGAATTCAAACACATGTGTTGCAAACATTGTGATTCCCCTACACAGATGCAAGGGCTACACAAAGTACGTTACCAACATTCAGTCATCCCTGTGAACAGTTACACTCATAATAATCTGAGCAATAAGTGAGCTTGAACATACATGAATAGTTGCAGTACATCCAATATATTTCACTGCAGAATCTTGATTGAATAAATAACAAAGGGTTATGATACAATGTCACAGTAAGGTGATGGGGAATTACATAATGCAAATGATCACCGTTCACTAGGAGAAACATAAAACCAAACCGTTATAACAGAAGCAAGAACATGCAGCTGTGTACAGAGTCCTTGTGCTACTGTGTGCTGTGGTATGTTTTCGTGTAATGTGCCCACAATACAGTTGTGTAGTGGGCAGATTGCATTCTAGAGGCAAATGAGTTGAATTGCCCCCAAAACATAAACATTAACACAAGCAGTAACATAAAACACCAGAAACAGATGACAAATCCTTTCAGAAGTATACCAACCTATCCTATTACGATACCATATGTGATAAAAAGCCTTAATGTTGAAATTTAAAAATATTCAACAACAATTTATCTTGCGCAAAACAAGCTGCTTTATTATCTGTTGTAAAACTGTTACCTAATGTTGGACCTGAAATCTATATGAATAGAAACAGGGTACTCATGATAGCAGTATTTCCTGCAGCTGCATATTCACTATAAAAGATGTGAACTCCCCGATTACTTTTATGAAAAAACCAAACCCTTTTAATCTCGCCTTAAAATCTATTTACAAAAAAGAGAGAATAAAGTTGTGTAACTCAAACAGACCTCCATCTTTTGATTTATAAAGGTACAGATGTGCTATTTTCATGTCATATTTGGCATTCAAATAAACAATATGTTTGCACAACATAGACGGTACACATACATAGCACCTTGTGTGTGTTTTGATCTGATCAATGTACATATGCTTGGAGTCAATGTCAAGGGCTGTATACAATCTGAACACTGCTGGAAGACACACACACACACACACACATACATACATCAGCTGTTCCATAGAGAATCTCCCCTCGCTGTATCAACACCACCAATCAGATTTCCAACACATTACTTATAACAGTTCACAAATACTAATAAGAAAACTAGTGTTTTGTACTGAAGACTACAGATGGCAACAACAGGCCTGTCAACGATCAGTTTGTCATAATGCTGATGTAAAGATTGAAAAAAGTGGCTGTTGTGTCAAATACTGGGCACCCTGCAGGAGGCAGTTTCTTCATCAGCACAAAGAAGTTTCCCTCAGCTTCAATAACAAAATACTACACCTACCTTTGTAGGTCATTATACTGAACTAACAACAAGTCACTGAGAATGGTTTTACATGGGTCAACAAATCAGCTACAGCCAAATATATAAATATCAAATTGTATATAGTTCATATGTCCTATTCTGACAGCTTGTATTAAGAAATATGTCATAACAAACGACTTCATGCGTTAAATAGACGTGTTATCTACTGCATGTTGTATCAAAAGCAAGCCTATGTTCTATTGCCAAAAGGTCTCTCACTATCTGAACACTCAACTGACAAGGGTCTCACATAAACGATTCAAAAACCGAGATAAAACATATACAAACCAATTTCTTCTGCGATTACAAGAAACAAGAAGAATCATTTCTGTTTAGTACTACAGTACACTTCATAATAGAATGACTGACTGACTGAGTTTTGGTTTCGCCGCTTTTAGCAATATTCCAGCAACATCACGGCCGGGGACACCAGAAATGGGCTTCACTTCATAATAGAACTATGTATACAATGTCACTTGTCATGAAGAACTCTCCACCTGTGTATTGAGGAGGAGCAGTGTTAAGGGATACAATGAATAGATCTTTATTTTCATCCTTCTCTTGTTTATACGTTTTTGTCTTCAAGATGACCATGCTCAAATTGTTCAAAAGTGAAAACATACAGAGAAAAATTTATATGGATATGTATTTTGATTTGTCACATTGCAAGAGCTATTTGTGGAAATCTACAGCTAAATATTTCTACTTAGCCTCACAACAAATTACCAAGAGATTTGGTAAAACAAGAAACCATATGCATCACGATCTTACACTGCTCTGCATCATCATCATCATCATACATCAAGATCCCCGCCTGTCAGTCAAGTGTTCTTAGTTAAACACCTCAAAATACTACCTAACCAAAAAGCGATAATGATTTTGAGCCAAGAACAATAAGCTTGGCCAAGTCAGATTTGTCATTGTCTCTACAATACATGCAACAATTCAGCTACTGAGTAGGACCTGAGGGAAACATTGCACCTTCCACCTGTACCACCTAACATGTCTTAAGGATCCTCCGTATGTAATTTTTGGTAAAAATCTCTGTCGTAATACTGTAGAATATAACACATACATGGTTATGGCTGACATCATGCAATAAGATGTACAAAACACCTCGTATCATGATGCATAGGACACCTATATCAGTTGGTAAAATAAATATAATCAAGCAGATACATTAGCAA
Organism: Haliotis rubra; assembly: GCF_003918875.1. Classification (NCBI taxonomy): domain Eukaryota; kingdom Metazoa; phylum Mollusca; class Gastropoda; order Lepetellida; family Haliotidae; genus Haliotis; species Haliotis rubra. Next base: position 2,633,064 of record NW_025766558.1, on the reverse strand, counting down.
GATACATGCAAACAGATTCAATTATGGTATGTCTATATTTGTACCATTTAATGCGTATGTACGTTCATCTTTCTACTAGAAGCATGTAAACTGAAACGTCATTTTGAAGAATTAGGAATCCTTAATAAAAATTATGATAGATATATTAAAGCTCCAGTCTAACACTACATAACATAGATGTCTTTTGACGTGTATATACAAGAATGCTGAGGAAATACATAGCAACAACACAATTACAATTTGCATAGATTGATTAAAAAGTATGAAAATATCAGCTTCAACACCTAACATCACGACACTTTTATACCTTTGCAGATGTGAACCATATTCCATACTGACTTGTCTTCAATATATATTCTCAAAGCATAATTGCACATATGTAAGATATGATGGTATATAAATTATCTTCGGACTAGCACTTCATCTCATGAGAAAATAAGTTGCAACATAAGTAGGTTAAAGCATCTTCATTACTGCCATGACATCCAAGGCTGGACTTGACTCTTCCCTGGTTTGATGTTGCTGTGTCAGTCAATCATGAATTCTAAATCTACTAAGTGAGTCCAAAAGAATATAAACAACGCTGACATACCAAGTTTCATCACAGGCTGAATCTGGGATTTGAACAACGGGCCACCAATACACCCAAAACATTCTAATACAATATGCTACTTACATCCAATGTTTGTCAAATAGTGACTTTGTTAAGACTACATATATATGAATATCAGGATTGATGACACACTAGTTCAGGTGCATGGAAAGTATTAGTAGTGCTTCATTCACAGAGCACACTTTGTTGTACCCTTCCTGGATCATCTGATATCTCTGCACTTTCTGTCTGAACAATACCCTCAAAAATATAGGACGTAGCTCTGTTTAATTTGACTAATCCTAATGAAATAATAATAGAAAATTGATATGGAAGTAATAATTGAAAACATTAAATATTCTAATATATGAAAATATAAATCTTATGATTAAAACATTATTTCATCTAGTACTACATGGCATGGACTTATCTGTCATCAATGGCAAGTAGACAATGTGACCAAGCAAAACAAGGATTGACAAATTTGAAAGAAAACAATACGAAAAATAGAATGACACTATTTGATTTGGCACAAAAAACAACTGATAGTCATATTAATGAAATGTGACTATTTGTCACAGTTAAACAGCTTAACTAACTATAACAAACACATATGATGTTCCAAAGCACACGTTCATATATATTACCAAGTTCACTAAAAAAATAATTCACCATTATTCCTAATCAATCCAAAAGATTTTAATGCCATATCTTCAACAGATCAAATGTATTTAACGTAGAAGTACCGATGCAGTGTAACAATGTATTGTAGGTATGCTTTAATAGGTAGTTTACTGACATATACTGAATGTCTTCAACCAACAGGACAAGGTAACACTATTAACACATATTTTCATGACCAGCTGATGGAAGTAACCGATGACTTAAATCACTTTGACAATACACATCTGTCATAATCTTGGAGTAATATATGATGATATGAATAAATGTGTTTTATTTGTGGTTACTACTGTGGGGTATATGCAGTAGTTTTAGGCGATATGCAAAACAAAATAAATATTGCTCTAGCTACACAATGTACAACACCTGAGAAAACCGATACTAACTGCAGAGATGCCAACCCCAAAGTGTTGCAAATAGTAGTTTCAAGGATCAACATTAGTAGTTTGACCAAAAAATTAGTAGTCAACTAAATACTTAAAATCATGATGGATTCTGAGAAAGATCTGACACTAATCAAGAATAAATTTCACATGCCTCCAACAGCAGATTTCCAAATAATCAGTATTACATTTCTTCTTGCCGTCTCTTTTTTTGTGAAAATGTATTTAATTGACAAAAATATGTTCATGTCTATACATCCAGTTTTAATGAATTTTCTTCAAATTTCGAAGAATTTCTAGCGTAATCGTAAAGGCATAGTTTGAGGCTAAAATTCGTAACGACTACAATAAAATCGTAGAAGTTGGCATCTCTGCTAACTGGGAAACAAGGCTACTCTAAAACTCCAGACTTCAATAACTGGGACTTTCAGTTGTTACTCAACAACAAACATTTATTGCTCAAGGGTAAGAACTGGCTCATTATTCTCTTTACTGTAACATATCTCAAGTTGACTGTGTCTAGTTTTATAATTCATGTTTTTCCCGGTAAAATGTCTCTTAGAGGTCATTTTGGGTAGACAAACATGATACAGTCAAATGTTCTTAAATAGGACAACAGTTTACAACCAAGCAGTGAGCTTCTTGAACACAACTATTAGGAAGAGTATATATGGTTAGAAATAAATAATGACAAGTCCTCGCACAGATGCCCCAGAAGGAACATTATGATCCACTTCCAACACGTTGATCACACGGGTCAGAAAGTATAAGAGGTCACTTCTTATTCTTTGACTTGGGGCTTCCTGGAGGGGTGAAGATGGTGGGGTTTGGGGTGCTGGATTTCGGGGCTGAAGACTTCCTATTCCTCATGGACCATCGTCGAGGAGACCGCACCATCTTGGAGTCAGTCTCATCCATGTCAGTTCCAGACTCGCTTCCTGCAATCAGCAATAACGGTTATACTACACTGCAAACCGATACAATGGTTAAACTACACTTTCAACAAAGACAATTTTGATCCACATCAGTCAAATGCAGTTCTTTTATGAATTATCAATATGAATATTAGCTTCGTAACCCAATTTACAAATGACTGACTTAAGAACAGATTTCTCTTCAAACAATTTAGAATTGTAACAATAAACAGATGATGTTTTATCATTTAATAATTCACATTTTTGTGGAATAAATTCAATGAACAAAGTTTAAGGATACCATAACAAGCATGCTTCAGTAGCAATCAGATGTGAGTAAAACATGCTGTCAAACAAAATCAAACTAAACTTAAGTTGAAACTAGTCAAATGCTGCATGCCAAAAACTGAGCCTGCAAAGTGTCCCTGATTTATTGTTACTGTTTTGGTCCTACCATGTAGAGTGACTTGTACCTGACTGGAGAACAAGTCACATCACAAATACACAGAAACATCCCCAGCTACAACTAAAATATGCAGTAATTAAGAAATACAACTAAACGTAACACATATACATGCATGTGACTGTTACATTCTCAAAGATGTGCAACTTCAACTGAGAACAAGAGTCAAATGATAAACTAATGCAGAGAAACTGAAAATATAGCAAACTCCGTTGAAAATTCAAGGTAATTATGACTTACCATTGCCATCCCAAAGTGAAAGCATGATTCAGGGGAAAAAGTAGACTTTTGCTCAACCAACACCACTTGCAGAAACCTGTCTCTCAATACTGATAAACAACCCCATAGGTGGCATGCAGAAACCTCCCATTTGTCAACAATAATTAATTATCCAGTGTCCAGGGTATTATGTCTCAGTTCTCCTCTGATACATTACCCATTTGCTAATTTAACAGTGTTTTCAAACTGACAAAGTCCAGTCACACTGTACACATTATTCTGAAACAAGTAGCCCTCATGTACATGATCAGCCCTCATGTTTGTCAATTTTCAAAAGTCACAGACCGTTATTTATATTACCCCCTAGTCACAGTGATAAAATCTGTTCTAACGACATCAATTTTGGAGGATATACATCTAAAACATTATGGAACATCTACAACAAAAGATTTCACTTTTGTATAAATTTTGATGTGTTAGGCTCAGAATGTTTTACTTAAACCTGTTACATATCAGCTTGCTTAGCCCAGCTTGGCCGTGATTTGTGATAGTGGTAGTATGTTAGACCCATGTTAATAAAGTGTTTCATATAAATATCATGTGCTAATTTGTCAGTACTATAGGTGGAAATGACTGAAACGAAGCAATGGTGGTGAGTACAAGTATTCCTGCTGCATGGAGATATGACACACTGAATATTCAGGACAACGCCTCAGATGCGATCCACCTCCAGAAACCAAGCATTTGTCAATACTGACTTACTTCCCCTTATGTCAACTGCACAAGACACGCAGATAACACTTTGAAATAATTGACAATTCATACCTTGGAGATACAATTTAAATAAATTTCAAGAGAACAATCTGAATTTTAAGCAATAATTCTATATAATAAGGAATAATTCTCCACAAAATGGAAGAGATTCTGCATCTGTCATTTTCTACAGCTTCACGTTTTTCCTTCAAATTGCATATGTGATGTGTCTGAGAACAAAAGTGATTAATATTCTACAAAGCATACTCCCCGATAGACGTCAAAACACAATGAAACTGCAAATGGTGTTAGCTGGGCAAGAATAAGTGACATAACACATTGTCATTCTGTGTGCTTTGGGTTAACATGGCCTGGCACAGCACTGTCCAGTCATACACCCAGATGCAGAGTGGAATCACTGATCAAGGATCATTCATTTCAACAAGCAGCTCATGGCCTTTGATGGATTCATTCATTTCAGCAAACAGCTCATGGACTGTGACGAGTGTAGAAAGAACTCAAACAGGTCGCAGGACTTAAGTAATGAATCAAACAGTTTGAAATTGTCCAGGACTCACTATGTGAACAAATCCCCAACCCGAGGAATAAGTCGAATCCATGAACTATATAAAGAAGCGCGCGGTAATGTAGAGGAGGGAGCACCTAGCCCTGTGTCAAACATAATATAAAACAAATCAACACAACTGAGGATGACAGCTAACTACACCATGCAACAGGGGTTTTAGTGGTGTCTTGGGGACTGATTCAGGAGATCGAATGCCAACACTTTCTGTTTCAATGGATTACAAAAATAGCATTGAAATGTTTTGTTTCCTGACATTTAACTTCAGTGATCATGTGGCATGTAAAAGTACAAGAAGAACCTGGCAGAGACATCCCATTACGTGTATAGAATGTATGCTCAAGAAAGTTATGTAATGTAATGAAAGTCTCCAAAATAATGTAAAAATTCCATGTTATGATATTAATAAGCAGTTGTTAAACAGTAGTAAGCCTGATAACCTGAACGGTGCAACATGAAACTGTCAACACACTTCTCCTCAGAAATAACTACAATGATGGAATGAAAAACCGAAATTGTGTAATTTACAGTTCAAAGATTGAGCAAACTAAACCTAATACTTGGTATCTTGTAATATTTTCTGCTGTTCATCACTGAACAGATGACCGAAAACAGGTGTGGTTACTTGTTATACCTTCCAGTCATGTTTCTATCTGAATTCTTTCTGAAGGAGAAGTGGCATACAGTCACAAGAACCCAATCTAAACCACCATCACTTTGATGCAGCAACTACAAAAAGGAAGAAAAACAATAATCAACAAATCAAAATGGCTGTGAAACAAAACAAAGCTCCACTCTGGCACTTGACGCAAGACTGACAACAACTGATCAAACAGTGACAACCAAAGTCTAGCTAGGGACAGGCCGGTAAATAGCATCCCGTCATCCACACTTGCTCAATTAGGACAAACTACCTCCTCACTACAATGTATCAAAGTCATTGCTGTTGGAGCGTTGCCGTCGGAAACCAGATGGCCAGAATATGGCACCTGGTGCCGTGTGGTGATGGTGAGCTACAAATCAATAAACGCTAGTCAGCATCAATGGTATACAGCAGTTATAACATAGCAGGGCAATAGTTGGTTTCAGCAACTCTCCTCGTAGCATCTAATCGTTACTATGGTTCATCCTGTAATTCAATAAAAACTTTGTCGGATGTGACCAGTTCTACTTGAGCCAAAACTACCCCTGTACAAAACTGTATCTTCATTCCATGCTTGCATAAATCTTTGACAAGGATAGTATTTTCAACAATGACATTAACATAAAAACCTAAAGTTAATAAAATCAAGAGTAAATTTTCAAGTCTTCAATAAACATTTTCGTAAAAAAAAAACTGCATGAAAAACTGACTAATGGTTAATAGCTCATAACTGTTTCTAGTTTCAATTAAAAAACTGATTATTACTTAAACAGAAACAGTGACAGGAAAGTAATATTTAAGTTAGGAAAAAACCCAACTTAGTTCTCATGTGGTGAAAAAACAAGACATGTTGCATATGAAATATTTTATTTTATCTCACTGTTTTCTTACAAAAATCCCAGTAATAACCATTATTGATACAAAGCCACACAAGCACTGTGCAAAGGTTAATGTTATCATACATGATTTATATAAAATCTCACAATCAAAATCACAGATAAGGTTTGGTATTTTAACAGTCATACAATCTTAAAATACATTCAAATGGACCAGGGATCTCAGACTCATCCAGGCAAGGATTATTCTGAATTGAGTTAATTACAACCTGTTACAAAATGTAAAGATATGTAACTCAGGATATATGCCTACAATATGGCTGTGAAACATTCATACTGACACATACACTCACTAGTTGATGTCCTCAGAGAAACATCGGACCAGGATGAAGGGTCATCTGATATCAGAGTAATGTTTACAAGATTAATGTTCCCTCCTAACATTCATCCTTGAAATGTACAGTGACACTGACGTTATTATTATTACAAGTCTGAAGTTACCCCTCCTGATAATTACTCACATGAACATCAGCCGAGACGTACTTGTCTTCTTATTCATTTGCTGTGTTATAGCTACACGTGAATGATTTTCATACTGAATTATTAATTTCATGAAAGAACCATTAACAAAAAATACAACAAATATAACAAGGATAACTGTGCATAGACGGTGTTGAAGATAGTTCATGATCGCTAACATATCACCTCAAATTACACTGTGCACGCAGTGTATGGAACAGCTCTGTCTGTGTGTTCACCATTCTTGCCATGTCTGTACATGACATGTGTAATAGCAACAGTAGGTTATGATATATCTACTGAGCCAAGGCCCTGGGCCCCGTTCCTCAAAGAGATCGTAGCGCTACGACAGTCGTAAGTCTATGTTAAAGTATGGGAGTTACGACTGTCGTAGTGCTACGATCGCTTTGAGGAACGGGGCCCTGGGCTGGCATTACCCTCAACCATCTCTAGCTTGTCTAAACTGTTTGTTGCTGAACGCTGCACTCACCAATATTCACACCAAGCCATCATGGCTTTCAACAACTGAATCTGGACCACGCCAACTGCTGGTTGATATGAACACTGTATCAGATTGTTTAAGGAAAATCACACACAACCACCAAGTCATCTCACCATCAGAACCAATTTAGCTGCCTCTTACATCAAGCAACAAGCTGAGAAATTAGTATAACACGGGGTAACAAGGTGTTGACTATCCTGATAACTAAATCTAACATGATCTTGAAAGTAACATATTCTTGAGATCTTTCTGGACAAAATCTTCTGTATTTTTAAGAGAACAAAATTACAGAATAACTTCCCATCTTTCAAGGCTTCAATGTGTCAAATAAAGGCCACTACCACTGCACTTAACGTCTAGTAAAATATCTTTGCTAAGATATACACAAATATATATAGCACCATGCTAAAAGTGTTGCAAGAAACATGACTGATGCTGTATTTGAGCCGAGATGGCCGTTATGTATTTGGATAAAATCTTTAACACTGTTTACATTCAAAAATAAATTTTGGTATAGGATCATATTTTAGGGGTTACTTTTTCACCTGGCACCTACAGGAAATAGGTGGAGCAGACGACATCTTGTATACATTGGAGATGAAATCATGGCTGCTGTCAGAAGAGAATTGACCTTCAGGTTGAATGAAAGGTTTATATTTTTGAAACAGAGTGGAGAAAAAAATTGCAACATTGCTAAGATTTTGGGGATACACGAATCTTCTGTCTCAAGAGTTTCAAAGAAGTTTTCTGCCTGCGGTTCAGTAGAGAACAAGGCCAGAAGTGGGAGGCCTAAGTGTCTGACAGGGAAGTGATCACCGACTTAATCGTATAGTGCAAGGTAATCGTAGGCGGTCTTTGACAGATTTGACTCATGAATAAAATAATGTATACAAACAGGTATTATCTAAAAAAACTGTTCAAACAAGACTTCATTTCTATGGTTTTCGAAAATGTGCCATTCAGAAAACTATCACAATTTCTAAGGTGAACAGAAGAAAGAGGATTGCTTGGTGTAAGAATAAGAAACATTTTTTCTCTGATGAAACTCAGGTGGTGATTGGAAAGAACAAGTCTGTATATGTTTGGAAAAATTTGATGAGAAGTGGAGACCCAAGTGTCAGAACGCACTGAAGGTACCAGCTTGGATTAGCTGTATGTTTTGCTGGGGGCATTACGAAGGATGGTGTTGGAACACTTGTGCCAGTTGAGGGTTCCCTGAACTCACAGAAGTATACTGAACTCATTGATGAACATTTATGGCCTGTTGTGACCAAAGTGTTTGGAAATAATGAATTTATTTTCCAAGATGACAATGCTACACCCCATAGGTCAAGACTGACTGCTGATTGGAAAACAGCTAACAGCCACCTACTTTTGATTGGCCTGCACAATCTCTAGACCTCAACATAATAGTGAGTGAGTATGGTTTTACGCCGCTTTTAGCAATATTACGGCGGGGGATACCAGAAATGGGCTTCAGACATTGTACCCACCTCAACATAATAGAACGTGTGGAAATGTGACAAGAAACCGCCGTCCTCTAAACACACCAAGACCTCATAGACTGTGTAACTAGGATCTGGCAAAGCCGGACTCCAGTGTATATATCTAGTTTATACAAGTCATTTCCATGGAGATTGAGGAGTGTAGGGATTCAGAGAGGTTATATCACCAAATATTAGTCAAAACAAGGTAAGAAAAACAGTTGTTAAAGTTGTATTCATTGCTTGAAAATTTCAGATGAGAACCTCTATGTAGAGCGGCAGCCATTTTTCTTGCAACACTTTGGCATAGTGCTGTATATATAGTGGTTCAAGTATGGGAACTTAGTACTCTGGAAAATGTATGCAAACATACTGACAAAACATAGGTTTCCGTAACATGTTTTGCAGGTGTATTGATAAATAATCATTACTATATGGTGCATATATATCAATAGTGCCTGGTAACAAAACAGTAAATGTCTGACATGATACTTTCATGACAACAGTCTAAATATCCACAACTATAGAAAAACCACCATAACATAGTGTATTCCTAAACAAAGCTATCATTGGTTCTTGGCCCCAAACCAAACAAATTTGGCTGCTCCTTGTCAAGGTCAGCAAATACAGTGTTCAGGAAGCTATGTATCTCTGCAGAACCCAGGTACCACTCTACCCTATGTTGTGCAGGTCAGGCTACTCTTAGTAGCCACAGAAAACCTGTCTACAACACTCTGTCAAACATATGCTCAGTTGGTATGCTAAGTTCACTAAGTATAGAGTAGGTTTCACCACCCTTAAATCTTTTCTTGTCTTATAACTCTTTCTTTCAAAATGACACAGTTGTAACTTGTGAGGTTGTTATAGAAACTGTTTTAAACAAGGAATAAAATCAGTATGGTCCTAACCAAAACAAGCTGCTTACATCTACTGTTTTTTTAAACAGGGGTTGACTCTTCAGAAAATACATAACACATTGAACTAAGAGTTCTGTAAGAAACACAAACAAAGGACCTGTAATTGTAAGTTAATGTGACGAAGAAATGCCACATTGACCAGTATTTCAGTTGTATCACAGCATGTCAAGTAATGTCTGAGGAAAGCCCAAAGTGACATTTAGGTCTTACATAATCACCACTCTGGTTAAACAAACAGGCAGATAGGGTACAGACAAACCTATCATCATAATCAGGGCGACTATAGGAATCAATCCCATGATCGCAAACAGGACACAATTCTACACACTGAATAGAACAGCCTGAACTAGGCATCCTCTGGTGGTATATACAAAACCCAGAATGAGAATTTGTTGTTGCTTTTTTCACATCTTGTCCTAATCAGAAATGATCAAAGATACACCTAACCCTTCTGTTTATCTTAACAGATATATCCAGAGACTGGAGTGTCACTTCTATAAATTTGACAAAGCCTGACAAATATCTGTGATCAACATGATATACTCCCACATGCAAGGATGACTGAACTCAGAGAATGGATAAGAATGCTGTCTTGTAACACTACATTTTATCTTCTATTCTGAATACTGATCACCAACAGATGAGATACATGTGATTTTGTTTGAACAGTAGTGTTTTAATCTGAGGAAAAGAAAAACAAATATTTTCCCAAAATATTAAGAAATTTTAAGATGTTAACAAGATTAAAGCTGATGGTCTCACAAAACTCAAACAAGACATGTAACATGTAGCTGTGACAAAATAGTGTCTTGATATGTGACACAACCGAAACAAGATACTTTACTGTTCATGATGGCCAATGTGATTGAAGCTGGGTGAAACAGAAATTGATACCAGAATAATCCATGTTCCCCGACAACGTTCACCCCAGACATAATTCAGACCAGAGGTTTCAAACATCTCTTATGTTACTTTGCACCTGTAAATATATTGACAATGTAATGCCTGTGAGGATGGATGGATGAAGAAATGAATATTGCACATAATGCTGAATCAGCAACTTTTCAATCATTTGGAGAGCTACCTTCTATCACTTGATGATTTTCATTGAAAAACATACATCATTCATCTAACTATTATATCCTTATTTTAATCATTATAATGTCCATCGTCACCATTAAACATATCACAAGATCAGTGAACAAAGAGGGGACAAATTATATTAGAGGAAAATGAATTATATCCAATTCCATTCACTGTCCATTTCAATGTGTTTTCCCAGTTTCTTTGGTGTTCAACTGGGTTAATGTCAACACTGTAATAATTCACCTATTTCATCCTGATTGCTGTAGCTTCTGTGGGTGTTCTGTAAGAAAATGTATTGCTTTTACTTTCAGGATACAGCTAAATTCTAGAACTCAAATGTGTGGATTCACCGACTGTGTCAAACTCACTCCAGACCTCACTAATGCTTACTTTATTTAATGTTATCTTAGCCTGGTTGATTAGCACTGGAGGATTCGATTACTTGGTTGTCTCTTCCAACATTAAAAAATAACTACACAAGTCAGGAAATTAATGCTATTTTTCCCCCAAAAGAGACAATTATACATGTCATGCAGATTCATAAACCCCTGACAATTATTGGTAAGTAATTCTCAAAGTACTCAAAGATGCCGTGGCAGTTAGCATGGAATCACAATGGTGAATTATTACAACTTTAGCCCAAGCAGAAATAGAAATGTTCAAACACCTTCAACATTGAGTTGAGGAAGCTGAGTTTCTGGTAGAAACAAAGTAAGGTCCCTCTGATGATGTCTTATTTGTCTACAGTGTACACAGGGCAAATATTCACATAATTCTTGCAAGTAGAAAACCTAGACTGTCAAGATAGCTGCCTCCCCTTGAAGCCACTTCCCTGCACGCAGCTTCGCTTCAAGCTACTGCCCTTGATGCCATTTTCCTTGAAGATATTCAGTTGAAGCCATTTTCCTTGAAGCCATTCCTCTTTGAGCTGTTCTGCTTCTGAGTCTTGAGGCAAACAGAACACTTGCATCAGTACATCAGGCCAGTTCATTCCACGAGGTATCAAGAGGATTGTCTTCTGAAACATGTTTCCATGTCTGCATAGTGAACCAATGTGTATGGAACATGTCATCCATATGGCTGGACAAGACATTTCCATGTAGGTGGACAAGTTGTCACCTGTGGTTTAGATGGCAAAATAGACTGACCCATACAGGGCAATGCCCACTACCCTTTCAGTATTATACAGAGGATGCCCGAGCTCCTCCACGATGTTGCTGTATCTGCCTGCTAGCTGCATGATGTTCCCACGATCTGTGAAGCTGCTACACGCCTGGGTACAGCTTGGAGAACTGGATGGCAAGTGTTGCTGTAAACTAAGTAGCTATAAGAATATGAGGTTATCTATTCCCTTCTGCCAGAGGGCAGACTGTGCCTTCCTACCTCGGCTGTGTTTCATCCCTGTAGGAGACACCTGGCCCACCGGTACTGATGGCTCGGGACTTGTCAGTTCAGTCAGGCTTGTGTTGCTGGTCTCAGAAGGAATTTGGTTGTCCAAAACTGAAACCAGGCAACATGGAATTTATTACACAAAGACTCCACCTGCAGACATGGGACATCATCCCTCTAACAGGAAGTGGACTGCCTCTCACATGACATCTACACCCCATGACATCTTCACCTAGTGGTAGTACTATCATAACAAATTACCGTGATGAACAAGATGGTATTCACTCCAACAAAGAATGATGGTGTGACCTCCAAGAAGAGAAAATTAGAAGAGAGAATTGAAAAAAATATGCTTTCATATTTTGTATCTGTAAATGGTATCACATGATAGCTCAAGCCTGAAGGATTGGTCCTTTCTATTCCAATAAACACAATAATGACTTGGGTTCTAAATAAATACAGGAAAATTCATATAGATGTGAAATCTTTGTATTCTTAAAGAAAGGCATTCATAAACTTTGAAAAAGTATAATCCCCAAACGGCTACAATCCAGAGCGACAGGAAACTTACTTGTTCCGTTATTTGGCAACACAGGAGCAAAGACATGGGCAGCGAAGTCCTCGAATGTGCTGTGTTCTGTGTGTTGTTGTATGATTGTCTCAAGGCACTTGGCACGTTCCTCATAACTTACGTCTGTCAAGGAAGCATGTATTCCAGTCTACACCTGGTACTGTAGCTCACCCTCCACTTATGCATGAGTCAGTGTATGCTGTTAAACACTAAGTCAGAGATCTTCCCATTCAAACCAGTACCTGAAGGCATGAGCAACACTCCCAGCACAAGCTAGGTCATGGTGCCTGACTTCCATTCTAGATGGTTCTCACATACAGCTGGGGGTACTGGGGGACCCTGAATCCCTACTATTGTTACAGCTTGCTTTCCTTAGGAAAATCTATACTAAACTTACAAAAGCAAGTTTTGTTTCATTTTGTATATAGAGAGATAAACATTATGGTGAGACTTTGATAGAACAGTTTTACCTTTCACGAATCTGAATTTCCACTGTACTATTTTCAGACCTGAGCAAAGTAAGACTGATAACATTGAGAAGCCATGTTTTAACTGAGATTGTTAGCTTTCCATTTCCCTTCATTTGACGGAATTCCCAGATGTGATATTGCTGGAATATTACTAAAAGCGTGGTAAAACCAAACTCAGTCACTCATTTCAAAGAAACAAACCCATCCTCCCATTATCTGATTACATTACTTATAGGACTGGTTTGCTTCAGACTCAACTCTGGTACATCTGAGCAATTAGTAGCAATTCCTGTGTGACACACATTTCTATAAGATGAACAACAATAAAAGCATCATTATTAGATGATGTACAAGGTCTAGGAAAGGATACAATGAGTGAAAGAAAGGCAGTTGTGAGCGTTTGACCCGACTGGCGTTGATTGCTGTGGCTCGGACTAGACCTGGGAGGACCAAGTGGTCCACTATTGCACCATCAAACAGAGGTCCAAAGTAGCCAACCTGCAACATTATACCCAACACAGTCAGGATTTCTGTACTTTCCATATTATTCTGGACCACTTAAAATACTTACTTACATACTTACATACATATTTACATACATACTTCAATAATTTTAACTCCCCAATGGACACACCAAAAGCCTTAAATAAACCATGTTTTACATCACCACAAGATTGTTCCCTTTCAGTATCATTAAGATAACAAGAAGACAAAGTCATCAATATCCCCCGCAATGGCAAAATACTCTTCATGATTATGTCTACGAGTTATGATTATGTCAAATATTTAGGTGTGTATATAGAAAAGTGGAAGGAGAGTATTGAAAGGTTTTTAAAGTTCTGCTCCAGAAAGCAGCACTATCACCAATTTCAGGCTAAGTCAAACTTGTTGCCATGGAAACGCCAAAAATATTTTACTCAGAATTCCAAAACTACCAAAATGCACCAGTACAACACCAGATCTATCTATGTGCCAAGTTTGGTGAAGAAATAGTGAACGGTTTTAGAGTTCAGCTCCGGAAAAGAGCACTACCACAATTTCAGGCTAAGTCAAACTTGTTGCCATGGAAACGCCAAAAATATTTTATTCAGAATTCCAAAACTACCAAAAGGCACCAGTACAACACCAGATCTATCTATGTGCCAAGTTTGGTGAAGAAATAGTGAACGGTTTTAGAGTTCAGCTCCGGAAAAGAGCACTACCACAATTTCAGGCTAAGTCAAACTTGTTGCCATGGAAACGCCAAAAATATTTTATTCAGAATTCCAAAACTACCAAAAGGCACCAGTACAACACCAGATCTATCTATGTGCCAAGTTTGGTGAAGAAATAGTGAATGGTTTTAGAGTTCTGCTCCAGAAAAGAGCACTACCACCAATTTCAGGCTAAGTGAAACTTCTTGCCATGGAAACGCCAAAAATATTTTATTCAGAAAACAAAAACTACCAAAAGCACCAATTCACCACCAGATCTATCTATGTGCCAAGTTTGGTGAAGAAATAGTGAACGGTTTTAGAGTCTGCTCAGGAAAAGAGCACTACCACTAATTTCAGTCAAAGTCGAACTTGTTGCCATGGAAACGCCAAAAATATTTAATTCAGAATTCCAAAACTACCAAAAGGCACCAGTACACCACCAGATCCATGTATGTGCCAAGTTTGGTGAAGAAATATTGAACGGTTTTAGAGTTCTGCTCCGGAAAAGACAAATGTGCACGGACGGACGCACGGACGCACGCACACACGGACGGAGTCCATTTTAATACCCCCCGAAAAACGCGTTGCGGTAGATAAAAACAATCTGCTCCAGAGCACTATGAATAAGGAAGGAATTTGTACACAGGTCAAGTCCCACCTCTTGTTTCCTGTTGATCTGTATCCTGTACAGACCATTAGGAAGGGGGTATATCACAATTATAACATCCCCAAACTCTGTGGGGATAATGCCACGTCGGTACTCCCGGACATGCTCCGACCAGATTATGTGAACCTCATCATTCCCTAAGTGACGCATCTGAAAACACAAAGTTGGACTGAGATAGAAGTCTAGTATCAAGGCTGTCATACTGGATATTACATTCAATTGTACACACATAGTTTGGATGCGACATTGTAATATAGTGTGTTTTGCAATGGGTAATAATGAACAAAATGGGAAAATAGCAATAGGTTATTGGTTGGGGAATATGAACAGAGTTACTGGATATTTTCAGTACATTTGTGTGAGTGAAAATATTCCATAACACATAAAGCAGTAATTTTCAACTATTCATCAGTGAAAGCTGAAGCACATTCCTTTCCAGATATCATGTACTTCACTAAACCACATCATACATTAATGTTTAGCATTGTCAATTACTTGGTGTTTCGCCATAAGGGACTGACCTTGATATGTCTGGACTCGTCGTTGCCGGAGGGTATCCGAGTGGACACATGGAACACCACCTCACACGTGGAGTTTGCATAGTATGGTGCTGTGTCCCCTGTGGTCTTGTTGGCCTGCAACCCACCTCGGAAACCCTGGTGTGTCTCCAGGTCCACCTGACACAGGCACAAACATTGCATGTACACTAACATTGTCATGTACGCTAACATTGTCATCTACACTAACATTGTCATGTACGCTAACATAACATTGTCATGTATGCTGACATTGTCACGTACGCTAACATTGTCACGCACGCTAACATTGTCACGTACGCTAACAGTGTCATGTACGCTAACATTGTCATGTACGCTAACATTGACACATACGCTAACATTGTCATGTACGCTAACATTACACTAACAATCAAGAATTGTTATGGACACAAGCACACAAACATTGAAATGTGCACGTAGGCAATCACTGTAGTTTTGTAATGTACTCACAAGGTATTGTTATGTACCCACAAAAGCATTGTATTTTAACTTGTAATGTGCATGCAGACACAATAATATCCCAACTTAACCCACTGAACATATTTGGCTTGCAACAGTGGATTAATTACACACTGATTTGTATTTATCTCATCTTCCTTGCAGGTAGAAAATATAGACAGTTAAAGAAAATTTCTGTTTGAAAGGACTTTATTTTTTAAGAAGCTGATATATTTACCTCCCATCCGAGGCCAGCTACGAACTCCTCAAATGCCTTGCTGGCACCTGAGTTTGAGAGGATGGATATCTTGTCTTCCTGGCCCTCTGCCACATAGATCACAGCTATCTTGTGTGTCTCACGACTGGGAAGAAAGATGTCATCAATAAAAATCAACAGCTATCTTGTGTGTCTCACAACTGTATGCATGTACAATGTATATGTGTTCATGTTCTAGTGACTGATGGCAACCCCTGTCCAAGATTCACACCACCACCAGTCCCAGCTATCTTGTGTGTCTCACAACCGTATGCACTTACAAGTGTTTATGTGTGACTCAACCACCAGTCTCAGCTATCTTGTGTCTCACAAGTCCCAGCTACTGCGCATACAAGTGTTCATGTTCTAGTGACTGAGGGCAACCCCTGTCCAAGATTCACACTACCACCAGTCCCAGCTATCTGCTATCTTGCGTACAAGTGTTCATGTTCTAGTGACTGAGGGATGGCAAGTCCCCCTGTCCAAGATTCACACAACCACCAGTCTCAGCTATCTTGTGTGTCTCACAACCGTATGCACGTACAAGTGTTCATGTTCTAGTGACTGAGGGCAACCCCTGTCCAAGATTCACACTACCACCAGTCTCAGCTATCTTGTGTGTCTCACAACCGTATGCACGTACAAGTGTTCATGTTCTAGTGACTGATGGCAACCCCTGTCCAAGATTCACACCACCACCAGTCTCAGCTATCTTGTGTGTCTCACAACCGTATGCAGGTACAAGTGTTCATGTTCTAGTGACTGAGGGCGACCCCTGTCCAAGATTCACACCACCACCAGTCCCTGCTCTCCAGACACCTTCTGTCCTGACCCTATTGCTCATCACACTTACCACATTTGATTATCCAGGTTCTTGAGTTCCCGGAGTAACTTGTCACTCTTCTTCATCAGGTCAAAGTGACATCTGGAAAAACACATTCACTATTTCACACACAAATACACATATAAAAAACAGATTAGGACTGTTTGATTCTTTCATATAACTATAGTTAATGTAACATTCACGTGACCAGAATTGATCTGGCATACCCTATCAGGGTCACATACACTAACAGAATCAATTTTACATCCCTACCTTAAACACCTAAAATCTTTTGCGTGAGTCTGATGAGGCATAAAGACCACCAGTGGGCTCATGCTCTATATACACAAGAATTTGGCCTGACTTTCTTAAAACCTTGACTAAAATGTGCTGACTCACAAAAACTAAGCAAATAAACAAATATACATGTCAAAAGTAGTGTTTCCTCTGACCAGAAATATGTAAATCGTTAAAAACAAACAAAACAGAACATGTACTGTCACTATCAATACCAAAAAATTTCCCATACTTAAATACTGTAATTTAAACCTGTTATATGTTCATTTGTTTTATTTTCTATGAAACTTAACAATCTGAGAAAATCAGAACAAATTTAATTCAGGTAAGATGAACAAACCTCTTCTCCCAGGAGAGTAGTCCCATCTGGTTGAGGACGAGGCGGCACATCTGGAAGGGGGAGACTGGATCCTGGATGTCGGCTGGCAGCTGGGGCTTGGCCAGCATGCTGAGGAGGGGAAGGTGGACAACATCATGTTTGTTCTTGCTGCATCACATTCACCAAACAACTCATTTCAGCACATAATATACTCAAACAATATTTTCAAATGTGAATAGGCTGTCCAAAGATCATTATATTGGTCACAGTTGTTTATGGTAAATATACGAAACTTCAACTTGAAAAGTACTGACAGTGGCCATTACTCTCTGCTTTTAACATTTAAATTAGTTATTACTGAAATCAACAGCGTATATAAAATATATATTGGTTATAGACACAAGTCATAATACACTTGTAACTCCTTTTAATGATGATTCCTTGTGCTGGTCAGGATCTGAGCCAGCAGTGATTACTGTTTGGTGAAACAATCAATGCTATGAACAACAAATTACAGTGAATTACGACACGTCTTGTTATCAAATCCACCATAACCAAGGTAAGACACAAAACATGACAACAGCTCAGGTATTACAATACTTGTTACAGTTGTCTTGAATAGAAATGTACAAAAAATAAATAGAAAGGTTGAAAAGAAAACTAAGCACATCACTTTAAAGAAGTACCGACCAGTGCATAAGCTCATAAAATAGAGTGCATTATATAAAAAAGTAGTCAGTGTCTCTTTAACAAATCTAGTAAAAATAACAAACATTAGACTAAAACTGCCTATAACAATTAGTCCTATTAAAAATATCTGATTTCAAAATAACCAATAAGAGGTGAAGAAATATTACAGGTCCTATTATTGAATAGACTCACAAAATAATGGAAAACTGTTCACATGTGTCTAACAACTTGCAAAGGGATGGAGATGTGTTTAAAATTAGTAGGTTAACATAAATGTGGGCATTAAATGTGATACTTCAGTTCCTTCATTCCTGCGAAGTGTGTGTGAGAGATTAATAGTGAACACAATAACACACAGCAAGGCTCATGGGCAACACAGTTACCTACCGATAACATCTATAAATCCTCAAATAATAACACCTGTAAGTGTACCAGGTAAATACTCACCATAGCTACAGAGGATCTAATCTAACCATGGGAGAAACCTTTTCCTGTGTAACGAATGCAGTAAGAGAGTAGTGTTACGTCAGTCTCAACTACCTAAGCCCATGAGCCATACTGGTTTTGGTTTCCATGATTTTGTAAGCTGACAGACACACTGAGAGGCTGGGGCTACTTCACTTACTGTCCCGACTCCAGCTGCCTGAACAAGAGCAACCAATCGTGCTGTTAGTAAACTCATGAAACAGGCAGGCATTCAGTAGAACTAAGAATACAACCGCTTCGGGTGCAACTTGGAGTTGGACATACTATGGTTAACACAACACAGACTTCTCAGGGGACTGGTACAGTCATGAAGATGTAAGCAACGAATTTGCATGTACTAAGGTTAAAACAGCATATAATTAGAAGTCTGTGGAATTGCATGCACCAATTTTGACAGGAGGTTATTAGAAGTCTTTGTGGAAATGTACATACAAAGTTCAAAAGAAGAAATGTTTAAGAGAGTTTGGTGAAGTAAAACATGTACAGCGGTCCTTGTTTCTATACACTGTTATCAGTTTTATCAGACTTAGCCAACTGTTGTGCCTGGTAGTTGACATCAAGTGATTGTTGCTATATGTGCGTCAAGTCAAACAAACATTAAGTGAAAAGTGAAAACAATTAGTTATATGGCATTCATATGGTACTGACATTTGGAAAACTGTGGACAAGTGTCTTATGAGTTCAGGATACAACTGTGACTGTGCTGATTTGGTGAATCAGTACTTAGTGTAATGTGCAACAGTGGACTGCCCTGATCAATCAAACAATCCTTTAGGACAGTCATGTTCAGTCAAATGTGAATTGTGCTACGTGCTGGACCAGATAATCAACAATGAATTTTTTGTGTGGAATTTAATATCTTTCAGGTTAATTTTTTGGGGTTATTTTATTTTTTAAAATATCCCAGACCTCTCTCCCCTCCCAGAATATGGTCACTAATTGTAATAGTTTCAGTAAGTTCCAATGAGTCATCACTGCTACTAATTGGTCCTGACACTCCAAGGTTACCAGTGCCTGATCTTTCTACAGACAGTCAGCAGCCTCTATAATGCATGCCTCGCAGGCCATCATCATCATCATCATCAATTTGTTTCAAATGAAAGTTTGTTAAAACTATCCATACTCCCCCACAACAGAAGCTGACAGATCACTATGATACAAACTCCCAACATCACAGATCAACTATCACTAACACTGGTACTTAGTAACTCTCATCACAGACCTCAAGCAAACCTTCGGCCTCATCACAGACTCCTACCAAACCCTCATCACAGACTCCTACCAAACCCTCATCACAGATGCCAACCAAACCCTCATCACAGACTCCTACCAAACCCTCACCACAGACTCCTACCAAACCCTCATCACAGACTCCTACCAAACTCTCATCACAGACTCCTAGCAAACCCTCATCACAGACTCCTACTCACCACAACCCTCACCCTCATCACAGACTCCTACTCCTACCAAACCCTCATCACACCCTCATCACAGACTCCTACCAAACCCCTCATCACAGACTCCTAGCAAACCCTCATCACAGACTCCTACCAAACCCTCATCACAGACTCCTACCAAACCCTCATCACAGACTCCTACCAAACCCTCATCACAGACTCCTACCAAACCCTCATCACAGACTCCTACCAAACCCTCACTCCTACCAAACCCTCACAGACTCCTACCAAACCCTCACCACACCCTCATCACAGACCCTACCAAACCCTCACCACAGACTCCTACCAAACCCTCACCACAGACAAACCCTACCAAACCCTCATCACAACCCTCATCACAGATGCCAACCAAACCCTCATCACAGACTCCTACCAAACCCTCATCACAGACTCCTACCAAACCCTCATCACAGACTCCTACCAAACCCTCATCACAGACTCCTACCAAACCCTCATCACAGACTCCTACATCACAGACTCCTACCAAACCCTCATCACAGACTCCTACCAAACCCTCATCACAGACTCCTACCAAACCCTCATCACAGACTCCTACCAAACCCTCATCACAGACTCCTACCAAACCCTCATCACAGACTCCTACCAAACCCTCATCACAGACTCCTACCAAACCCTCATCACAGATCCACAAAGTCTCCACACAACCCTCATCACAGACCCCAGACTCCCTGAAACTCACCTCATGTCAGACTTGTGTTTGTGGTAGTACTCCAACTCAGCAATTTTCTGCTGTAATACCATGTCTGTCATCATTGTCTCGGCCTGTTCACCAAGATCTTCTGGGATTGGTGCAGAGATATTCAGAGCGTTTCCCAGTCGGAGCAAACACTCGGGACTAGTATGACCAATATACCGCAGCAGCTGAAAGCAACACAAGGAAAAGTTGTGACACTGCAGAAATGAATAACGAAGATAAACATGAAACCATCCAGTTTTAACGAAGTCTTCCAATAGAGCCAATGATATACCAAAGTGTTAATAAACAAAGATTCCATAAACTACAGAACACATACAACCTCTCAATTCAAAATGACAAAAGGGTGTAGGAAAATGCATTACTTCCAAGAAAAGGTAGACTCACATCGTCCAGACAGTTCTCTGTTCTGCCCATGTCTTCCGCATGAGGGAGGTCAGTTGGAGGACGTCTTGGTTTGACCTCGGGCACATGGATGTCAGAGTCTTCCTGAATGATGAGGGGTTCCAGTTCCATATCCGTGGTCATCGTCAGCAGCGTCTGAGCATCTAAAGCCACAACAGAGCACTCAGTATCATCCAGGAAAACAAGACATTAACTTCTGTCATAAATAAGGTTAATCATCCACAGTATATTTATACATGACTATGCTCCATCACAATGACACGTTTATCAGGAATTTGTGAACTGGTATGGTTTCACATAGGATGGCACCATCTGTATTAACAAGGTTAAACTGTATTATTAATCCCTTATTGATCCGCTTGCCATACATTTGTGACACATGACCCACCAGATTCACTGGTAAAGGGGCAGCTGAGTCAATGTATTTGTAAAATGGTGATTATCATTAATACTTCTAAAACATATTATACTACTGACTACTTCAGTGCTGTTTTATCTAATTTGTGAACCTTGTATCTTAAAACCAATCTCAACCATTAACACAGTTGATACACTGAGGTGTCAAGACTGGAAGTTGTATTTCTATACTATGGTGATTATGTATCTAAAAAGTTGGTCCACACACACATGATGCAAGTTGTAACCAATGATAATAATCCCTCCCTATCCCCACAGGTGCTTCATTACTGCATCTAAGAAGGAAGTGTACATATCTTCATGGAGACCACACTTACTATGTAGAGATGAGCCCTTCTTGCACCATGGAGGGCTGTAGAGAACCGAGCTCTCCCAGCAGTACTTGCCACTCAGGTCCCTGATGACCACCCGACACACCGTGCGTGCTGTTGACAGACCAGCTGTCACTCCACCCCCTGGGGCATCCTGGGGCAGGGACAGCATCAGGTCAAACAATGTCCACACACAACAATATCATTAAAACAAACACGAAAGTCCAAGGTGTCCATGTCATACTGTTTGTGTTCTATAAAGCATCTGAAATCTTTTATAGCCCTTTCTAAGACTGAAAACTCACTTGAAAGCCCAATAATTTCTTATGCATATGGCTCACTTTTTTTATAAGAAGTTATTTGGTGAGTCTTTTGACTGGGAAGAGAGATGCAATCAAATAACCATCAACAGCTATCTGTGTGTCTAGGACTACTCAAGGCAATCAGCCTACACCTGGACTATCAGAACACCCTAATCAAAGTGGAGTAGTATATTTTCCTAAAGCTGTGACAAAGATCTGAAGATGTCTTACCACTGCTGGGAGTTCAACAAATGAGATCAAAGCTCTGTGGTTCACAACAAAGAACTGAAACACAACAATAAAAAATGTGTCAGGTCGTAAAACATCCCAAAACCATCACAATAACTAATCAGTTTCATCTCTTAAAGAATACAGTATGTTTTTATGAAGTAAATATGGTTCATCGCCAGAGTCAGCAATAGTTGAGCCATATCATGGTCACCGAGTCTGACAATCCAATCCTCTTTCATCCTCTCTTTTGACAAGCATGCAATACTGGTTACACATTATTCAACAAGGAGACAGCTACAAGCAGGGGTGGAAATAACCCATTGCCCGATGTCCGGGTCCAGTGTTTTTTTCTGTCGGGCAAGCAAATTTGTATATCACACTGTACCAGTGTCCAGTTGACTTTCCAATGTTAATTATGTTGTTTATTTAAAAAATCAACAAGAAAACGGACGGTATAGTGGAAAAATTGTCAGGGCAAGTGATTTACATGTGCCACTGTACCAGAGTACACTAGCAATTTTAAAGTTATTTCCACCCCTGACAAGATGTAAGAGCTCCAAACAGTACTGCTATTATATCACAGCATGTCCACCAAATATGAATTGGGGTGCTGGGGTATGGGATGCTGGAATAAAGGTTGCTGGCAGATCAAGGATCACAATACATGGTTATATCTGGTATCAAAACCTGCCACAAATTGATCCTGGCTTAGGGGCACAACCACAGAACAAACTGTGATTCAGAGTTAGCCATTAAGTGAGCATGTGTTCCTACCTGTACATTGGGAGCAGAGAAGATGTCCTGCTTCAGCTCCTCGTCCAGGTAGTTGGGGATGTCATGGTGTTCCTGGACGTTGGAGTTGAGGCGGGCGGCCCCCGAACCCATAGGGAAGTGGTTCAGGTGGTTCACAAGGTGGGTCATCATCTGGAGTCAAACAGGAGAGTCACTGACTGTCGTACACATCAGTGAGGACACAGTACAGCTTCATGGCTTGCTGATTATTTTACAGATACCATTCACCCATGTTTAATGGATGCATTGGTGGTTGCCATTAGTATCTTGTCAAGATCATATCCCAATTTCAACAAACTCTGGTGTAATCATTGGTAGACATTGATTCCCCAACAGGAGGTGTTACTGATGATGATAACTACAAGGTATGTTTGGCAACAAAGAAATTATTAACAGACCATTACATAAAACTCAGTAGATTTTACATAAGCTTTACATGGGACATAGGAGCTTCAAGATGTTCTTATAAGGCTTACCGTTCTTGCTGCCAATTTGACAATGTCGGTTTCAGGTTTCCTGGGAGTGTCTGTGGTCTTTGGCTGGTCTGTGACTGGTTCCGTTGGCCCATCGTATGTCATTTTTGGCGAGCCACCACTGCTGGTGCTCTGGTTGTCCACAATGTTGTCCATGTCAAGGTCCTGGATGAAGTCAGCCAGAGACTTGCTGGTCCGGGACAAGGAGGCTGCACTGTGGCCAGTCACTGCACTGTGAAGGACCTGAATCAAACGGAAAGTGAGGAAAGGTGAAGTTAATGAGGTGAGGTGAGGTGAGGTGAAATGTGGTCTAACAAGATCACTGCAACATGCATCCATATGTATGTCTGCAGATGCATTTGCGGTCTATGCAAATGGTGGTTTCAAAATGCTAGCCCACTGAGCTACTATCAATTTAACATTGATACTCCATTAGGATATAGTACATATACTCAAGTCATTAACTTAATGGTGAACATCTTACCAGGTAAAAACAAATACCCCTGTAGTCTTGGACACAGGCAAGATAACAATGAGAGAGGCAAAATTGTCCTCGCTTTTCCTTTGATTTGTCAATCAATTCTGAGGGGCAACATGAATTAATTTCTGGTTACATATTAGGCAAAACAATTGAATAACAACCAAATTTCTTACATATTTTCTGCTCAATATACCAGAACACAAAAGAGTGGAGTAAATGAGTGAGTTAGTTTTACGCCTCACTCAGCAATATTCCAGCTATATGGCTGCGGTCTGTAAATAATCGAGTCTGGACCAGACAATCCAGTGATCAACAGCATGAGCATCGATCAACACAAAAAGATATTGTAATACATACTTTCTGAAAACTTTACTGCAGTGTACCTAATAATACTTGTTTCACTGCACTAAATGCACTCCTTACTCAATAAACTATTTAACACTACTATACAGAGTCTGTGACCTACCCTGAAGACCTTGTATATACAGCTTCTCTCTGAATCTGTCGTCTCCATCAACAGCTGCATGGGGATCTTCAGGCACCACTCCACCATACAGAACATCATGGCTACAATCAGCTGCAGTAATGGAGCAAACAAAACGTGACGTAAAACGCGGGCGTAACAGCATGTAGGCATTAGACTGGAACCTACTGTGTCAATGCGTCCAAAACACAGTAACAAATGCCTCTCTAAGATATTGGATCTTCAAACCATTTTTATTAGACTGAAATTTCTCATCAGTAACACTATTAATCATATGACAAAACACATTATTATGTAAGTTTATGAATTTGGAAAGAATTTGCTGTAAAATATTTTTAGCATTGTGGACATTATCTGGCTTGAACATGGAACAGCTTGTAGTCATGGAACAGGAGTGAGGGAATGTACTCACTCTCTTCTCCTCTTCTACACTGGATGTTTCTTGAGCTTGTAGCAAGGAGGAGATGGTCTGGGCAATGAACTGAAAACAGGGGAAGTAAGTCAGTGATGGATACTGATGCAGATACATTCATCATCTGGCAACAGACTTTACCACGGGAGCTTGATAAACTCCCTTCATCATTTCATGGAAACAGCATCATTCATGAGACAACACTTTACATGTAATGAGACAGAGGCCTTGTGAAGAGTTTGTGTTAGAGTTTTGCAGGCTATGCCAAAAAAAAAGAAAACAAAAAGATCTTCACAAAAGCATAAGATTGCTCCGGCTGACAGTGAAATCTAGCCATCTGGTTTCCTGAAGCCTCTAACAGTCCATTCTGGTGCAATGAACTAGTAAAACATTTCACCATGTACCTATTTAAAACCCTCAGTTTGATACAACATGGACTGATAGGAATATATGTTAAAATAAACTCCATGTAATTACTTGGTTGCTGACACTAAGAATGAATGCGCTTGCTGATCCTATACAACAGGGCCACGTGACACAACATACCTCCACAATGGTCCTGGGTAGTGAGGGGTAGTGTGTCAGCAACACCTCACAGTGATCACACAGCAACAGTAGCATGTCCGAGCCCACCTTGGCCACCTTCCTGTACCCACACTGGAACAAGACACACCCACACATCACACACATGGCCCAAACATCACCGACATGACCCCAACATCTAACCACAAACATCAGCAGCAGGATGTTAACTTCAGGAACATCTAATCTGGCTCAGAAATCAGAAACATGCACTTACAGCAATTGCTGTCTGTTACATACACTGTTCACAGCTTCATTCACAAAATGAATACTTAACACCCAAACAGTATGAGCTGGGTTTAGGGTTTAATGCCACTGGATCAGAGTTAGTTCAGGCAGTTATATGATGGCATGTCAGCCTCAAAGCATGATGGCCAGAGTGAAAGGGTATGGTTTTAAGTCACTTTTAGAAATATTCCAGCAATATTCCAGCAATATCACGGTGGGGGACCCATGTGGAGAATCGAAACCGGGTCTTCGGAATGCCAAGCTAACGCTATAACCACTAGGCTACCCTACCTCCCCATGATGGCCAGAAGGGAGGCAGGTCTCAGCCAAAGAAAGCTGATATTGTGAAGTGGTTCAACATGGTTCAATATTGTAAAATACAATCACTTTAAAGTTCCTGAAGTAAAATGAAACTACCTTCACCTTTTTCTCTGATCAGGCACAATCAGTCAACCAAAAAAGTCACTGTAGGATATATACAGAAACTTCTTAGTAGTTGACAATACCAACCACTTTATAGCCAAATGCAGTCACAATAAGCACTGAGTGATGGGAAATGCCGACCACGGTACAGAAGCCACGCCCATTTATCTATGAATATGTTTATCTATGTACACAACAGTGTGGAGATCCACGTGCTTCACTACCACCTCTACCTCAACATGGTGGAACATGTGCAGGAATGTCTTGAAAATTACATACGTCAGCTTCCCATTGTGCTTCTGGTATGTGTATTGACACTTTATCATTTCGTCATACAGGTGACTCCTTATTCAAAATCCACCCATATCTGGTGAAACTACCTTCACCTTTTCTCTGATCAGGCACAATCAGTGAACCAAAAAAAGTTGCTTTACCAAAGTTGCCATGAGTGTTGATACTTAAATATATTGTGCATTAACACTGATTTAAAAAATATATGGTGCCATCATGAAGGGAAGCAGTGGTATCGGAGAGCAAAATATGCATTTTAAGCTTTATGAAAGCATGGTAAAAACTGGGTAAACAATTAAGATACAGGAAAACATAAAATGTATTGAGCCCAACTACTACCAATCAATCAAATTTCATTACACTTTGAATGAAACGGCTGAGTATTAGGCATAGGTGGTTTCAGCTTACACTATGCTTTAAACTCATAGATCAAATAAAGGAAACATTTGACAATATGGCTTGTCCTACTTGTAACTATATGGACACCAAATATCTTTGTCTTTAACTACTGTCAATAAATATGTTTTTCAATATGGCTGCTGTGGAAGCCACAATGAAGGAGGCAACTGATGTGTATTCATTGGCTGGAACAAACATGAAGTTTAAACTCTATTGGTCCTGTGGTTCTGAGAGGATGAGGTATGCCCGGCTAAAAGGTCACAATATAAGCTCACATGACTTAATGTCATGTGAGCAAATAATAACCTGTATCAACCTTTGGTCTGACACCATGTGGGTGGATCAGGCACAATTGGATAAGTTCTAATGGGGCCCAAGTGACATAATACAGTGTTTTGCAAATCACAGGGAAGATAACAAGACATATCAGTGGACTGCTTCTGCAACAGTGAAGGTGCAGTGCTGGGTGGTGCATGTGCACAAGAACATTTCAGAAGTTTCCTGTCAGTAAATTAGTCTTTAGTCTTCAACACTTGTCATACCCATAAAGTGGGCACACACTGTCAAACAGTGTTGTATTCACAAAGATAGGTGTCTGATTTGTCAGTACCCATCTTGTATACCATACTGACAACATGACACCTTTGACATGATGTCAGATGCTTGTCACATCATAATTATAAGTTCTATGACAGTCATGATTGGTTGGTTGGTTAACGCTGCACTCAGCAATATTCCAGCTATATGGCGGCGGTCTGTAAATAATCGAGTCTGGACCAGACAATCCAGTGATCAAAATCATGAGCATCGATCTTCGTAATAGGGATACGATGACATGTGTCAACCAAGTCAGCGAGCCTGACCACCCGATCCCGTTAGTCGCCTCTTACAACAAACATGGGCTACTGAAAGCCATTTCTAACCCAGATCTTCACAGTAGACAGTCGTGATGTGGATCTGATACAAATAAATGATATCAAGTGTTGTAACATGTGAACTCATAATTATAAACGAGTTACTTGTGTCTTTAACATATAAGTGCATATGGGACTTTACGAGCTTACGTAAACTTGACCATGGGTTGTGTTCAAAGCCATACCTTACACTGGCAGTGACACATGCAACTTATAGCACAGACTTATAGCTCAATAAGTTTCTAACTGGGAACAGAAACAGTTGTGTCCAATGTAACTGTTGATGTGCAGGTATATAGAAGGGAAAGCTTCATGTGCTGTTGACTGTCATGCAATGATTGACACGGTGCAGCGTGGACTGGGAGGAGAGATGCCGTTACCTTGCTATTCACATCACTCTTTTGATGGTAGCCTTTTGACACATGTGGTTTCTCACACTCCTGAAGAAATTACTGCAGTGTCTTTAACGTTCACAATACTTTGTGGGACACAATTGGAAGATGCTAGTTTCTGTACACTTTTATTTAGAAATATACAGTTATAACTGTTATTGCAAACCATAAATATCAAACAAACTTTAAATATAAGCCAAACAAATACATCCATTATAGCAAGTAAGGTTAATTTCATAAAAGTATCAAAGTATCACTCTGGTCAATGAGTTTCCAAGAAAACATTTATGTCACATTTTGACGGCATTCTTCATTGAAAGCTGATCATTTATCAATGTAAATCAACTTGGAGTGAAATAAATAAATAGAAAGTCCAACAAGAGAGTATAGGGGTATAGGTGTAAGATTTAAAATGATTTTCTGATTTGAGCAGCACTGTATCAACAATGCTTATCATGCACACATTACTTCATCACATACAACAATCGTCATCTAGCAATTAAACCTGGTCTTCTGAGATACTACATGCAGGGATGGAAATTAATGCTTGATTGTAGGCCCAATGCTAGCAGAAAATTTATACTCTACTGGCATGATGCATCTGTAAATCTTTTGACATATGCCGTATACTGTCTCATTTTCTCAATTCTGAGTGAAAACACTGTGCTAGACACTTGGCCTGTTTTGAGTCGTCTCTTACAAATGTTCCGATGTTTTATATACTCTGAGTCCCAATATTTTAATGTATTAATGACTAGTTAAAGATTGAAATTTACTGTCTTCTTTTATATATAAGGACTAGTGACCTATTGCAGGTCTAGTGAGAAATAGAACTATCTGAGTAAGCTTGTAGGCTTGTTAGATTTGTTTTGGTTTATCTCCATCCCTGTACATGTCAACTTCTAGATGCTATTTAGATAAACCTGTAGAGGTTTCCAATTCTTTGAAGAGAATCGTCCTTGGGGTACATATATGCATTTTCTGCGGCTGAAAATGTCATGTGAAAGTTGTATCAATGTTTTACAATAAATAAAAAGGCTTTAGTACCTCCCTGCCACAGATGCGTGGCCAACCAGGTAAGCACCCAGGCCCGCATCATCATTCCTTCTGCTGAACAAATCAGTGAACACAATGGCGGGGAGGTGGGCGGCCCTACCCCAAGGACGATTCTCTTCAAAGAATTGGAAACCTCTACAGGTTAATCTAATACTTTTTCATAGAGATCGTACTTGGGGTACATATATGCATTAACACAGACTCCCAAAGACCGGAGGCTAGGGAGGAGGGAATTCTGTCACAGTACAAATAAATAGCGATCACGTAAACGAAAAGTTACTTACACCCATAACACTCACCTGTCACGTGTCCCGAAGCTTCCGCGAGAGGCATTATGGGAAGTGACCCGACAGAGAGGAAACGTACTGAGGACCG
The DNA here is from genome assembly GCF_003918875.1 of Haliotis rubra. Classification (NCBI taxonomy): domain Eukaryota; kingdom Metazoa; phylum Mollusca; class Gastropoda; order Lepetellida; family Haliotidae; genus Haliotis; species Haliotis rubra. The sequence goes on along the minus strand of NW_025766558.1, from coordinate 2,603,190 downwards.
ACATCAACACGTTAAGCAATAAAAAACACATCACATAGTGTGTAATTAAAACCCTGCCCACTTAGTGAAATCTCTAGAGAGTACTGTAAGGGGGAAACCACAACTCACAACCGAATACCTCATCAGAGAAATTGAAAGTTGTAGTAGAATTCAACAACGTATATGTCAATTATCACAACAATTGACCTCAGCGCCATAAAACCAAATAACCAAGACTCACTCGGTCAGGGTGGCAGGACACTGGAGAGAACAGATCGGCCAAAGCGCGCTCGATCACGGGAATGTGTATCAAGCTGATAGTGCCGTATAAAAGTGCTAGGCCGGCTCCAAATAGCTGCGGAGCAAATCTTTTCAAAATGCAGTGCCGCTGCAAAAGCCTTGAAGTGGCCACTGCCCTGACCTAGTGAGCCTACAACCCACAGGGGGAGGCTTGCCCTTAGCCTGATAAGCAGCACAAATGACCGACACAAGCCAGCGAGAAAGTGTCTGTTTGCTGGCAGGAGTTCCAGCCTAATAGAATAGGAAGTTCAATAAGAGCTGTCAAATTGGAAAGCGTGATTGATCTTCGGACAGTAACTATCCGGGAGGCGAATACTGATGCGATCTGGATGGAACACAGTCAGTGCCGGGTCTGCAGACATGGCATGTAAATCACCAACACTTCTCCCAGATGTCACCGCCACAAGAAAAACGGCCTTCCATGTTAACAGCTGAATGGAAATAGCCAATAGACGTGACAGCCAATCTAGTACAATTGACAAATCCCAAGGTGGGCTGGTACGCCTGAGAGCAGGTCGAACCCGATCCACGCCAGCTAAGAAGCGCTGCATAAGAGGGTGCTGCCCCTGAAGAACACCATCGACAGGGGTGTGAAAGGTGGAAATAGTGGTGGAGTAGCCACGAATGGTTGAAACCGCCAAACCTTCTTCCAAACGAGACTGCAGAAATTTCAAAACTGGGACTAAATCTGCAGAAAAGGGATCTGCAATTCCGCTATCTGAACATCAGCGCGCATAGCGGGACCACCTATCCTCTTACTAAACGTTTGTCGAATCCCGCCTCGAAGCCAGAATTGTGTCTGCAACTGCTGCAGGAATTCCGCGTGCCTCGAGGCTAGACCTGACAGAGGCCAAGACACCCACTGAATGCTTGGATTGGGGTGTGGCACGCCGTTCTGAGTGAGAATGTCCGGTCGTAAGAGTAATAGAACAGGAGGCTGAGCTAGAAACCTGAGAATTACCGGAAACCAGCTCTGTGACGGCCAAAGCAGTGCCAGAAGCACAAGTAGCTGAGCTGGCTGGGTGGACAGCTGGGAGAGGACCCGGGGAATGAGAGGTAGTGGCAGAAACGCCCACAGTATCTTGCCCATCCAATCCAGCAGGAAGGCGTCGGAAGCCAACGCCCTCTGGTCCGGTATTCGAGAGCAGAACGCAGGTATCTGATTCGTCCCGCCAGACGCAAACAGATCCATCTGGAACGATCTGTACAACTGGGAGATAACTCTGAATATCTGCCAATCGAGCATACACTCGTGCGGGACCAGGACCTGGCGAGAGAGCGCGTCTGTTCGCACGTTCTCTAGCCCCGGGAGATAGACAGGAATCACCTGACAGTCGCACTGGTCGCACCAGAGGAGAAATTCCCATGCGCTTGGGACATCGTGCCGCCTTGCTTCAGGATGTACGTCATGGCCGTGCGGTTGTCTAACTGAAAATGAGCAACCTGGCCTGGAACATGCTCCCGGAAGCGCTCGAAAACCAACCGCACAGCTCTCAGTTCCAACATGTTGATGTGAAGACGGACTTCGGCTTCAGACCAGCATCCGGACATGGACAGACTGACCAGAACACACACCCCAGCCCGAGAGTGATGCATCCATTTGAACTGTAAGAACTGGCATCGGGATGTCCAAAGGGACCCATTTAGAGAGATTCCCGACATCGGTCCACCACTGAAGGTGAGGAGACAACCACCCGGGGACTGTGAGACACTTCTCCAGATCCTCCGAGTGAGCCCACAGACTCGCCAAAGCTTGCTGTATAGGGCGCATCTTCAACCGCGCCCTCCACACGACAGAGACGGTCGCCACCATATGACACAGCAGACGGAGCCAGTCCGCACCGGCGCCTAGGGCTGTTAGAATAACGAAGACACCATCTCCCGTACTCTGGTGATCCAGTCGGGCGACGGAGACACAAGACCTTGTTGAGTTGTGAACCGCGCCCTGAGAAAAACCAAGTCCTGGGTGGGTACCAGGTCGGATTTCTTGACGTTTATGATCCACCCCAGTCGAACTAGAATGTCTATCAACGTGTGAGTAGAATCTAAACTCGCTGGCTGAGTTAGTGTGCGCAGCAACCAGTCGTCCAGGTAAGGGTGACAATGCCTTCCTTGTGACCGCACGAGAGTAGCTGGCACTAACATGAGCTTGGTAACATGGGATGAATTCCCGTGAATGAAGATACGCATCCTTTAGATCGATTGAAGTGAGCCAATCGCTGGGCTGAACAGAAGAGATCAACGACCGAAGTGTCTCCATCTTGAAGGACGGAATCTCTATCATGCGATTCAACCCCTTGAGGTTGAGAATGGGTCGAACCCGCGGCGTCTTTCTTCGGTCCTCCAACTGACTCATGGATGAGAGACTTCATCGAGTCCATATGTTGCTGAAACATCTGTTGTATTAATGACATATCAAAAGGTTGAGATTCTTTAGAACCTGAAGATTTGGGTTTGCTAGGCTTCTTAGCCTTTTTAGATTTAGATTGGGGAAGTTCCTCAGCCGGGTCCCCTCCTGCCTCCCTCAATTCCTCACAGAAGAGGAAATATGCAGCTCGCTTCTGGGAAAATGCAGAACATGCACACGTCTGGGTTGTGCCCAGCTTTCTCTAGGCAGCATAAACACTTCTTGTGTTTGTCCTGTGGTGGCAATTTTTGCCGCATGTAGCTAACGGCCAAATACAACAGAAACAGCAATAACACGTAAAAACATTGAAAATAAGTGAATGCGACAATGCAACTTCAAATAATTGTATATAAAGCAATATTTCAACCACGTGCCACGCTAAACTTCCCGCCATGGAATAGCAACACGTGCGTAAACCATGGGAAAGCGAGCGTAAAATTTTAATACAAAAGTCACATAAATGAGAAATAACTAACTGCAAAGTCAAAAGAGCGCTCTAAAGAACGAATAAAGACCATACACACTGTAGTTGAAGACTAACACATCTTGGAATTGGTCAGCACAGTCAAGGCACTTGAACACGATGCATGACAGCAGAAGGAATGATGATACGGGCCTGGGTGCTTACCTGGTTGGCCACGCATGTGTGGCAGGGAGGTAACTACACGTGGTGGTGGGGGCCGTATGATAGATAAAAAAAAAGGCTTTTTATTTATTGTACAATATTTTATCAAAACATTGATACAACTGTCACATGACATTTTCAGTCGCAGAAATGCATATATGTACCCCAAGGATGATCTCTATGAAAAAGAATTTAAAGTAATAATGATTTAACTGTGAATCAAAATAATTTCTCTCACTGGACTGGAAAACATTTGATAACTGACTTGAGTTGTTGGTAAAAAAAGTTGTACAAACTGAAATGGTGATACTGCGATTCATACAACTGTCCCAGTACAAGTAACATTTGGCTTAAACATTTTTGATCATGGAACATATTTTAAATTATCTGTAGTTCAAGAAAATTGAAGGGTCAATATTAGCTCCATCATAAAAAGGGACAACTCTGTAATGATCATTAAGTTAACATGGCGACATCAGATTAGACTGAATAGTTTTCATATTGATTAGATTTCATTGTACTTTGCCCATAAACTATAAAATGTTATATGTACCTGGGTTGTAAAAAGATTGAGTATTAACGTGAAACGGATAATTTTGCAGGAATACCTTCTCCATTAACCATCATATTATACCAAACTGTCTACCACCCACACAGTTTTCAATATGAAACAATGTAAGATCTGTTAACGAACTTAGAAGAAGAGACCTAACTGACCTTGAGATTTCATGAACAACAGATGACAAAGATGATACTGGACCCAAACCACCTGTCACAGTGCTAAGAGTGCCTCAACTTGTGTTTGTGACTTGGACATATGCAAGAGCCTGATAGGATAAACGATGCATAGTTAGTCCTGAACCATGAAAACCACAGGGAAGAGTCAAGGCGTTACCTTTAATGCAGTGAGCAGGACCTGGACTCCTTCCTTGACCTTGGGGTGCTGTGTGCCGTGGGTGAGCTCCTCATACAAGTATATACCAACACTGCTGACAGCAATACATCTGAAACAACAACATCACAGCATTACTGACAGCAGATATTTGGGGCAAGTTGATAAATTATGTTCTCTTTTCAGCAAATGGGTCCCCTAATATATTCAGGGATGGCAACAGAAAATCAATTTTCAGCTGAAAACTTAATATTGTGTCATCAATTTGGGGGTTGAATGGGATTCAACAGATTTAGACGATTCACAGAATTGATCAATTTGAAACAAAATCGTCTGAACTCCGTGGATCAGCGGAAAATTGCCATTCCTGTATTATGGAAACATGGTAATGGTTTATTGACCCATAAATATTCACATAAATCAGTACCTCTATGAGCCGTTGTACAAAACAACCTTTGCGTTACGACTTTTGTTAGTCTATGTTAACTGTAGAAGTTATGAACATCTTAGCACAAGGAATGCTTCCTACAATGGCACCCTTATGAGAAGAGTGATGATATCAAATGGAAATGAAACAGTAGTATCTAGTTATATATTTTAAGACAACAGTTTCTTAGTGCAATGGTTGAGGCTTTTTAAAATGAAGGGTTTCAGGTTTATGTTACCGTTAACAACTGCACTGCAGCTAAGCCACATGCTTTTCAAAGCAATAATAGTAATCAGGGCACTTACCTGGCCAGACCAGCTGGCTCTCTCTTCCCTGCCTTCAACAATAAATTAACAACCGTATCCTGAAACAGAGCAACACGAAAGTTAACTTCCATCTCCAGAGACTTCCACATACCTTCACTGTAAGAGCACAAGGAAGCTCTGTTCACCATTTATGTTGCAATATACTTATGTCATTTCAGCTTGTATATTTTCAGAAATATTTGGAAAATGACTGCAATAAACTACAGTATCATAGTAAGCATAATAATGTAACTGAGAAATTATGAAAAGTTCACATGTTGTTCTTTCTACTGTACTTCTTTCAACATACAGTGAAACCTGCCAACACTGGCACCAGTCTATTCCGGCACACTGTCAAAACCGGCATAAAATTTTGGTCCCGCCATTTTACAACGATATTATGATCATTAAAACATTGTCTAATCCGGCACCTGTCTAGTCCATATTCCGGCAGGACTTTCCGGTTCCAACAAGCAATTTTAACTGTAATTAACACTGTCTAAACCGACATGGGTATGAGCAGTCCAATCAAGGACCCATAATCCAATATACACCTCTTGGCATGCTAGATAATCAGGAAGTAGTGATTGTGCGATGAATCAAACGTGTTTCGTGCGTTACCTGACAAGACACTGGCTACTAAGACTGATGCTGCTAAAGGCAGCAAAATATCAAATTATTTGTCATCAACATTGTTTTAATTTGTTGCACAATTACAAAAGATCATATAGGCATAATAGAGATAAAGAGATTAACGAGGGTAAACAGCAGCCATGTTGGAAAATGATCGTCACTGTCTAATCCGGCACCCTGTCTAAACTGGCATTTTATTTCAGTCCCGCGGGGTGCCGGTTTAGACAGGTTTCACTGTATATAGTGTAAACATCTTTGTTTACCTTGACCTTCTGTTTCAATATTCAAATTCAGAATGCAAGTTGCTTTTAAGATTACATACCTAATGAACAATTATTGGTGGAAACCGTTCGTCTTGGACTCACCTTCATTTCATTACACTTTAAAACAGAAATATCTACAGAGTTTGGCTTTAATACTGGCAACTCCAGGAAATGATTAGGAAAGCACAACAGAGCACCGAGCACAGACACAGCCTCAGAACGTGGGGGCTGAAAGTACACAATGGATCAACACTGTAAGGAAACATACTGGTACATATATTTTATTAGGAGTAGGTGATTCACATACTCATAAACTTATTGACATCTACACTTTGCACTGAAATCTGTGAGGTTTGCCTTTCTTTAATTAAAGAATGTATTTGACAATATTAGTCACATCTTGGGATCGATCAAGCCCTGAATCATGGATTTGAACCAACAATCAGCTGGCTAACAATCAACTCCCTGTGTCCAAAGTGTTTCACTTTCCACATTTCAGTGTCTGTAATACAGGTTGCATTTACAAGCTCTATACCTGTCTTGACAACACCTAAAGACAGTACTGCTGAAGTCTGTACTGCTGAAGTGGTAGCAGTACAGACAGGTCACTTGTTGTTTAAAGCCACACTCAGCAATATTCGAGACTTATGATAGCAGCCAGTAAATAATCGAGTCTGGGCAAGAATATCCAGAGATGAATATTGTGAGCAATGACCAACACTGTTGAAGTATGAGGTCATGTTTACAACAAAGCCACCACATCTGACCACCTGATCCTTTGAATGACTGCTCTGGACCAAATTGTACATATAATTGTCATAGAAAGTAGATAAACTTACTGCTTTAACATCAACAGCTGAAATGATCGTCCCTGCTGCATGTACAAAATCCATCATGAGCAGTAGGTTGCCGGGAAGTGGAAGAGAAAAATACTTGGGTCCGCTATTTCGTACTAATACATTTATTACATCCTGAAAATAAATCAAAATAAAACAATGAATCCAAAGTGACTTAAATACAAAAATATATAAGAAATTATCTTCATATTACAGGTACTGGGCATTTAACATACAATTTCACCTTTTTCCTTTCCTATCTTCCTTCAAACAAGGCATTCTTAATTTTCAATGAATGTAATAAAATTGTATCAAAAATTGTTTCTATTCTTTCTGGCGCATGAATTTTAAAAAAAATAAAAAAATGTGGCCATTTTCTTCTCAAAGGAAGAAATGACTACAATTACCCTCTAGGGAAGGGAGTTTGAGAGGAGGGGGGGATACAAAGGTGGACAACAACATGTGGAGCAGAACATGGGCTGAGTGTGGGGTATGGAACAGAGAAATGGGAGGGAGCGTGTCACTGACCTGGTCAACAGCCACCAGCCCATGGTGCAGCACATAGTAGAAGTGAGACAAGATCTCCTGTGATGGTGTCACATCGTGATGACGGACCAGCATCTGGCAGATAAGCTGATACGCCAGCAACTTGCCCTTCTTGTACTTGTTGTTCAGAGTAAGGCACTGTAACACATATCAGGCAATGGAGACTCACGTCCATGACAATATGCAAACAATAGGCTGGGGAATCTCACAGTGACTTTAGTACACAAACACATGGCACATCAAATGTAAAGGACCCTACAATACACTCAAGGGGTGGTGATTTTATAGCATAATCCTGAGAGATGGCCTGTTTGGTGCATGATATACATACCAGTATGTGATGTATATCTTAATGATGATATATAGGTGAACACTGATGGAGCTTAATGACTGGAACAAGAAGGACAAACATATCCATTACTTGAAGTAAACTGAGGTTACAGGGTTAGTGTTTTTCATCTCTGACATCCAGGGCATGTCTCCCAACGTACCTCAAACAACCATGTAGCAAAGATGTGGTGGGGTGGTATCAACTCTGGCGGAGGAGGGGAGGAGGTGTTGTCCTGAGTCACACCCAGGTTTTCACGCATCTGTGGAGGATATCGACAAATGTTCTTACAGAATAGTGAGGATGGGTCATGATCATTATCAAAGCTTTACTTTCGGGACTAAATCATCGTGAACAGTACTACTACTTTACTGCAGTAAACAGTTTATGTAGAACATGTGATAAATAAATACAACAGTACAATATATAAAAATCCTTGTTATCAAATTTCACACTGGCTTGTAAATAATGAGGATAGATTGGGATTTCCTAGTGGTTGACAGTTGTTAGTCATGATTCCCTCGCCGTGATTCCTAGTTGTTATCAACTCAATAAGATAAGATAAGTGTAACATTAATATCCATCCAGGACATACAACTACCAGAATTACCTCCCTTTGCATTGCAAGAAATTTCCAACATCCAGCTAAACCATGGACAATTCAGATGTGAGTGATTATTGTTTTATTTCGCAGGCATTCTAGCCATGTCAAGGCTTCCTGCAAATATTCCGGTGCGCGACAGTCAGTAACAGCCTACACAATCATACATCCTGTGTCAGGTAACACCTGTAACTAATCCTCAATATGCACCTAGTAGCAGCTCCCCAGACTGACTCACCCTTATGAGCGTCTCGGCCAGATCACACAGATAGTCGAAGACGTATTCGTGTATGACAGGGTCCTGTATCTGGTTGACATCACCAAGGCATCCCAGCATCCTCCGCCACAACACCACTGCGACATCTGGCATCCAGCCAGACATAGCGCCCCCTGCCATCACACTCTTAAACTCATTCAGGGAATCTGAAACACAGATGTAGTAATACCATGCCCCATTATCCTCTTCATCAATGCCAATAACCGTTACTTTAGTCAAAACTGAACTTGTAAATACAGCTGTCTAAACTCAGCTTAGTGTAGTTGGGTCTACAAAACTAGGACCAGAAATTCCAAAATAGTTGTCCCATTGGCAAACTGAAAATATGACATGTCAGTCAACTCATTATTAACATCTCACATCTTCCTGCCAAACTGGCAGATTAGTTCTAATACACAATGATGGAAAAGTTGACAACTGTGTTGTTTACTGTGTTTTACATGAACTGGTCAGAAACAGATCTGTGATTTTCAAGCGACATCTTGTGGGACGGTGATGGTGGGGATGTTGGTGTTTATGTAGGGTGACTGCATAGGGGAAGGTTACATTAAAATGACAAAGTTAACAGAGTTAACGGAAGACAGTATAACTAGATGGTGCCAAGTCTGGTGTTGGTTACCTCGACTGAGGGAGGTGTCTTCAGGTCCTGCCACCATGTCGATGTGGAGACTGTCCCGGTCAGGTGTGGGACTGTCTTTATGCTGGCTGTCTGAGATCAACTCCACAGAAGGTGACGGTGTTCGAGAACCAGACTTGGACCGCACAGACACAGGGGAGGGTGTTCTTGATGCTGAATGTGAATAGAATGGAACATACTATTGATTCATTTCACAACATGTTTTCCCAATAAATATTTAACATGTGCCCCAGAAGATGCTACTCAAGATTCTCTCTGCACAGGTTTGTTTGTGTCCTGATAATGCTACACTAAACATTGGCACCTTGTAAATAATCAAATCTGGACCTGAACTACAGACTGATATTATGAGGAACATCCCACAGCCTTGAGGTACAATGGCACTCAATCAGTCATGTTATTGATCCAGATCACCCAATACACTGGTTGCAGCAAAACTGCATCTATATGAAGCAGGACATGGAGCCATCCCTCTGATGACAAACACACCTTGTCAGCTGATTTAACCTCTTTGGTCATGTGGACAAGGTGCCCAACCACTGAGCTCCACAGTTCAAATCCTTGACATGTACAACAAGATTAACCAGCTGAGATGAGTTACAAACTTACGCCGGACTACTGTCTCTGAGTCCGACTTCTCCAGACTGATGCTATCAGCGCTGAGATCAGAGTGTCCATTCTCCTGACTGAAGTTGCTGAAGCCGCTGGCCACACTGGCTAGTTCCGCTGTACACGTGGCTGTGATGTCCGCCACCTCGTGGTCCTCTATAGCAGCAGAGGCTCCTGAAAGGGAGACTGAATCATAAAAAGCATTTAAAGTCACTGTTAATATTGTGAACATTCGTAAGCAAAACAGTGGTAAACTGATTGCTAGTACATCCTAGGCTTCAAGTAACATGCACTGTGGTATTTTCGTCTTGCTTCATGATGATAAATGTAACCTTTAATCTACCCAAGTGAACAGTGTCACAGAAAACATCCCGTACATGACACCTCTTTAAAGGAATCAACATTAATAGGGAGCTGTGGAGGAGCTACAATTTCCAGTTTTCACTAGTTTACTTACATATTACAATCATTTGGCTAGTGCTGAAAATACCTAGTGAATTTTCCTGGTTACTATTAGCAACCTGAACTGAGTCAAATAACAAACATATCTAAGCACCATAACAAGTGGACAACATAAGTTTCTTTTAAAAAAGAGCAAGAGATTGATGAGCAATCAAAAGCAAACACTTTAAATGAATTTTAACACTGTCTTCTAAATATGACATTCAACGTAAGTTATGGCCCAGTGGCCCATTCCACAAAGCCATAGAAGTGCTAAGGCGATCGTAACTCCCATACTTTAACACAGACATCGACAGTCGTAGTGCTAGGATCGCTTTGTGGAATGGGCCCTGGTCCTTCAACACCATCACTGTAGGACCATGTTCTGAAAGAAACCGTCAGCTTAATGCTATAGCTGTTTCCTCAAGGCTGTAAAGAGGGACAGACTGAATAGCTACAGGCTAGAAACCTCCTACAAAGCTACTGCCCTCAGAGAACAGATAGTTCTGACAGCCTTCTTATGCTCTACCAGTTACATTACTACTCAAAGGCTTTTCAGCCTCATTTGCATTGATACATCTGTCAGTGGCATTATAATTCTTTACCACATGTTCCCATTAAGTCCACAGAAGTTGCAAAACACAATCATGCATGATCTGATAGAACTAAAATGTCCTTGACCTAATGCCACTGCTGAATACAAACGCTTTACACTGATATGCAGGTAACCCTTTACCAGTGAGAATGAAAGCCAGGTATAAGAGAAATAGAAGACATATTGTTCAACAATGAAATGAATCCCAGGAATCTGAAGCAACACCTAAACAGTGACCATGAACTGTGTCGTTTCTGTGTCCATCTGTCCTCGTCTCACGACATACCTATAGGGTCTGCGCCCCCCCCATTAGCTGGGGCCGCACATGCTGTTATGCTGGACTTCCTGCTAGATTCACTAGTAAAGCCGGCTCCTGGAGGCATCAGTCAGACACAGCAGACAGGCAGGCAGGCAGGCAGGCAGGCAAACACATGCAGGAACAAAAACAGGAGAAGAGATGCTAGTCATTTAGTCACTAACCATCTCAATATCTGGCTTTGAAAACATGTTATATTCCTACTTTCTCTTAAGATCATGAGGCCTTTGTATGCTGGTGACTGTAGTACTGTGGTTACCATTAGAAAACAACTGTCATACTCCCATCTGAGTTCTTTCATAAATATTGGCGTTTCTGTATTATTTATGTTCTTCGAAGAAACACATGGACGTATTTACAAAATGTGAGCATTTGAGAAAGTGACATAAAAAGAAAGATTCATCGAGGAGAGTGATACAAGCAGAATACTAAGGTGACAATAATCATCAAAAAAGGTGAAATATATTTTATATAATTTAATTTTTTTTGGATCAACAAAATATAGTACAGAAGGAAAAAAAATACAAAATAAATTTGTTGTAACAATTAATAAACCTGTACTGCCTACATAGCGCTCCTAATGTACTTACACTGGTAAGTCTGCCTACAGATTTAACTGCCTACACATCTGGGCACCTACACCAACTACTGGTGAACATAATGTCAACTTTTTGTAAGCCATGTGATGAAAAATATGTCATGCTGAATGTAGAGAAATGAGTTGAAACATGCTAGTAAAATGTGACAATCATGCTTTGTTACAAAACACACTACCTTGGGTGCCTGTTTGGGCGATTGCTTGGATCCAAAACAGACACAAAGTAAAGTTAGATAAATCAAACGTGTAATGTTTCATCTCCCACAACAAGCTGTTTACCAAAACAGGAGAAAACAGGACTTTCAAAAAAACTCTTTAACCAAGTCAAATCATTGTAACATATTTCAAATTGAATGTGCAGAAAAAACACTCACTGCATTCTGAATTTTTGCATGAAAGAGTGTGTAAATAACTTGTGATAGGAATGTTTTTAGCATGGACAATCATTCAAAATGGTTTATTATTGTTGAAGAAATGACTTGACAAAGCAAATCTCCCCTTTTCTGGAAATACTACAGGAAGTTGTCATGAAATTCAGACCTAGGGTTAGAGCTAAATTCCATATTCTTCAGATTCACCCTGTAAAGAGCACACCACCTCACAACATATTTGCAAACAGCATACAACAAGATGACAGAACTGAGTCACTATGCACCTCGTAACTTCTCGATCAGCTCCTTAGGGTCGGCTATGTTGCCCTCGCTGCTGCTACGCACAATCAGATTGTCCGATGCGGTGGAACCTGACCTGGAGTGGTCTGGAGATGGCTCCCCACTGAGAGATCGTTGCTTGTGGAGGTCTGGCCGAGATCGAGATCCTCCAGCTCCTGTGAAGGGTCAAACTCAATTCTATCACATCCCAAGTGGGAACAGAGGTGCTGTGAATGACTGGTGAGTAATCTACTCTTGCTCTCCTTGACTCACATATTCAGATTGTTTCAAACAGAATTCTGACACCATCATGATGCTCCGACTTTGATGTCAGACTTCTGGATTCTGATGTCCAAGAAACAGCAGCTATAAAGTACATTACAGTCTGTTGGAACAACATCAACTACATCCTTGACAGTCAAAACACTCCTGGTCCTCAAACTAATGCTTTTATAATACTACAATAACATCCTCAAATGCTACGTTCTAAGGTGGACTCACACAGGTCGGCCTGTCGAATTGATATGCCGAATTTGACCGAGTCGTATCACCAGAGTTATTAATCGAATTCAATAAACGGTACAAATCGGCCGCTCAAACCCACGTTGATTGTGTCGCGAGTGTGTAGAGCCTGTTCTATTTATTAGGCAAGTTGGATGTGGTGCAGCCCATCAAATTGCATTTTGGTGTCACATGGTAAATGTTTACATACAAGCACGAATCATGGCTAGCTTCGTCTGCTTCAAAGAAACCACGCCTCAATTTGTCATGGGAGTAAACGGAACGTTTTGTGGCTCATTATCTGAGTCATGAAACAGTATGGAATATCATGAGGAATCCTGTGCTGATGGTGATCAGATGGCCATTTTCTGGAAAAGTCACTGCCATCGTCTTCACATAGTATCAGAGATAACAGCTGCTGAGCCTGCTTCAGACATTTTGAAACCGTGGAAACAAAATACCGCATGATATTATGAGATCGACAATAATATCAGCAGATCGAATCAGCAAGAAGAATCAGTGAGCGGAAGCAAATCGACCACTCGATATTCATTACAACCACTGAACATGTTGTACAATGTATGGGAATCAGCATGTTATGACGTGCCGACCCGTTTGAGTCGCACTTAACATTACTGTAAATTAGACACATCAACGTTTTATCAAACTCTATAGTATATCTGAAGTATACTGTAAGCAATACATGGGAATGTTACCATCGCTCTTGTTCTTGGCCCTGTCAAAGTTGGAGTCTGAGTTGGCACTGTTGGTAGATCCCCGGAGGTTCACATGTCCATCACCTCGACTCCAGCCCCTGGAGAAACTCTTGTCAGCTGCAGCCTTTGCCTTAGCACCATCTGAACATCAAGTAACTCGGAATGTTTTAAGATGATTAAACATGTAAAACTAGCCTTATTGTCATTAAAAATTTAACTTAATTTTCAGATTTTGGAATCACAAACATACAATGTCATCAAATACAGTAACCTATACTACTCAGAAGAAGTTAGAGAACACCTGCACTTTGAGTGAGTGAGTGAGTGAGTATGGTTTTACACGCTTTTAGCAAAATTCCAGCAATGTCAGGTGGGGTACACCAGAAATGGTCTTCCCACATTGTAACCCATGTGGGGAATCAAACCCTGGTCTTCAGCGTGATGAGCAAACACCTTAACAACTAGGCTACCCCTGCACTTTTAATATGACACTAATTAATCTGTCACTGCTGGTTGTTATTGCAATGCACAGTTTTCCAGCTGTGGGTGTTATTTAGCTAGAATTGAGTAGCATGTATCAGTGCTGTCTTGTTGTCCCTCTACCTTGTGATCGTCCTCGTCTCCTTTTTTCCTTCTGTTCACTGAGTCGAACCAGCGGCAGGTCAAGGAGGTCAAGGCCATACACCTGCCGGGCTAACACACGTGTTAGTGTCTCCATTGTTTTCTGTCAGACAGAATCAACATAAACCTTACAATCGTTAATGTGGATTCTGATTATTCTAGAATACAGAGACCTGATTATATTCCTGACTTGTGAGCTACTGACAGAGAAAGCCTTCCTAATTCAGCACTACACGGTCCAAGTGAGCAAATTATTTCTTATACCAACATGGACTGTTGAAATTCACCAAAAGGTTCATTCTGAAGAACTGCACTTTTCTCACTTTATTAACAATGAATTGATCTTGTTTGCAATAAGAAAGGATAAGTAGCATAAGGGCAATTTATGGTCCACTGGAAATTGTCATGTTTTACTTGCTGAAACTTGACAATAGTAGTTGGACATTTATCCAACATAATCAAATGTTGACATCTTAGTTTTTCTCTTGAAACTTAAAGATTTCCTACATGTATTGGAGACACCAGATGCAAGGCTAAGAATGAACATTATTTCTTTGAGCAAGTCTGTGACCGAGAATATTTTGCGATAAATTTGTCTTATCTTTATTTACATTGCCAAAGGAAATCTGCTAGGGCCAATGATTTGCTCATATTCAAATACAAAAAAGGTGAGATGAGGTGAGGTGAAATTGGGTTTAACGTCGTGCTTGAGAATATTTTGCTCATATGACGATGTGCATGCATGTGTATATGTATGTGCAGCTGCTTGTACTAGCCCAGACTTAAGCTGGTTTCATAGTGCTAGCTCACTGAGATACCATGCCGCAGTGAAGCATGAATACCCCACTCAGACACAGTACACTGACTCCGAGCCGACCAGTCCTTGTTGTACCCATTAATGCCGAGCGCCAAGCAGGGACCAACAAGTACCATATTTTAACGTCTTTTGGTATGACGCGGTCTGGGATCGAACCCGCGACCTTCCGCTCTCTGGGCGGACCTCTAACCACTACCTCACGGAGGCGGTCAATACAAAAAGGGAAATGGCTTCCTGAAAACCGGGTTGGAAAGAGACTTTTATCATACCTTGTCCTTATTCAACTATTTCTAAAAAGCTTTAGAAGAGATAGGAGTGAGTGAGTGAGTGAGTGAGTGAGTTTTACGCCCCACTCAGCAATATTCCAACTATATGGCGGCGGTCTGTAAATAATCAAGTCTGGACCAGACAATCCAGTGATCAACAGCATGAGCATCGATCTGCGCAATTGGGAACCGATGACATGTGTCACCCAAGCCAGTGATCCTGACCCAATCCCGTTAGTAGCCTCTTACGACAAGCATGAGTTACTGAAGGTTCATTCTAACCCGGATCTTCTCGGGTTAGAAGAGATAGGAAACATACCGCCCATTCCTTGACAAGCTCCATCCATGATGTCAGCAAGGACAGCACTCCCAAAAACTCATCCCACAGTTCAGGGCTGATGAGTACATTGAGGTTAGCCTTGATCCATCGTAATCAATCATTGAGGTTAGCCTTGATCCACGTAACAATCAGCGTCTGTAATCAAGTGATACAGAAAAATTACTAAGTTCTGACTATTTCAGTTTTCCCAAGAGTGAAACAGAAAAAGACAATGTTGCAGATTGGAAGAATCTGGAATATTTTGAATAGCGGTAAGTCAGTGAAAACCTGTTTGACCCCTCGGCCGACATGACAACCATCTCTCGGTCACATCGAGGCAAAGTCAGTTTATATAGGGTGATGCATCTAAGCAACAGTAATACCTTATCACCTGCTGCAAGTTCTGGAAGTTCACCCTCAATGTTATCATACTCTAACAAGTAGTGGTGGAAACCTGTATTGTACCTCTAATGGAATACTTTTCCTAGACTATTTAACCACCAGAACATCAAAAATGGATCTATAATCACTCAGTCGATAAGAGGGAAAAAAAATGAACACGTGTACCTGTAAAATTGGAAATTTTATTATAAATTGTATATTTATATACTTATCCTATCTCACGACTTGCTCCTCTCTCTCTTGCTTCGACTTTTAGTGGAACGACTGTTAACTTTTTTCCATAGGCCTCCTTGTCCATTCGCCCATGCACTCCATGCTGCTCTCCTTAATTAGCTTCCTAGTTCCTAATAAAGCTTGCAGCATGCTCCACTAATTGCCCACGTGACTACCTTGAATGATCATTCTCATCTTGGAGCCAGCGTTGTAATCTGAGTAGTGGGGAGGCCGGGCGGGCATCCATCGTGTGAGATAGGATAAGTATATAAATATACAATTTATATTAAAATTTCCAAATTTTTAAACTTATCCTATCTCACGACTTGCACTTATCCCATGGTTGGACGGCGGGCCGCAGATTACCCTTCTGTCTGGACAGTGCAAACAGCTGGTCTTGGAGCTGTGTGGACTGATGACAACCGTAGATAGCGATGTACAAGGGAGGCCTGTTATGCATGCATGCAACTCCTATGCTTGTAGTGGGTTCTCCGGAACCCCTTGGCTTACTAATAGTAGCACAACGACTCCCAGGGAGATGGGTGCTCCCAAGCGATGTGGTGTTCAGCCGCAACCTTGTACAAGACAAAGGGACTCAACTCGGCAAGTAAGCCTCGCCTCGCCACGATTTACAAGGTACCCCCGTAATTAAAGTCTTGCGACTAGAATTGGGCCAGCCCCTGCTTCAAGAAGGCACCCCCAGACACCGACCGAGGCAGGTGAAAGAGAAACACAACTCTGCATCTCCAAGGTTTAACGTTCAGTTCTGGGCAGCATCAAATTGACCCTCACTCCTTTGCTTAAGCTTAGTCAAAGGATGTGCCCGGCAACTTTGGAGGCAGAACGCAACAAAATCCACTGGAATTCGGGAGTGTCACACTTCACTGACGTAATTGCTCCGTGGAGTAGAGGTCAGTAAGCGTGAATGTCGAACACTTCTGCATCGTCATACTGATTGTGCCTCAGGTCCGTAGGGCCATGCTAGGTGGCCGTATTCCGATGCCTTGGTATGGAGGCCACAAGGAAGTAGTAACGCGAATGCGGAACCGTCCCTCATCTGCGTTGTTGGGCTGATGTAAGCTGCTGAGCCAGTACAAGAGGTCCGAACTGGTGTAGTCCCTGGACATCCGTGACAGACAGGTCTCGCAGGTAATATGAAGAGAAGACTGTATCAGAACACCAGAAGCAACCTTCCATAATAGCGGTCAAGGAGCAGTTGCTATGGAGGGCCATCGTCGAGGCTAGTGCACGAGTCTCATGAGGATTGGAAGCGGCTGGAGGAGGCAACCCTGCAAAGGTGTAGGCTCGCAGGATCGTGGCGCGCATCCAGAAGGCCAATGTGGTCCGCGAAACCTCAGTTCTTGAAGCGTTTGACAAAGGTATGAAGAGGCGCTTCTGTAGCCGTTGACGATCCTTGGAGGCAGCAACGTAAACGTATAGAGCCCTAACGGGGCACAGTGTCAAATCTTCATTATCATCAGGCCCAAGAATCGTGGACAACGGGGGAATGGTAAACATCCGGTCTGGTTGCCCTGGCAGTTGGTTTTTCGCAATGAAGTCCCAGCGGAGACCCAGGAAAGCCTTGCCATGCTTCTTCCGCTCGAACCGCACCCGATTGACATCAAGCACATGCAGTTCAGATATACGAGCAGCGGTAGCCAAAGCTACCAGGAAGAATGTCTTGAATGTCACTTGTTCGAAGTCCTTGTCTTCTAAAGGTTCATAATCTGTAGAAATCATATGACGAAGGACGACGGACAGATCCCAGGCCAGAGGTCTGAACTTCCTTGACTGGTCAGAGAGTCCATAGAGCCGTAGTAGACTCTGCAACTCGAACAGTGGAAATCTTCGCGTGCCCGTGGTGGTAGCCAAAACCGAAGTTGATGGCAGCTAAGTAGGTAGCTAACGTAGTACCCTTGAGTTTCTTAGTAGTGCGGAGATGCTGGAGAAACTCAGCAACGACCTGAGCCGAGGTGGAAGTGGGAGATGCAATTCCCCTAAGCTTGCAATAGTCTTCAAACTTCTTCCACTTGTTGTCGTACAAGGAACGGGTCGAAGTACGATGCGCTGAAGTGATAGCTGTAGCTATTAGGCGAGAGTAGCCCTTAGCTATGAGAGACCTCTGAAGATGCGCCAAACGGGTCTGAGGTGACCCGTGGCACAGTTCCGAGTGAGGGTGAAGAAGTAGGTCATCCCAGTTGGGAAGCGGTACTAGGTTTGGTTCTGCCAGGCTTCTTAGGTTGACGAAGCATATTCTTGCTGGCCAGAAGGGTGCGACCAAAAGCAGTAGTATGTTGCTGGTGGCCAATAGTTTCTGTATTACTTTTGGTAGCAGAGCTGGAGGGGGGAACGCCATCACTGCTTCCCGGGGTCCACGTCGGTGAACAGCAAGAGTGTAGCCCCAAAAATGAGACAACTGATCCAGGATAATTTGGAACTGGTCCAGAGCTAAAGTCATGCATCCTCGGATGTAAGCATCTTGATCAGAGTAAGTATGCTCCAAAGCAGTGTTAACAGCGTTGACTGCTGCAATCACGCAACTAATAGATGGCAACGTCTTCCTCACGCCTGAATCCATGTGAGCCAACTCTCAGTCCTCAATAAGGTAGGGCGAAGCAGCTCGCTTGCCACACAGGGTTCCAATATCCTCATCAACTGTTGGACCCGAAGAGATTTTTGTTAGGCCGTGGACATGAGAGGTAGAAGGATTATATCTGGGAGCAGAGAATCCGTCCTTAATTCGTTACAGGCTCTTGAAACAATCATTTAGTGTACTGGATAATTTCAGAATACAAGGTCGAGGTGGTAGGGTGATGGTAGAGCAATCCCGGTTCCTAAGAGTATAAGAGTGATCCAGGTCATCTGCTGAAGTACTCAGGGGAAGTTGGAGCTTCTCAACAATCAAAAGGAGTACCTGAGGTGTCTCAACTGCTGCAAAGCTACCCCCAGGGGTAGATGACTCAGAGTGAGCGGGAGATGCAGGCATGGCTATTTGGACTGGGTAAATCTCAGGAGGGGGACCAGATGAAGAGCCAGGAGCTACCGAAGCCGGATGGGCTGGAGTAGAAGGCTGTATTTGGTTCCAGGCTGAGGTTATGGCCCTGATCATCATATTTAGATCCGGAGTCGATGTAGGAGTGGAATTGTTATCAGGTTCCCATGACTCAGCGATGATCCTACAGTGAGTCAAAGGATTCTCAGAGCGTGTAGACGGAACATCGTAAGAGACTGTAGGCCTATTAGTGGTATCAGAGCAATGATCACCCGAACGTCGGTCAGAGGAACTGTATCGAGATCTCGACGTGGTAAGTACTGAAGTAGGTCGGTAAGCAGGTGATCTAGATTCCCTAGTATGGCTAGGTGATCCGGTATGATATGAAGAACTAGTCCGGGTCGCTGTAGTTCGAGTTGGTGATCTGGTTCTGATTGAAGCTCTGGTTCGACCATCTGAATAGGATTGGCCATGAGATGTTGATCTGTACTGTGATCCCTATTGGTCAATGGCTCTGTAAGGTGATCTAGATCGTATAGGTGACCTGGGTTGGTAAGATGATCTGGATTTGTAAAGTGATCTGGATCGATTAGATGCACTAACTGGAAACTGTGATCGTGATCTGGATCTATAAGGTGATCTGGTTTGCAGTTGCAATCTGGCTTGATTTGGTGATCTGGATTGGTTAGCTGATCTACTTTGATGTTGTGACCTGGATCGGTCTGGCGATCTACTTCAATGTTGTGATCTGGATCAGTTAGGTGACCTAGATCGGTCCGGTGATCTGATTCGAAGTTGTGATCTGGATCCATTCTGTGATCTGGATCGATTAGGTGATCTGGATCTGTCCGATGATCTACTTCGATGTTGTGATCTGGATCGGTTCGGTGATCTGGATCTTTCCGGTGATCTGATTTGAAGTTGTGATCTGGACCCGCTTGGTGATCTGGATCGGTTAGGTGATCTGGATTGATCAGGTGATGTGGATCGTGACTGTGATCTGGATCCATCAGGTGATCTTGATTGGCACGGTGATCTAGATCGGGTTTGAGATGGTGATCTGGATCGTGAAGGTGATCTAGAATGATGTGGCGATTAGGTGACGAAACCTGAAGTGTTGATTCATGATGAACGTCCCGCGGCGACGCTGTTGTAGCCAGCTCCGTCCGGTTCAATGAACTGTGGGGAGACAGTTAACTGGTTGAACACGATTGGCCAGGCTCCAAACAAACTGAGACAGTCGAGGGGATATGTACCGATGATCTGGATGATGATAGTGTCGATCTAAGGTACCCTGGTAGTGTAGATGGGACAGGCAACGAAGAATTGTCTATCACAACCACAAGCGAGTGATCTGACGCTATTGAAGAAGGTGATTGATAAGTACGTAATAGGTGCCGAACGTCCTCAGATAAGTAAGAATCTGATTAAACGTCCATAAAATTCTCTTGAACCACAGACGTCGCTCTTTTGCGTGAAGGTATGATTTTTTGTCGCTGTAACTTGATACGCTTGGCAGGAGTGGGATCAGATTCTGTTGATTTCCTGTCCCTATCGGCGATTCTCTGGGAGCAAACACGAAGGTAGGCCTTAAAATCCTCATCTTTCAATGAATTACACTTGCCACATCGTTTGTTCCAGTTACATTGTCCAATACAGTCACTGCAAGACGAGTGAGGGTCGAGGGACGAATAATTCGTCTTGCACTGAGCACAAACTTTCCTTTTCCTTGACTGATTAACAGTTTTCCCCATGATGTTAGGGTGAAATAATGTCTCTAATATACAGCACGTCCACACAGTCATGCGACAAGAAAGAGAATGATCATTCAAGGCAGTCACATGGGCAATTAGTGGAGCATGCTGCAAGCTTTATTAGGAACTAGGAAGCTAATTAAGGAGAGCAGCATGGAGTGCATGGGCGAATGGACAAGGAGGCCTATGGAAAAAAGTTTACAGTCGTTCCACTAAAAGTTGAAGCAAGAGAGAGAGGAGCAAGTCGTGAGATAGGATAAGTTTAAAAATTAGTTGCTCTGTGAAGGAAGGTTACGTCAGTCAACATAAGGTTCAAGTTTCTGGAATGAAGTCCTACCTGGAAGATCGGCTGGGCCAACCTCCCACCGATGGTCCTGTATCTCTCCGTCGGGGGCCTGCTCTGGAGAACACCCGCCGTGACCCGCAGCAACACTACCAGTATCTGCTCCCTGGAAACAGAGTCTCTCCATCAACAACAGACTTACATGACCAACCATCTCAGGCTGGAGTCTAACTACAGCAACACTACCAGTATCTTCTCCCTGGAAACAGAGTCTCTCCATCAACAACAGACTTCTATGAGTAACATGACCAACCATCTCAGGCTGGAGTCTAACTACAGCAACACTACCAACATCTGCTCCCTGGAAACAGAGTCTCTCCATCAACAACAGACTTCTATGAGTAACATGACCAACCATCTCAGGCTGGAGTCTAACTACAGCAACACTACCAGTATCTTCTCCCTGGAAACAGAGTCTCTCCATCAACAACAGACTTCTATGAGTAACATGACCAACCATCTCAGGCTGGAGTCTAGCTACAGCAACACTACCAACATCTGCTCCCTGGAAACAGAGTCTCTCCATCAACAACAGACTTCTATGAGTAACATGACCAACCATCTCAGGCTGGAGTCTAACTACAGCAACACTACCAGTATCTGCTCCTGGAAACAGAGTCTCTCCATCAACAACAGACTTCTATAAGGAGTAACATGACCAACCATCTCAGGCTGGAGTCTAACTACAGCAACATTACTACCAACATCTGCTCCTGGAAACAGAGTCTCTCCATCAACAACAGACTTCTATGAGTGACATGACCAACCATCTCAGGCTGGAGTCTAACTACAGCAACACTACCAGTATCTGCTCCCTGGAAACAGAGTCTCTCCATCAACAACAGACTTCTATGAGTAACATGACCAACCATCTCAGGCTGGAGTCTAACTACAGCAACACTACCAGTATCTGCTCCCTGGAAACAGAGTCTCTCCATCAACAACAGACTTCTATGAGTAACATGACCAACCATCTCAGGCTGGAGTCTAGCTACAGCAACACTACCAGTATCTGCTCCCTGGAAACAGAGTCTCTCCATCAACAACAGACTTCTATGAGTAACATGACCAACCATCTCAGGCTGGAGTCTAACTACAGCAACACTACCAGTATCTGCTCCCTGGAAACAGAGTCTCTCCATCAACAACAGACTTCTATAAGTAACATGACCAACCATCTCAGGCTGGAGTCTAGCTACAGCAACACTACCAGTATCTGCTCCCTGGAAACAGAGTCTCTCCATCAACAACAGACTTCTATAAGTGACATGACCAACCATCTCAGGCTGGAGTCTAGCTACAGCAACACTACCAGTATCTGCTCCCTGGAAACAGAGTCTCTCCATCAACAACAGACTTCTATAGGCTGGAGTCTAGCTACAGCAACACTACCAGTATCTGCTCCCTGGAAACAGAGTCTCTCCATCAACAACAGACTTCTATAAGTAACATGACCAACCATCTCAGGCTGGAGTCTAGCTACAGCAACACTACCAGTATCTGCTCCCTGGAAACAGAGTCTCTCCATCAACAACAGACTTCTATAAGTAACATGACCAACCATCTCAGGCTGGAGTCTAACTACAGCAACAGAGGAATCATGGCAAATGGAGACACAATGTTTAGCACCTACCATGTCTTCTGGTGCAGCTGTACATTCATGACGACATGTCTGTAGATATTGAGCACCCGCTTACACAGGTCAACCTGAAACACACAGCAAAGAAACTATTAGCCATGCACACAAATCTTTCTGGTTGAGGGGAAAATAATTGCTATGGTATTTTTAAAGTATATGTTGAAGTGGGGAGGGCACCTGTTCCTGCAATGAGTTGTGTCTGTATATAGCAATGATACAAAGGGAGCAGGCTCTGTGGTGAGCTGTCTCTGTATACTGGAATGATATAGACGTAAAAGGCACCTGTTCCTGCAGTGAGCTGTCGTCATCGGTGTCCAGGAGGAAGATGTTGGCAGCGTTGGTGATGAAGACCTGCAGCACCTTCTGCATCCCAGCACGCACCTCCAGTTGTTGTTGCTCCCCCTGATCAGCCAGGTCCTGCACAGCCCCCAGGTAGGAGGCATTACGGATGTACTTCGGCTTCTCCAGACCGTCGGTCAGGAACGACTGCCGTGGGATGGACGATGCACTAGCACTTAGAGAATCCTGGGAAAAGTCACATTGATGACAGAGTATGTTAACAGTCATCCAGTGGTTACAATATTTACAGATTAAAGATGAGATAATTAAAAATATTTCATGTTTCAACATATTAATACGTAAAAACATTTCTTTTGGTGTGAAAAGCAAGATAATGTTACAAAATATAATCCAAGAATGATGTTTTTGAGAACAAAAATCCTCCATACATATGTTGAACTTGCTTGTGATACTTTTAACTTGCTTGAATGGGAGGACTGAGAATACAGGAATGAGAAATGATCTTTCACAAACACCATGATGATAAACATGAAACAAATATGTTTGCTCTAAATAATCATCAAAGCTGTTAATATGGGAAAGCAGAGTAACTCTAAACTAACCAATGAATACAAAACATGCAGTTAGATCAAACAAAAGGAACTTTCAATGTCTCAGACCCAATCACTCATGCTGAGTTGACAAAATATTACACAGATCAACATTTAGTTGATATGTCTTTTTTGATTAAAGCTTTATGCTCTTCATCATTAAATTCTGTCAATAAGTTCACCAAGACTTTCTTTCAAAATATAACAAGAAGACAAAGTCATCAATATCCCCCGCAATGGCAAAATACTCTTCATGATTATGTCTACGAGTTATGATTATGTCAAATATTTAGGTGTGTACATAGAAAAGTGGAAGGAGAGTATTGAAAGGGTTTAAAAGTTCTGCTCCAGAAAGGAGCACTATCACCAATTTCAGTGTAAGTCAAACTTGTTGCCATGGAAATGCCAAAAATATTTTATTCAGAATTCCAAAACTACCAAAAGGCACCAGTACACCACCAGATCAATCTATGTGCCATGTTTGGTGAAGACATATTGAACGGTTTTAGAGTTCTGTCTCGAAAAGAGCACTACCACCAATTTCAGTCTAAGTCGAACTTGTGCCATGGAAACGCCAAAAATATTTGATTCAGAATTCCAAAACTACCAAAAGGCACCAGTACACCACCAGATCTATCTATGTGCCATGTTTGGTGACAACATATTGAACGGTTTTAGAGTTCTGTTCGAAAAGAGCACTACCACCACCAATTTCAGGCTAAGTCGAACTTGTTGCCATGGAAACGCCAAAAATATTTTAATTCAGAATTCCAAAACTACCAAAAGGCACCACTACACCACCAGATCTATCTATGTGCCAAGTTTGGTGAAGACATATTGAACGGTTTTAGAGTTCTGTCTTCGAAAAGAGCACTACCACCAATTTCAGTCTAAGTCGAACTTGTGCCATGGAAACCCCAAAAATATTTTATTCAGAATTCCAAAACTACCAAAAGGCACCACTACACCACCAGATCTATCTATGTGCCAAGTTTGGTGAAGACATATTGAACGGTTTTAGAGTTCTGTCTCCGAAAAAGAGCTACCACCAATTTCAGTCTAAGTCGAACTTGTGCCATGGAAACGCCAAAAATATTTTATTCAGAATTCCAAAACTACCAAAAGGCACCACAACACCACCAGATCCATGTATGTGCCAAGTTTGGTGAAGAAATATTGAACGGTTTTAGAGTTCTGCTCCGGAAAAGACAAATGTGCACGGACGGACGGACGGACGGACGGACAGACGGACGGACGGACGGACGGACGGACGGAGTCCATTTTAATACCCCCCGCAAAACGCGTTGAGGGGGATAACAAACAACAATATACTTTTATTTTCCTTCAGTCCTTGCAAAATTGCAATTCGCTACTATACCCTTGAGAGTTACGGTAATGGGTTGCTATCTATTTCTTTAGTAGAAGGTTTCAAATAGGTAACCACTTCTATGCCTGCCATAAAACTCTCTCTGTTAAATACGTACATCTGAGGAGATATCCTCCTCGACGATGTCAGATAGACTACTATGGTGAAACTCGGGAGTGTTTCTCTGTGAGTCGAGGGCCTGCCCCGCCTCCGAGCACGGCTCCTGCATGAAGATGGGCCGCTGGTCCACATGCTAGTAACAAACAAAAACAGCATGCAGCATGCACAATGGTAGCAAGAAGTAGTCAACATTGGAGTGATCCTTACAAGAAACTGGCCAGCCCCAGCCCCAGCCTTCTAAAATATTAGCAATGGTTGCAATCGGGTGATTGATCAGAAAATTGGAAAGAACAGGATCTGTTAAACTGTGCAAAACATATCTACCACAAGCGCTTGTTAAATTGAAAACAGAAGAAGACAGAAATTTCAAATTATGATGCACCAATTTCAGCTTCTAGAAAGTTCCATCCATCCAACCCCTGAATATATCACCTGGACCAAGTGTCATTTACACAGAGGTCTTAATCACAGGAACAGTCTGTGATGCAAGCCATCAGAATCTGTTCTGTCAAGTAAGTTCAAAATACATAAAAACCTACTCATAGGTCCTATAGCCAAGATTGGACTACTACACTCCAATGTTTTCGCCTCAGACTGTTAAGATACATTTGATCCCTGCAAGCTATGTAAACTCCCCTATGTTCCACTAAGGATCACATCCAGACACATCAGCATCATCAGGGTTTGTCAACTGAAACCCAGGATAATGCAGCCAATGTCTTGAGAAAACTAACACTAACTCAAACATTGAACAAACTCTATGTTACTAGGTAAAATGCTAGTATTTCAGTAGGAAATTAGTATGTACACATAACTTGTAAAATGGGAAGAGTTAATGATTTTGTTTTGATGAAATTACTAATCACCACTGACAACACAATTCTTATATTTGACATGCCGAGATATTAGAGTATGTAAAACGTATATTCATGCAATCTATTACATTAGGACATCATGCTTTATTACTGTAGGCAGCAAACTAGCTTCATTATTACAGTTGAACAGCTTAATCTATGACATATAACATCCTTGGCAATTCTCTTTGAAAACTACTATCACAGCAATTTGAATCATGTGACATTACATATGAAATTTAAACATTTAAACCACTAATAAACATACAAAAATTGCTGTTCAAGAAAAAAGTAATATTCTAACATAAACATACACTCAAAGAAGTCATGGAAGAGTCGCAGGTTTTTGTAAATGAAATAAGCACAACAAAATGTATGTTTGAATAATCTGTCTGAACCAATCCCAGTGATGAAATCTTCATCATGCCAACTGTCCACCCCCCTGTTGAATGATGTTTTAAAAGCCTGAGACTCCCCCTCCTAGGTACAGAAGTGTAAGAACGATGCAACTAAACATGCATGCTGTGGGTGTGGTCAGAGAGTGAACAGCCTACCTGGAACCACTCCTTGTACACTGTGATCACCTTCCTCATGGCAGCAGCATGGCGGAACGAGAACAACAGAGCCTGGAACGAAAGACACACCTATATTTCCTGATCACAGCCTAAACAGGTAAATGGTGCAAAGACCTAAACATAATCCTACCAGATGCAGTACTTCTCAATCTAAATCTGTATATTGAATACTACATAGAGACAGACATCTGACCAATGGTTCGTTCATGTGAAACAATACGATGCCGTTTTCTTACTGCAGGTCACCAGAAAAAAAGTTTGACGAAACCGTAACCCATAGATAAGCCGAACCCATTCTACAGGCTGCTTTTTTTATCTTCAAAATTTGGCTTATCTATATGGTAGTTGGTTGTCCCTATAAATACATTATATGTTTTAGAACTTTGAATCCATGACTAAACATTATCTAACAAGAAGACAAAGTCATCAATATCCCCCGCAATGGCAAAATACTCTTCATGATTATGTCTACGAGTTATGATTATGTCAAATATTTAGGTGTGTATATAGAAAAGTGGAAGGAGAGTATTGAAAGGTTTTTAAAGTTCTGCTCCAGAAAGCAGCACTATCACCAATTTCAGTAAAACTTGTTGCCATGGAAACGCCAAAAATATTTTATTCAGAATTCCCAAACTACCAAAAGGCACCAGTACACCACCAGATCTATCTATGTGCAAAGTTTGGTGAAGAAATATTGAACGGTTTTAGAGTTCTGCTCCGGAAAAGAGCACTACCACCAATTTCAGGCTAAGTCAAACTTTTTGCCATGGAAACGTCAAAAATATTTTATTCAAAATTCCAAAACTACCAAAAGGCACCAGTACACCACCAGATATATCTATGTGCCAAATTTGGTGAAGAAATATTGAACGGTTTTAGAGTTCAGCTCCGAAAAGAGCACTACCACCAATTTCAGTCTAAGTCGAACTTGTTGCCATGGAAACGCCTAAAAATATTTTATTCAGAATTCCAAAACTACCAAAGGCACCAGTACACCACCAGATCTATCCATGTACCATGTTTGGTGAAGAAATATTGAACGGTTTTAGAGTTCTCAAAAAGAACACTACCACCAATTTCAGTCTAAGTCAAACTTTCTATGGAAACGCAAAAATATTTAATTCAGAATTCCCCAAACTACCAAAGGCACCAGTACACCACCAGATCCATGTATGTGCCATGTTTGGTGAAGAAATAGTGAACGGTTTTAGAGTTCTACGAAAAGAGCACTACCACCAATTTCAGGCTACCAACTTGTTCTGAAATGCCAAAAATATTTTGTTCAGAATTCCAAAACTACCCAAAGGCACCAGTACACCACCAGATCTATCTATGTGCCAAGTTTGGTGAAGAAATAGTGAACGGTTTTAGAGTTCTGCTCGAAAAGAGCACTACCATCAATTTCAGGCTAAGTCGAACTTTTTGCCATGGAAACCCCAAAAAGTACTCAAATCTGTACTTTACTGAGAAAGTGTAATCCCAAAATTATATGGATAAAATATTTTGTTTCGTTAAATGTCATATTTATTGTAGCTGGACGATCACATGTCAACAAGTCGTTTTCTCTTGTTCGTTCACGTGAAACAATACGATGTCGTTTTCTTACTGCAGGTCACCATAAAAAAAGGTTTGACGCAAGTGTAACCCATAGATAAGCCGACCCCCTTCTACAGGCTGCTTCAAAATTTGGCTTATCTATATGGTAGTTGGTTGTCCCTATAGATACATTATATGTTTTAGAGATTTGAATCTATGACTAAACGTTATCTGAAAAGATAAAAACTTGATTATAATCAATCACTGGAACATCAAGAATTGTGACATATGCGTAAAAAGCTCACCTGTCTGAAGCATTCATGTACAATATTGACATTTTCCCGCGTTGAGTAGAGAACCGTGCGTACTATCTCGTACTCTGAAAGACTATGGTCATCACTGCACTGACTAGAGTTGGCAGAGTCCTTCTCAGTGAAGTTGGAACCTGACAATGTGCTTGCATTGCTCCCTGGGATAGGTTCCATGTTGGTAGCCTTGACCTCTGATGAATCGGGCACATCATCTGTCCCACCATCAGCAAGAGCTGAACATGATAACCCTCTGAAAGACATCCAAAAGTCATTACAAAAGAGTTATCAAAAGAAAATGAAATTTTGTATATATTTGTTTAAATTTGAAAGTGATGTTTCATCGGATTCCTGAGAAAAATGTGAAGCAAGAAAGCAGACCCCAAGAGTCCAAGAGTGCAGGTATTTTAGAAACTGATTAGTGTATTACACAAACATGTGTCCCTAATGTTGACATGCCGGTGCAGACATTAACACAAGTTAAACAGTGATAACCAAAATAATTTGAAGTCTCTCACGTTCTATACCCGATATATGTAAATGAATGTATAACAGGAATAACCAGGATCTCCCAGCAATATTATGGCTATCCTGTACCAGGCAAACAGATGCTCTCTTGCAATGGTGGCCATGATTGGTGAAATAGAGACTCTCTTTACATGGTGATGACACATTTAAAACATTCATGAATTAGGATCAGTCGTGAAGAGTGAGTGGGTTTAGTTTTACTCCACACTCAGCAATATTCCAGCTATTTGGTGGTGATCTATAAATAATCAAGTCCAGACCAGACAATCCAGTGATCAACAGCATGAGCATTGATCTATGCAATTGAGATACATTGACATGTGTCAACCAAGTCAGCGAGTCTGACCACCCGATTCCATAAGTCACCTCCTACGACAAGCATGGGTTACTGAAGATTAATTCTAACCAAGATCTTCATGGGTCAGTCGTGAAGAGTAACGTGAATGATGAATTAATGCACCTTACTTGACAAGATTGTTGTCCGGTTTCTTGGTGGAGAGGGTAAAGTTTGCCAACCACTTTATGAAAGAGTCCCGGCACTCTGTGACGTTGACAGGCTCATCCTTCGCCATCATCTCAGGGATTGTACGCACTCGAGGTAGGTCTGCAACATCACGTTTGTACAGTTCATGTAAACTTTCCAGAAGCTACTTATGATTACAAACCTGAGGAAACTGATGTACTTGTGATCAATTATACATTGGGGGAAACGTTCATTGATCGAGAACAATCATAAATTTCTTCCAGATGACCAAATGCTAAATCACCAAGTCCTTACAAATTCAAAAGTATTTTTCCTGTTGGCACATATAAATTTAGCTAAACCTGTAGAGGTTTCCAATTCTTTGAAGAGAATCGTCCTTGGGGTACATATATTCATTTTCTGCGGCTGAAAATGTCATGTGACAGTTGTATCAATGTTTTAATAAAAATATTGTACAATAAATAAAATCTTTTTTATTTATTATACGGACCCCACCACGTGAAGTTACCCCCCTGCTACGCATGTGCAGCCAACCAGGTAAGCACCTAGGCCCTTATAATCATTCCTTTTGCTGAATAAATCAGTGAACAGAATTGCGGGGAGGTGGGGGGCCCTACCCCAAGGACGACTCGCTTCAAAGAATTGGAAACCTCTGCCGGTTTAGTTAATTCTTTTTCAGAGAGATCGTCCTTGCGGAACATAGAAGCATTAACACAGACTCCCAAAGACAGGAGGCTAGGGAGGAGGGAATTCTGTCACAGTACAAATAAATAGCGATCGTTAGGCAGAAAGTAACAACACTAACCTGTCACATGTCCCAAAGCTTCCACGAGAGGCATGATGGGAGGGTAACCGACAGGGAGGAACGTACTGTGCGAAAGTAAAAACCCCGCCCACATCGTGAAATCTATAAAAGAGCACCCAAAGGGGGAAAACCAACTCACAACCGACTATAATCTCATGAGAGAAATCGAAAGTAGATAGATATGACAACAGTGGATATATCAATTATACCCACTTGAAAACAGCGTCATCTGTCCAGATAACCAAGATTCACTCGGTCAGGGTGGCAGGACACTGTCCACTGGCGAGAACAGAACGTCAAAAACGTGCTCGATCACGTGAATGTGTATCGAGCGGATAGTGCCTTATAAATGTGCTAGGCTGGCTCCAAATAGCGGCAGAGCATATCTCTTCAATGGGCAGTGCCGATACAAAAGCCTTTGAAGTGGCCACTGCCCTGACCCGAATGAGCCTTCAACCCCTCAGGGGGAGGCTTGCCCTTAGCCTGATAAGCACTACAAATGACCGATACAAGCCAGCGTGATAGGGTCTGTTTGCTAGCCGGCATCCCAGCCTTCCCGCCACCGTAACTGCAGAACAGATGGGTACCCGTACGGATCCCTTGTGTTCGAGTGATATAGACCTTGAGGGTCTTACGGACATCCAACGGGTGAGTGCTCATTGCAGAGGTCCCCGGTGTGGAAGGCTGGGTAAGAGTAGGAAGTTCGATAGGAGCTGTCACATGGAAAGTGTGATCGATCTTCGGACGGTAAGTATCCGGGAGGCGAATACTGAAACGATCTGGATGGAACACAGTCAGCGCCGGGTCTGCCGACATAGCATGTAAGTCGCCAACCCTTCGCCCAGATGTTACCGCCACCAGAAATACGGCCTTCCATGTTACCAGCTGAATGGAAATAGCCGGACAGCCAATCTAGCACGATAATCCCAAGGTGGGCTGGTACGCCTGACAGCAGGTGTAACCAGATCCACGCCATCTTAGAAGCTCTGTATAAGAGTGTGCTGCCCCAGAAGAGCACCATCGACAGGGGTGTGGAAAGTGGAAATAGCGGTGGAGTAGCCACGAATGGTCAAAGCCACCAAGCCTTCTTTCAAACGAGCTTGCAGAAACTCCAATACTCGGACTAAATCCGCAGAAAAGGGATCTGATCTGCTATCCCCCTATCTGAACACCCACGGCGACAGCCTGCAAGTTTAACGGGAGGTCCGGGCAGACCTCCCCGCGCCCGCGAAAAGGCTGCTGGGAGCCAGACAAAGAGGCCGGCTCCTTGCCCTTACCTTTGGCGGGACGGCTCCTCCTCCTTCATCTAACCAGCGGCCGAAGCCAACGGGCGGACTCGGGCGTAGGCTGCGCCCCGGAGGAAGAACCCGTTACGGGAGCGAGAAGCCCGCGGTTGCTCCAACAAGGCCTTAGAGTCCTTGAAGGAAGTCGCTGCTGCAGCAGCCTCCCGAATGACCTGCTGTGCCCCCGGAAACAACGTCGCTCCCAGTCGAAACGGAAGGGCCAGCAAGGTCTTCTGTGTTGCTGCCGAATAACGGGATGTAGATAGCCACAGCTTGCTCATCCCCATGACTGTGCACATCACCGTGGACGCGGCAGACCGTAAAGAGTCTCGCCTCAAATGGGCCTGAACTTCGGATAGTTGGCGGAGAAGAACAACATGCGGGGAAACGTCACCAGTGGTCCCTTCCGCCTCCAGAGCCGACCTTTGTATCGAGGAAAGGTACGCCTTGTGGACCACGACCCACACCTGCTGCATGGCATTCCGGTAGACTTCCTCGTATGTCCGGTATGCCTGCCGCACGGGGGCGCCCGCCAGCGCAAACGGTGGTACTAACTGCCCTTGCTTGGCAGCCGGGGCTGCACCTGAAGAAGCCGAGCCTCCCCCCGAGGGCGACCGAAGTAAACACTCACTCGTCCACCACCGGCATAAAGAACAGAGAATCATAACCCAGCTGATACCTCTTAACTAGTTCGGGAAGATCGAACCTGAGGCGAGAACCAACCAGGAGAGGATCCATAACGTCCTGCACCAGGGAGGGCAAGATGCGGAGCTGTGTCTGAGAGGGCTGCCGAGGAGCAAACGCCTCACCCGGCAGGCGGAACTCAGTTGAGTCCGAGCTACATGTCGGCACCATGGCTTGGGGAATATACTGGGCAATATGTTGCCTAACCTCCCGGAGAGCTGTCGAAAAACGGAAAGTACCCTCCGACTCCTCGACCTCCCCAACCTCCATAGACTCGGCACCTGAGCCAGAGTCAGAATTCGGATCTCCACATGAAGAGGAGCAGAACCCCGACCCGGTGGGAGGCCGAGCCACAGATGCCACGGGAAGGGAAGAGCCGAAGGACCTCTCAGTTCTGGCAACCGACACTACACTCGAAGCCCGGTCCTGAGACACGGGAGGAAGCCCGGACAGAACCGGCTCCTCTGCTCTCATGGGGCGGGGTGGCGCGGGGACCGGAACCCCAGGAATTCCCAACGGACCCTGCGCCAAAACCGAGAGGACTAGGAGCGAACCCTCCCCGTCCGGGGTAGCCCAGGCGTCCGGATACGACGCCAAAGACAGATGCCTCCAGGCCAAGGGATCGAGCCGAGCTCGGCGATCCCACCCCCGGACTCGCAGCCCCCCTATCTGAGTGGTCGAGGAACTCCTGCCGGCGACCTCCAACCGACTCGTGACCGAGGGACTTCACTAAGTCCATATGCTGTTGAAACAATTGTGTGATAACGGACATATCAAAACCACTGGATTGAGAATGAGAGTGTGACTTATGCGAAGTCGACTTAGAATTAGCCTTTTTGGCCTTGGACAGTGGAACCTCCTGGGTCAAGTTCCCTCCGCCTCACACCATTCCTTGTGAAAAAGGAAGACAGACGCCCGTCTCTTCTGGGCCCGGGGGAAAAGCCCATACACAATTCACAGATGTCGGGGTTATGCCCTGCCTTCTCCAGACAGCATAAGCATTTATCATGCTTATCTGAGCGAGGGATATTTTGCCCGCAGGCAGAACACCACGTAAATGCCTGAAAGCAAACACGCAAGCATGTAGCTAACGGCGGAACACAACAGCATAAATATACATGTACAAAACATTGAAAACTACGTGAATGCGACAACGCGACATGAAATACTTGGTTAATAATGCAATATTTCAACCACGTGGCACGCTAAACTTCCCGCCATGGAATAGCAACACGTGCGTAAATCACGGGAAAGCTAGCGTAAAAGGTCAATACAAAGTCACATAAATGAGAAATAACTGACAGCAAAGTCAATAAAACTTTTCTCAAGAACGAATGAAGACCATACATACAGTAGTTGAAGTCTCAGACATTCTTCCGATAAGAAGTAAATCAGCTTGTAACTCTTTGGAAACACGTGTGAACGCTAGAGTGACAGCAGAAGGAATGATGATACAGGTCTAGGTGCTTACCTGGTTGGCTGCGCATGCGTAGCAGGGGTGTAACTCAACATGGTGGGGTCCGTATAATAAATAAAAAAGATTTTATTCATTGTACAATATTTTCATTAAAACATTGATACAACTGTCATGACATTTTCAGCCGCAGAAAATGAATATATGTACCCCAAGGACGATCTCTATGAAAAAGAATCCAAAGGACTCAAGTAATAATTGCCCTGAGCTTCATTTGACAATCCCCTTTCTGCTGACTCTATACTTAAATAACTAAAAGATTAATTGACAATGGACATAAGCACAAGCAGTACTAGAATGATCCCTGTGGAGCTGGTGTCTCACCTAATACTGGTTCGTAGATGTCCCTCATCTCAAACTCAGGCAATAACCAATGTAGATAGCTGTCCTTGAATTTATTAAAGAGGAACACGAAGCTGGTCTCACGCATGTCCTTATTCATCCACTCTATTTTGATCACCTGGAACACAGCAATGAGGTCAGTCGCGGCTGACAATGGTTTCAAACCAACAACCAGTTGAACAGCTAAAGATCACTACTGTACACAATACCAACAGCAAATGTCCGTCTTAAGAATCTTTGAGACCATGGACTCACCTCAGACACCATGACTGTAAGTAGGGCATCAAGGAAGTACTTGGTCACATTCTCAGGAATCTTCTCACCAGCTCCAGGCAATATTGCAGTTACCTCCCCTGATGCTATCACTCCACTGCAGGCTGAAAGTGAAGAGGCAAGTTTAGGGACCGTTCATAATGGCTACTGGGGTTTTGATAAAGTTAATGATAATCATGTACAATGTGAATGAACTCCCCTAAAATTTCTGTACAAGGTGATCCCCTACCCACCCCACCCCATGTCATGTACAAATCAATGCCACCCCCAACCCCATATTTTTAAATATGTTTGTGTACAAAATTGCTGACCCCCCTACCTCCCCAGAACAAAATGGGTGACCCCTCTTTAAAATCATCACCACCTCCCCACTACCCATATATTATGAAGGTCCTTTAGCAGCCTTGAATGCAAACAGATCAGATTAACTATAGAAACAAGAAAGAATCAAATTGTCCTTACTTTCTTGGGAGTGGTAGGAAATACACCTGTAGTGGTGTAGTACACAGATAGGTCAACACCGGCATTATTCAGTTAGCTCCACAAACATTTAATGAAGTATTTACAGGTAGGTAACAATTTCTAAGTTGATCAAGATGACTTGGACACAGTAAAGAGAGTTTTATTGGAACAGGTTCACGTTTGATATTCGTTTGTGAATAAAATGCAGGCATCCTGCCACGTGCTCACACAAAAACACATCACATTTATGCAAATGAATATATGTATATATCAAAAGCCAGTATTTCATTAAATAATCAAAAGATTAATCAAAGGTAAGTTTAAGGGTGGGAACAATCATGCTGACATTAGTATGATTATCAAACCTGCTGATTAATTAATGCATATCTTTATCTATTCATGAATATATTAACCTGATACATGACAATAACTGCATATTATTCTAATGCACATGCAATACATGTATTGATGCCTAAAATGTGGAGGAACATCCTCTTTATGACAAAAGGAGAGCAAGTGGGTTAACATTTAATGTCACATCAACAATATTTCAGCCATGTCATGATGACTGTGACAAAGGAATGATAATAAGAATAATAAAAGTGCTTTTTATGTCCTATTACCTGAAATCTCTTAACCTAGGATAAAAGATGTTACAATGAAATAGTTACAAAAAAATTATGTCACTTAAAATCAACAGAGTATTTGAGTGTTTTAAGCAATTTGTAATGACACATCATTGTTGTGAGAATTAACGTTAATAAACTTGTATTATTAATATTGTTTAACATAGATTACTTAATAAGATAAACATTTGATAATTTGCTCCACTTCAACCAGAAATGAGCGATGTGCAGTGTTTCAAAGCAAGCTCCATCACAGAGCGTGACACCTGCATTAAGTCTTCCAGGTGATGTGCAGGGAATGAGGTGTGGCTGTGAGGAGCTTGGCTGCATAGCCTTGAAGTACATGTAACAACTGCAGGAAAATAAGCATGTGAAATAGGCTGTTGGATCATGTAGGTTGGCACTCCTTTATAATAAAAATAATTGGTGTCAAACACTTAAAGACACTACGAAACTGTTTCCTCAAAGTGACAGGTACAGGAAACGTGGCAATAGAGGTTTCACACAAGTTTGTTGAGTGGCGCTGCTTGTTCCAAGAAAAATGGTTGTCTTTGTACAAAGACTAAAAAAATTGCATCTTCAATGTTGTCCACACTTGACAAAAACATATTTGAATCTAATCAAGTTTGGATGTATAGCTGTATGAACCAAGAGTTTGTCATTTGACCCAAGGTTGTCTGAAATCTCTTCTACTGGCCCACAGGAACAGAAACTTCTGTCGATGCCACTTCATTGCCATAAACAATAGTTGTGTATAACATTAAGATTGGTAAAAAGCAAATAACAGCTTTTTATTTCCTCAAGAAAGAACTATGATGATCCTATTTGCTGACATATTTCCATGAATGAGTTAACAAATCAATAAAAACAAAAACACAAATATAACAAGGTTAGAAAGCAGGGAGTCGGGCAGGTATCTAACGAGTATTTGATACTGGACTTCAGCAGCTTGAACACATGAAAGGGATGTGTATGCACGTCTTTACTATTTACCCTGGGTAAATATTTGACTACAATTACACTCGACATGCTCAAAACTAGCAACCACAAGCCAAACACTGCACAGCAGCTACAGTGTCTGGGCATCGCTTCGGAGGAGATGCTACAAGATACCACAGCACTGAATATAGCCTCTCCACAAAGGCGACAACTACAAATTTTATCATTTCAACTGATGAATTACATTCATCCAATACACAGTGAAAATGATGCATAAATAGGTAATTGAATACTGTTAATGTTGACAGGCCAACTGAGAGAGACAAGTATTTACATAAAATAGTTAATGAGTTCGAGGGGTAATCATAGGTTATTGACGTAACAGACTTCCCTTTCAAATGCTGAGAAGCATGAATCTGAGCATGGACAAGGTTTTATAGAAAATCGAAGATATTATGATTTAGTTATTCAAAAGGATACAAAAAATATAATATAAATGTTCCTTTATACTGATTTTGATAAAACATCAACACTTTAGTTCTTTATGAAAGTATTTAATACACAAAACATGCACAAATGTCAGTACGTGGTATATGTGATACTCTGCAAGAACCCTTCTCATGCAGTGGCACATTGCAGTGAAGCAAAACAGACTTACACAGTGGCCGCAGGGACCCAGACTGGTGATTAACTAAATTGACAGAAAACAGTGTGTCGTCATACACCATGTCATACACCATGCTTCTGTGACAAGCCAGACAAGTTCACTAGCTGTATCAGTGTATGTAGCACACAATAACTCATTTCTTTATGGCCCCAGTAACATGGACTCTGTGGCAATATGTTCATATTGGAACTTCCAATTAAACTTGTCTTATTACACACCACTGACTGAAATCATTCAAAATTACCACAATGTTTACATTGTCTGGAGGCATGGGTGGCACAGGCGTCTAAAGCACTGCAGTACGATGTATATATACACATCTTGATTGCATTCTGTGTTTGTCAGCAGCCTACCCAAGTTGTACAAGTCTGAGACCTGCACCAGTTGAGGGTATCCTCCAACACTCAGCTGACACACTATGACAGTGACAGAAACTAACTAGTCCACTATTCCCGATAACATTGGCAAAACCCCTAAAATGGACAATTTCTACTAGTTCTTATATTACCTTCACCACTGGGCATATTTGGCAAGGACTATAGAGCAAATGTCAATTTGTATCACTGCCATGATAAGACAGGAATACTGTTCAAAGCACCGTTAAACCAATCACTCATTCAACCATTTGTTTAGCTGTTTTGAGCTAATAGTAGGTAACATAGTGTGAGAGAATCATCCTTCCCTATTTCCTAATGTCGTACATCATGTTCAGCATTCCGATCCTGCTGTTGCTAGATTTCTTGAATACACCCAACAACTACCAGCATCCAATACATGTCAGCATGGTCAGATCAAGGGTCATGAGCTTTACTTCTAAGCTATATTGTATCTCTGACATAACCTTGTAAAACAGCATGCATTCACACTACAGAGCTGGTGACAACAGAAACATGATGGTGACTGGATTGATACCAAGGAGTAATGTAAATCCATTCCTTCACATAGTTGTTCACAATATTACTGAACATAATTTGTGACTGGTCCAGTAGTGGGACGGTATAGAAATGTCTGCACCCTTGATAATGACAACCATCTGGTTTTCCATAATAATTAATCATTGCAAAAAGTTGTGAGTGAGTGAGTGAGTGAGTGAGTTTAGCTTTACGCCACACTCAGCAATATTCCAGCTATATGGCGGCGGTCTGTAAGTAATCGAGTCTGGACCAGACAATCCAGTGATCAACAGCATGAGTATCAATCTGCACAAATGGGAACATGTGTCAACCAAGTCAGTGAGCCTGACAACCCAATCCCGTTAGTCGCCTTTTACGACAAGCATGGGTTACTGAAGATGAATATTCTAACCCGGACCTTCACGGGTCAAAAACGTTGTGAAATGTACAAAGTACAAAGATATTTCATAATTCAGATAAGCTTGTTAAACATCTGCATACATTTTTCGCTGTTCATTTGAGTGAGATGAATTAATCTCCAGTTATCACTCCACATACCATGTTTGCCACATACATAATTTAGAGCTACCAATATTGACCAACATTGTACTTTTGAGGTGGCACATCTAACCCTTGATCAGCACTACAACCAACCAGTTGAACCCATTATACGCTGAAAGTGCAGGACATAAAGAACTACATAATTACAGCGTGATTCAGCAATATTAAACCACGACAACTAAGTTCCCCACGGAGTATTCCCTACTGATCCCACCCATCTCCCAACAGTCGCTACAGGCAACACTTACTGTCAGGAGGCTGGGGCACCTTGTTGTTGAGGATGTCCTGGTGCACACCGTCTCCGATATCTGGCACCAGCTGCAGGAAGATGCGATGACACTCCTCCGAAGCATTGTCCTGCAGGATCTGGTACCACACGATGAAAAGACGCATTCCCTCCCTTCTCAGCTGGAAGTAAACATATACTTGTTGCAGTTGACTTAAACCACTATTATTGTTTCTGAAGGAGAAGGTGAAGTTTGGCTCAAAACTTCAACAATTACCATGTGTTTACGTTCTTGTAGTGTTTGTTGAAGGAGGAACATTTCTTTATGACTAAACTACAGATATACAGTAAAACCTTCTTTAAAAATATTTACCTTTATAGAATTGGCAGGATGAAGCAGCTTCTTCATGACACGACCTACAAGAGATGTAAGATGTGTCAACATATTGCACACAGAGACACCTTGTTCAGTTGAACCATGTTAAAGAGTATTAAACAGGGCTCTGGGATCTTAAATCCTATATCGCCACATTGTATGTTTTTGGATGTCATGGGCTTTCAGACTACAGTGATTATTCTCACAATAATGACTGACTGACTGAGTTTGGTTTTACGCCGCTTTTAGCAATATTCAAGCAACATCACGGCGGGGGACACCAGAAATGGGCTTCACACATTGTACCCATGTTGGCATTCGAACCCGGGTCTATGGCGTGATGAGCAAACGCTTTAACCACTAGGCTACCCCACCGCCCCTCTCACCATAATGAGACATTGTAAATACTTGGATGATGGCTTGTGTTTAAGACAAAGTTGTCTTCAGTAAGTTAGTGACGTGTTTTACAACTGTTCATGGGATAACTGAGAAACAAGAAATGTACTTAAGTGTCTGAAAACACTAAACACAAGGAAATACTGTGGAACCTGTCAACAGTTTTAGGGGGACCATCAACATAAATCATCTGAAACAGTATATCCAGCCAAAAGAACTTATGCTACTAAGGTTTCAATCCCAATGGATCTCTTGGCAACAGAAACACATGTTCCTAATGAAATGTACATTTGTTGAACACACATTTCAAACTTTCATAATGTGAACATAGACTTATTAACTCAATTAGTAAACTCAATCCCTTCTGTCTAAGTGAACTAGTACACACCTATACTGTGGAACATCCATCTCTTGTGAATCAACTCAGGTAAGAAAAAGAGAATTTTCTGAAAGAAAGATCATGAAAACATTATCACAGCATAGTTCACACATACATGTCAAAACTGTTGGGGGGTTATTTCACAATACTTCAGAGACCTATTCAAAAATAATCTGAAATACACTATTTTTACTGAAAACAAATTATTACCCTAAAATGGGCTTCCAAATAGTCTGAGTCATTTTCAGAATACTTAAGAATCAATATTGGACTTCTGAACTTACAAGTCCAAAATTATCTTTAACTGACATAGAATTTAGACCAGTGATGAATGTGACAGATTGTCAATAATTATTGTTTCCATTGCAAAAGTCTGACATGTGATTTTGAATATCTGTGCATGTACAATATATGACATAAACCTTTCCCTCCCGATTTAGCCGAATTTTTTCTGGCATTTCAGTTTTCAAATACAAACAAATAACATGTGTCTTCTCTATCATCTCCCAAGTCAAGACTGGAATCAGACATGTCCCACTTGTAATCTCCTGTTATCATGGTTATGTTAGGCAGACTAGTGATATTTGTTTGATTCATCATAAGTCAGGTTTACTACAAACACAGAAAAAACAGCTCCGTGGCTTGGGATCTCTTGCTAAAAAATATCAGAAAATATAATTCCTGTTCAGTTTCTACAAATGCATGCTCATTATAAGAGTGAGTGAGTTTATGCCACTTTTAGTAATATTCCAGCAATATAACGGCAAGGTACACCAGAAATTAGCTTCACACATTGTACCCATGTGGAGAATCAAACTTGTGTTTTCAGCGTGACAAGCAAACACTTCAACCACTAGGCTATCCCATCGCCTCCTCATTACAAGACACAATGACCATATGGTGTACTAAGACTAGTGCTCCACTAGGGCAGAACAACACAAACATACATGAACATTCTTCATCACACTTTTGTCTTATCTTAAATGGAGTAAATGTCCAGATATTTCAGATAGGTAGCAATTTAATTAAACATAAGGGCATTTCTATAGTAAGATAAATGGGGAGCTAAACATTTCTGATTTATACCAAGTTACTGCGGCCCCATAGCATGTTTCACAAAACAATTCTATTCCATTTTTCTCATCCCCTTGTTAGCTATGAAATTAAGAGACTAGTATATAGATGGTTCCTTTAATGTTCATTTGTTACCCGATACATAAGTTAAACCTATACATAACTATTTTATGATATTGTTCAGTGATGGGTCAACGGGGACGCCAGAATCAGTCTCCTCTACTGCCTGCTGACAACACAGAAAAGCAGGATGGAAGATCTTCCACAGGTATTGCCCTATACAATAATCAGCCTACAAGCTGATGGGTGGGGCACACCAACTAAGTACTTAGTTTGAGATTGTACATGAATGGTGTTCAATATTTAAGACTGTGATAAACATGTCACATTTTGCCTTTTGGCAAGATTTTCAGATATCAGTCTTTTTGAGATGAGGATTATTTGATATTGTAGGTGCCTATATTCATGCAAAGTTGGGGTCATATATATTTTGACAGATGATGAAATATTTGTTCATGATTGGTGGTGGTGGTGGTGAAATTGGGTTTAACGTCGTGCTTGAGAATATTTCGCTCATATGACGATGTTCATGACTGGGATTATGATAGCTTTGTTTAGGGTTTTAGTGAGTGTTACCCTGTATTATAATAATGGTTATCGAGGGCAGAAAGTAAAGATCCATTTCAAACTTAATACTTAGAAGAATGTCATATCAACATTCTTATTAGCATGATATTGATGACCTCCATGACAATTATTTGATTGAGATATGTGAAGGTCGACCTATAATACACCATGACAAGTCAAACATGCTTACAAACAACATGGCTTCCTGTAACAGTAGCAACCTTCAGGTTCTGAACATGAAAATATTTCAATATAAGTGGTCATGTGGAATGTGTACTTTTCTGTATATCTTTGCAATTATATTTCCATGAACCATTTCATCTGGAAATCCAACAAAACCCAAGGTTTGGTTGGCCAAGTGCTCATCAATCTGATGGCTATTGATTAGGTAGGTGTAACGCAGGCTGAATATTATCAACAATATCTCCCATGAATCTGTATTTGTTCAGCTTCAATAATCATGATAATGGGCCCGTATACACTGTCACAGCAGGTCGAAAAACATTGAATGACTTCTCCAAGTACAGATCTTGATTTCAGTCCCACGAAAATGCTCATCAATTTTTTTTTTAAATTGCAAAATTCACATAACCTGATATCTTTTCAAGGGTTAAAATCTGTGTACTGAATCACAAAATTTATTGAGTTTGAGCCAGATTTGTGCCTGCTTCTTGCCTGCAGGCTTTCAGAAGGTCATAGAGTGAGACGATGTAGTTAGCTACATCAGCAAGGCAGAGCAAGCAAGGTTGACCGCTGACAGCCCCACACAATCAATAGCATGCATCAGATTCTAAGTATAGAGCCCACGTTACTGTTTACCATATATGTATGATGGCCTCCGACAGAGGAGGATCACAGACTACCAACATGGTGTACACCAAGTCTGTAATCAAATTTCTCTACAATTTAAGAGTTAAATTTAGAAATTTAATGAGGTTAAGTCTGTGAAATTTAATAAGGATAACTGGATTGCCGATGATAATTTCAGTGCAAGCTAAAGCAAAACTCATCTTAAACAAAATAGAGAAATCTTGGGCGGGCAAACGCCATCCATGTTGTGTAACAAGCCCTTACACATGTCTTATACCACTTTCACTGAATAATGTTGATGTACTGACACTAATGTTCAGCAAATAATGTTTGGTATCCATTTATGGGTCGACATGATCTTGTCTGCAATATCCTATCATTCTGAACAAATCAAAAAACATGTCAATAAACTTATAATACATGCACTCCAGCATGTTTGAAAAGCCTGATGTGTCAAGTGTATTGATTACTGATGGTTGGATCTGATCATCCTTGAAGAGATTCTCTTACATCAAAATAGATTATCTATTGGACAAACTGGTGTGATGTCTCCTGGAACATATTGAGTGAGTGAGTGAGTGAGTGAGTGAGTGAGTGAGTGAGTGAGTGAGTGAGTGAGTGAGTGAGTGAGTGAGTGAGTGAGTGAGTGAGTGAGTGAGTGAGTGAGTGAGTGAGTGAGTGAGTTTAGTTTTATGCCGCACTCAGCAATATTCCAGCTATATGACAGCGGTCTGTAAATAATAGAGTCTGGACCAGACAATCCAGTGATCAACAGCATGAGCATCGATCTGCCCAATTGGGAACTGATGATATATGTCAACCAAGTCAGCGAGCCTGACCACCCGATCCATTTAGTCGCCTCTTACGACAAGCATAGTCGCCTTTTGTGGCAGGCATGGGTTGTTGAAGAGGAACATATTGAGCATGCTGATCACTTACTTCAAATATATGCAAGATTGCCTCCAGTTCTTCTCTATGGGCCTTGCTTGCTGTAAAAAGAAAACGAAAATATTTAGAAAATAACACAAATTTGTAAACCTTTTGCCCCACATAAATATTATCAACATACATGTATCTCAGTGTACTTAACTACAATCTCTAAGGGATCACTAACTTCATTTCGATATAATCATAGTTGGTACTATGCATAACTGAAAAAAAACATACAACATGGTATATCCATAAGTTTGTTATAAGCATGTGTGCTATAAACAATTTACTGTATCTATTCCAGTCTGGCAGTCAGGAAATGGGGAAATTTGGAAAGCCCTCTGATACCTCCTTGAAAAGGAAGGTTGTCTTAGAGAACAAGCTCTTTTGACTGAAAACTATCGATGTTTGTGATGTTCCCTTCTGACGTGTAAGTAGACGGACCACAAACAGCAGGCTTTTGGTCATATTTCAATTTGATGAAATAGCCTTTATTCATATCATTAATTATCTATAGACTATTTTATGCACTTGTTCAGCAAGCACTGACATGAATGAATGTTCATTCAGCAGCTCCAAACTGGAAGTGACATACATTCTGATTTTAATAATCAGTAATTCAACCTAACCAGGTTGTCCAGCAACCAGTTTCCGCTTAACTGAAGAAAGATAATACCAGCTCCAAGGACTGGTGTTCCTAAGATGCACCCTTTGCAAATAATATCGGGATAACCTCATACATATTCATCCCCTCATCTTGGGAATTGAGGCATCAGTTTCAGTGTCTGATACTGATGAGTTCTAAATAAAATAATGAAGAAGATGAGG
This sequence comes from Haliotis rubra, assembly GCF_003918875.1. NCBI lineage: Eukaryota > Metazoa > Mollusca > Gastropoda > Lepetellida > Haliotidae > Haliotis > Haliotis rubra. Next base: position 2,559,026 of record NW_025766558.1, on the reverse strand, counting down.
CACCATCGCCACTGAGGTGCTGTGCCCCCAATCCCAGATATCCCAGAGACAGATCATTATGTAAGTTAGGGCTATCATGCAGTCTAAAATACTCGGAGTTGAAGTAAACTGAAGTAATTGGATCAACAGTGTTTAATCATGATCATTTTAATGACTTTAAAGTCTGCAATTTAGAGATGGGCCAAAGTCAGCACTTCCATCTAATCTTGTAAGCATTTCCTAGTCTTTTTAGCAATAAAATATAGATCCACAAGTCTCTGTAGGCCATCACTGATAAGTGATAATTATGTGACACGTCATTCTAATTTGCTACAAATATATATTGTGAGTTCAAGACAAATTGTGGCAAATAACTGAGAGAAGATGGTATTTTTGCAACAACATTAAAGAGACCAATGTCAAGTGCTGGTATTCATGTCATGGAAGTAATAAACCTTGGATACTTTTGTTGTCATTACATTCACACACAATTTAAGCCATATGCCCAGTGGTGTTTTGAGTTTGAAACTTTGTGTTAAATGTGATTTTTTCAATGTTTAAAAACAACAAACTAAAATCGAATTGCTCAGCATTACAAATTTCAGCTTATCTGAGAAGACATTTTTAGAGCATGCTAAAAGGGCAAATCTCTTTCTGACACATATTTCTATACAAGTGTGCCTTGTGAGTATTGTAAGTAGTTGGGCCTAAAAATAAATGTTGTGATTCCGATTACCCGACCGACCCTTGAATTCTGGTGCCGACCCAAGTTTTTTAAGAGGTGTGAATAAAATAAGCTTTCAGATACCATTGTTTTTTCCCTGCACTAACGGACATGGGTCATTCTGATAGAGAAAGTTGACATGATGGGTGCAAACTTGATTGAATAAACAATTACACATCGATAATTGTGTTATTAGTTTGTACTTTATTTCTAAAAACAAGATGTAAAAAAAAAAAGAATTCCTACCTACCTACCCTAAATTTTAAGAGGTGTAATTGGAACCACAACCATTTTTTATTTGGCCTTGGTGACAAGAGATAGAGGCTCTTTAAAGTACTGTAGGTTCCTAGCCCTTCCTTTATCTAAATTACTGACTGGTTTGGCATTTACTAGCCAACAGCAACTGACATACACTGGTAATACAGTGTTCATGTTAGCAAAAGAAGCTAATGGACCCTCTGGGCCCACTGGGTTCACAAAGATGGAGGCATTTTGTAAATAATAGGTCACAACCACTAAAGTATAAAAATAGTTGATTCACTCACAATATTCAATACAATCTGAGTTTGAACTTATCCTCGACAAGATTGGTCATCTTAATTTATTGCTGCAGTCCATTTCACTTATGATGTGTACAGTCTTCTCTTCCCTCTCCAGTGTTTTGAGTCCTGTTCATGGGGAAATGAAGACCTATCCAATCGTTCAGTAGAGACTAGGACATCATCTAGTCAGGACACAGTCTTTGCCAAGCACTTGTCTTGGAAAGGTTGTGTCTACTGACCTCGCTATCACAGCCAGTTGTTTGGTCTGGGGGTGCAAGAGCTAATACAGCAAGTTTGGTCAGGTTCAGAAATACTCACTTGTAGTTACCACTCCACAGAACACTACGCTTGTCCCTTGGGAAGCCTTCACTACAAACCAGGGTCCCGTTTCACAAAGCTCTTGTAAGCCTAAGATCACGTAACTTTTCGTAGCATTCGTACTTCCTATACTGTAGGGGCGGTGGGGTAGTCTAGTGGTTAAAGCGTTGGCTCGTCACGCGGAAGACCCGGGTTCGAATCCCCACATGGGTACAGTGAAGCCTATTTCTGGTGTTCCCCCCGTGAAATTGCTGGAATATTGCTAAAAGTGGCATAAAACCAAACTCAGTCAGTCAGTCAGTTCTATACTGTAACACTGACTTACAATAGTCGTAGCCCTACAAGAGTTTTAACCTTGGACCATTCTCACTGGTTGTTTCTGGATCTACCAAGGCTTCTCTACTTGACCTTTGTACACATGTGACTGTTCTAGTCCAAAATGATCAATGAGCAAGTCCATTGCTTGTTATCCCAATCCTGCGCTGCTAACAGGTCATCCCCATTTGCCAAAGAGCAAACATGAGGCTTTCGTCTCTGCAGGGAACCTTTCAAGATGTGAAATCAAAATCAACTTCTTTGATATTTAAAAATCTCTTTGACATTTACGAATCAAATGATTTTGGACACTTTTGCAGAAGAACCGTTTGCTATGGCATCTTTTTCTATGCCTTTGACCCCTTTCTAGACCCATGGACAAATATGGCTTGAAGCATTACTGCTCCTTTTCCACTTGCAATTCAAGCCAATCTCAGCTTGGTTCATTGTATCTGAATTAACCATTTAAGCATAAATAATATCTTCTGCATTCCCACAACTGTAGTGTCCTATGCAAATATGCTGATAACGGGTGTTCTGATAAGCATTCCATCAATGTTCTGTCTCCCTGCAGCAAGCCAGGGATTATAACATGTCAGTCGCTGTACTTTCTGATGCATCCTTTGTGATAGTGTGTCAATGTACGGGCTTCTATCACAGTGTTCACGAATCATGTTTCAAAGGAACAGGACATTGGGTCCTGTAAGTTTCAGATGTCTGTCTGACCCATTGAAAATTCACAGTACCCATAGAATAAAATTAAACACACATTTCAGATTTAGCATTTCTTATAATTGGCACTGAAATTATAAACAAACATAAGATTTATAAACAGCAAACAGGTGTCACATGTCCCATTTAACTTCAGTCAAAGTCATTGTGAAATATACAGTCAGACACTGGGGCCGGTGGGTTGTAGACCTCTATCGGACCGTTGGCAAATCTGCCGGATTTGTCAGAGGGTCAGATGCTATTCGTGAACACTGCCATCATGACCCAAGAACCTCATTTAACTGGCATGTTTATCCATTGGAATATGCTCTAGTGTTAGCCAGGACAGCTGTCACTCCTTCAACCACTGCATTCCTTCCTTGCACAGACCATTATTCCATGCTTGAGCAAATTGAGACTTCATGTTCTCTGCACACACAACAAGATGGTCTTTACTGTCAGTATGACATATCAGAGAGTTTCTTCTGAAGTTTGAAGCACCAGTGGTCAGTGAATTAGATATTTTTGTGTTTTGATACAAGCGTTTCAGAACCTCTACATTCTGACATCTTCAACAATTCACTAAGGGATATCTTGACAACTGTTTGTCCTGAAACAGACATTCAGTTTGTGTTGAATTACTTGTTGAAGAGGTTATGAGTGTGGGTTACTATGACAGCTTTTTTAGTCAATAAACACTAGTGTCGAAGTGGTAGAGTGTTGTGTACTGTCCTTCCCATTTTATGTATAATATGGAAAAACTGAACTAGCAGACAATTGGTTTTAATTCATGTTGTAGCCTAGCAGATCTTTGTTATGACAGAGGGATTGGCCAATCTAAATATTCTTAGTGAGGAAGGTTGGTTTTTTATGCCACTGGTAGCACTGTTCCAGCAATATCACGGCAGCAGATACCAGACATGGGCTTCAAGCACTTTAACCACTAGGCTACCCCACAACCCCTAAATAATCTTAACAGAATATAAATAAAATCAAACACAAGCTCTACAGCTGGGATCATTCAATTGCTTGATGTACAAAATGCAGACTTGCTAGAAAATCTGGGGTCTGTGAAAGTCAAATTCAGTAACTGGGCCAAAAATAAACTATGAAAATATGATATGTCTCAACCAGTTCTCAATGCTTCAATTTTGGTAAAAATTTGAACTGAACTGACAGGAAATGTAAACACTACAAGCTTTCTTTGTCCTGTCCTATCCTGTACGCCAAGCTACACACTTAGAGGATGAGTGGAAGGTTTCCACTAGGTTTCTCACAAGTCTTATATATAATTTTGTCATGCAATACCAAGGTTGCTATGTGAATTAGGTGAGGTGAGGTGAAATTGGGTTTTACGTCGTGCTTGAGAATATTTCGCTCATATGACGACGTGCATGCGTGTGTATGTGTATGTGCGGCTGCTTGTACTAGCCCAGACTGAAGCTGGTTTTATAGTGCTAGCCCACTGAGATACCATGCCGCAGTGAAGCATGAATACCCCACTCAGACACATTATACTGACTCCGAGCCGACCAGTCCTTGTTGTACCCATTAATGCGAGCGCCAGGCAGGGACCAACAAGTACCATATTTTAACGTCTTTTGGTATGACGCGGTCGGGGATCGAACCTCGCGACCTTCCGCTCTCCGGGTGGACGCTCTAACCACTACACCACGGAGGCGGTCTCATGTGAATTAGGACGGTGGTAAGTATCACAATGCACAGATATGTCTTCACAGAATCATTACTACTTAACAGCATATACTCAGTGGGGATCAGACTGCATGTACGATGGCATGTATAATGGAAGTTATGTGATAGGATTACCCAGCATGAAACCTGGCTGTCAGACCCACCAGCTGGACAATACAACAAACTCAGCACTCAAAGGACTGAGACTCTCATTAATTATCATGATAATCTTCCTTCAACCCCAAAATGTCTGTGTGGGGATAGAACTTCCATCTACAAATCACTCATTCAGCATCCTAACAGCATTGATTATTCCCCTTCAACCAACCCATATTGTTGACTGTACAATGATTAATAGGAAGACTAATTACTATATCCAATGCAATCCTTCAGCATTTGTACAGTGTCAGTGTATGGTGTGCCCATAAGTGACAAGATATCATCTCATGTTAACATTAGGCCAAATTGATGCCGATCCTTTGAAGACATCTTTTCAGTTTTCTAGTATTCTACTCCTGACACTTCATTGAATGGACTCATCGCCCTGTATTGGTCACTTAATGAACCTTCAAATTGTGTATTCTTTGACATGGGTGACCATGATGATATTTACTGAATTTGAAACACTGAGGTTCTTTTTCAAGTAAGATATACAATGCATATACATGAAAAACAATGTTTGTGTGTCAAACTAACTAACTAGAATCACACTGAATATTTCTTCCTTGGTTGGACATGTATTTGTGACTTTGAACTTCTCATATCTTGTATAGAATTCCCTAAGCCTATGGAATAATGAAGAATGTCAACAGAAGAATAATTTCATGTCAATGGAAGAAGATCAGGTCAACAGAAGACAAATGTCTGAAGTCAACAGAAAAACTATTTCATGTCAAGGAAAGAATATCAAGTCAATGGAAGAATAATGTCATGTCAGTGAAGAATATTGGCTAATGTCATCATCATAATCATGGTCAATAGAAGGATATTGTCTGATGTCAACAGAAGTAAAATGTCTGCCGATAATCCTTAACCATGTGCCTTCACACACATCACATGTGGCTTGGGTCAACATAAAACAAACCTTGATTTCAAAGCAGTCCTATTTCATGTGGGTTATAGAATACCCAAACAGATAATAACAAACATATCTCATATCATTAAAAAAATTGAAATAGTATCACTAAGCCACTGGGCTGATGTCCACACATACAAACAGATTTTTGTTGTGTTCATTGTACTTCCTGCATTCTGATTAGCTAAACATGTGTTACCATGGTTATTGCCTTCACTTCCAAATGAACATAAAATATAAGCCACACCCACCAAAGCAGGCTATAAGGATGCATACAGTTTGTAGTCTGATTTATATCTAAATACAAAAAAGACACATTCAATCCTTAAGCGAAATACATAAACAACAAGAAGTTTCCTTGTACAGAGAGAAGGAAGTTTGATAAAGAGGATTAAATTTAATAGTTTGCTATGTTTACAGAGATTTAAGAGAGTGAGTGAGTTTAGTTTTACACCACACTCAGCAATATTCCAGCTATATGGCAGCGGTCTGTAAATAAATGCGTCTGGACCAGACAATCCAGTGATCAACACCATGAGCATCAATCTGCGAAACTGGGAACCGATGACATATGTCAACCAAGTCAGCGAGTCTGACCACCCGATCCCGTTAGTCGCCTCTTACGACAAGCATGGGTTACTGAAGATGCATATTCTAACACGGACCTTCATGGGTATACAGACATGAGAGGCCTGACGTATTCATGCAAGAGCTCTCTTTAGACGGTGGTTCAAGTCACAATCTGCATAATATAATCTTATCAATCTTATCATGTTTCTACCATATCTACAGACTGTAATAATCAATGAATACCATAATAGGAATGTATCAACAAATCATTACAACTGAACCAATGTGACCACAATGGAAGCTGGCTGAGTAATCTTGAATGGAATGAAAGGTGTCATTCATACGATCTGTCTGAGTGAGTAGATACATACATTTCTATTAAAATAACTTAACGAATAATTTCAACAATATTGCCCTGTGATCATTCAAGTTTATAATCCAAACAAAACATATTTGTGTTCTGGTAAAAAGAACCGAACTGACATGGTTCACCAGGCTCTACTGAAAACACAAAGTTAGAAATATTATGCGTATTTAGAATAAGTGGTATGACATGGTTCACCAGGCTCTACTGAAAACACAAAGTTAGAAATATTATGCGTATTTAGAATAAGTGGTAATGAATATGTATGTGTTTTTTCATGAAGATGTTATTTTCAATTCTATATTATAATGCACATTTTTTTTAAAAGGTGTGTAGAAGGAATGGTGTACATTTTTACTAACAGATGATTTTCTTGATGGTTTCCTAACAGCAACTTCTATAACCACACTTATCATTTACCAGTATGTCAATGAACAGTTGGATATTTCCATGAAGCGTTGAAATGATTTGGTTGTGCAAAACAATTCGACTTTCTGCAGTGTAGTTAACTATGTTGTTGACTATTATGTGTCACTATGTATTATTTTCCACATCGGAAAATCTCATGAGAAGCCATAAAGTTAAACAGTGACAACTAAAATAAACATGAATTACAATATAATATTCCTGGTACAACAATTATTTCAGAAAATGTATCTTCAAAGATTTGTATAAAAGTGCTTTTTAATTATAATATTGTGTATTTCAAAACCAAAATAAATGTGCTAAGCTGATTGTTATGTAGGGTAAGCTGACAAACTATTACATTGTCACATAAGCTTTATCTGGGCATACAAAATAGTGTCCAGCATAACCAAAATCAGGAAATTTACTCAAATTCGGGACATTAACTGAAATTATCATCATGTCTAGTCTTGTTTATCTCCGATTTCTCATTTTCACATTGTTTGTTATATCCTGTTTACTTGAAGTGTTTCCTGGATGTGAACAATATCTACAAAAAGCCACTGCTTTGCCAAGAATGGGGAGGTGTACTAGCGTGTGTACACTATAGTACAAGAAATAGTTTTAAAAAACATTATTAATACTCTGGCAAAATATTCAAAATACTTGTTAGTTCTGTGCATCATTTATGACCCATATATGTTTGGTGGGTGAGGCAGAGCTGTGGATTGGGTGGGAAAAAAAGGTAAACAGAATCAAATGAATACCAGCACTGTTCTACAGGCAGTGTGATCTACCATGACTTCTCATGTGCCACAACTGACTATATGCTGATCAACCAATCAGAGAGGGTCCTGATGTGTGATTGAAATCCAAGAAGGAAGTAAACCAAATACTGCTGTCAGATCATATCCAACAAACCACTTGAACTTCAATGAAATAAGATGACAGCTGATCACTATCAATATATTCTTACATTCGCGTCCAATCCCTTATGCATATGAAAATAAGCTAACAGGGATTTACAGGACGTGAATTTCTGCATCCTATACGTATAAAAATTGACAATGGACGCAACAAAATTTATTAGTGCATCCACAGAGATGCAGAAAAAGCCCAAATACTTTTGTAAAAATTCCAATCAGGTAACAATAAGTAATCGCTGAGTTTGCTACCAGCTGAGTTATGGTATCATTTGCAATTTCATTACTGTAACAATTAATGTGATGATCATGATACACAATACAATAACAGTATTAGTAATAATATTGAAGTGTCTGCGACCCCAATTTTGTTGTTCAAGACCCCTTAAAATTATAAGCATGAGTCCCAGGGACCCTCAAATACAGGACTCAAGGTAAATCCCTGAGCTAATCAATACTAATCAGAAGAATGTTACTGACATTTTTGTAAACAAAAACCCATCAGCATGATTAGTCATGGGGCTCACTCTGGCAAATTAAAGAGAGTCTCTTTTCTGGTTTTGGGTACCACATTCTTAATGCAATACTTAATGCAATACAACGTGAACATTGGAGGTCCAATGCCTCTACCATCTTAGTAAGAAAGCTATATGCACTTCCACGCTGCTGACACAAATGGTGGGAAACATACCGAACTTAGTAGAAAGTCAAATGTCACCAGCTAAGTTTCATGACTGTGTAAGAAATACACATTTACCATGTTTATTTCTCACATTTTTTTATTATAGTATACCGCAATTGAAAGATTTCAATTGATTTTATCAGTAAATATGATCATTAGTCGTAAATAAATCCTATACCAGAAGAGTTGTGATTCTGTGAAACATAACAGGGTACTCAAAAATGGGTAAGTTTCAATACGAAGTGTGTCAATACATTATGTCTACCAGTGTTTTACTTACTCATTAATGTTGACAGTATGCCTAACAGTGGCTTAAGACAATTATTGATAAATGTATCCATAATTAATCATAACTGACTGAAAGGTGTTTTGATCAAATGAAGTATACTAATCTTCCCATTGTTTACATCATTACAACATGACATGTGCTGACCATAAACTTGACTTGATGTGACTGTGAGCCATGTCAATATTGTCATGGTGACAACATCTGGCCATGAATGGCCTTAAGCTTGAATGCCAATAGTCATATGCACCAAGTTTTCAGCAAGCAAACAAATGCTGTTTACAAAAAGATTTAATAAAATGAAACCTACTTGCACCCGTTACTTGTACAGGTGCAACCTGAGGTAATAATCTAGTTGCACCAGACAAAAGCAGGTTGCACCAACTGCTCAACATGGAATTATACATAATGCTTGAGTTTTGGTATTGATGATTCAGAACATGAAAACAAAATCATTCAGGGTCTGATAAACACATTTTATCCTGTTGTCGCTTATTTAATGACATGAATGGTTCCTTGTCATTCAATCACTTTCCGTGTTGACATCAGAGTCACTGCTTCAAGTCAGTTCCTTGTCATTCTGTTTTACAACTGCAGTCTGTGCTCTTTGAACAGCTAAATATCAACATTCACTGGGTGCAGTGTGCGAAATAGACACTGGCCCGCTAGCCCGTGACTAGTAAAAATCCACCTGGGCCAGTAAATCTCTACCGACACTGGCCCGAATGGCTAGTGAAATTTCATGGGGTCATTTGATTTTGATGATATTTTACCTTTCTGTCATCTTTTGCTTAGTTTCTACATTCAAACTTCGGGCTAGTGAATTATTTTGTGGGCTAGTAACTTTCAGGCATAGCTTGCCCGACTGGCTAGCAAAATTTGAAAAGTATTTCGCACACTGGCTGAGTGCAAGTTGGAATAACCATGAGGATGCATTTTGCAGTTTCAGGTAGCACCAGTGTGAGTTCTAAATGCTTAACATGCTTAAATCAAACCCTAACAAATCTTATGTATTTCCACACCATAATCATGTTGACGTCAGTACTTTCCTAAAATAATAAAAACATTTCTTAGATGTGTTTTACACACCCATTACAAATAAAACTGAGCACTGTAGACAGCAGATGCAAATAATTTCTTATCCCTATTTAATCAGGGTCATGCAAAGTAGCATGCATGTTCATTTTTACCGTCCGTGTCCAATGTTTTGCAACTAATCATTCAGTAGGGCTGCACGGTATTGCCGGTATACCACAATACTCTTTTCAAACGATACATATTGTAATATATTTTCTGAGAACCAGTATATTGGGTACTTTTTTTGTGATCATCTTTATGGTTTAAATAAAAAATCTATACAGACTTTCATTCACAACAGATGTTTTCCTTTGTTATTCAATGACAAAACGGCATGCTGTAATACTATATTGATAAAAAGAAACTAGAATCCCTGACTATGCAACCTAATTTTGAGATTACTGTTATCAGAACCATAACATATATTTTTAGGGACTTATAATGTGGTAAATAGGATCGACATGTACAATTACTGTCACTTACTGTCAAACATTTACAGTATATCGCAATATGCATCACAATACTGGTACCTGAATCGCAATATACTGCAATAAATGTATTTGCCAATGCACAGCCCTATAATTTAGTATGTTTCTAAAATGCCAGGTAGGATCCAGTCCTGCAATATGCCCATGTTGAAGATTGAAAATGAAAATGCTACTACCACATCAAGTCGAAGGTTTGTTGATTTTGAACTTGAAACATTTATTACACTGCATTTAGTAATCTTCTTTTTATGTTTTATAATGGTGGCTTATAAGCAAGTAAGCAAGCCTGCTAGATTGTACTAAAGAACACAACAGCATCCATGGTGATCACAGCCTATATTGAAATGTCTTTGATGAGCAATCCAAAAAGAAACAATGTTAAGATTCCTACCTCTCTGTTTCAGATCATTCTCTACAACTCCAAAGTTGTCGTAAAAGATGTAGTAAATGTGAGAATAGTTTTCCTGGAAAAATTTCTTTCCTTCCACACAGTCATAGTTTTCTGGAACAAAAGTACAAGAAGTTGTTAAACCAAATTTTTGTTAGTGACATCATAGCATATCATCTCTGTTCAGCTCTTGGTGACTGGGGTCTCGTGATCCTGTATCCAAACAACTAGTCTGAGATGAACTGTACACTAGATCTGAATTAAATGGCCAAAGAATTGTTATGATTATGAAAACAAGGGATGGGTAACCCTGGTTTAATAATATTTTATGTGTAATTCTTAGAGATCTGCAGCATTCCTCTATATTAATACTAAACCGCATGACATTCATTATCATGGACATTTACAGGCTTTCACTATCAACAAGCCCACTGACAGCACTGTCAGATTGTTGTTGTGTATCATAATATAAAATAGTTTGAATGAGCAAACATTTAATTGCGTCATGTAATGTTGCCGTTTCTGGAATTTTGTGTTGCTACATACTTATATATAGGAACTATGACCCAACCTCGGAAATTAAATCACTGAAAGCAATTACTGACTTTTGACAGTTGATGAAGAAAACAACCTACCCAAAACAGATCGAAGGTGTTTCAATCGTGTAACGGTATCTTTCTTCGGGTCTGCGACTTTCTGCGCTGATTTCTTAATATCGCCATGACTGGCTGTCTTCCTGAAGAACAATGCCGAAGTCATCTAGCTATTTGGATCTCATCCGTTTAAGATCTATATCCATTTTGCAAATTCAACCTGTTTGATAAACAAATTTCTCCTTTCACAAATGGCGAGATTCCGCTTGAATGCGCATGCGTATGAAAAAGGGAGGTAATTCTGCCAAGTTCGCAAGTGCGCGAGATTTGAACTAAGACGACGTTTTAACTTTGTGTATCGAAATCCAATGACTCTATTTCTCTGTGGTAGCAGCGTTGAAACGTTTCGAGTACACAAAAAGTTTTATAAATTTTTCAATATGTTATATATATATGAAAGGTTTCATTTTATGTGCACGTGAAAACAAATAAAAAAAATGTCGAATGACAATTAATGTGCTGTATTTTTTTGAAAGGACTATATATAAAATTGGTCTTGAAACACTTGTAAACACTAAAAATTCCCCGATAGAAATCCGTCCCTCAAAGAGACAAGAGGCAGAAAAGACCTGGGGCACTGGCATTTATATTTGTATTTATTTTTTAAAATTGTTGTGGACGCAAATAGCTAGTCCAACTAAATGTATATGATAGCGGTTTGTAAATATTTATGTTTTATCAGGGACGGTCTTTCCAGCGATTGACATCATGGATATTGATCCACGTAAACAGAACATGTAATCAACCACCCTATCTATATTCGGACACTTATAGCTCTCACGAGGGGCGGTATAAGGCGTTCGCTCGTCACGCCGAAGACCCGGGTTCGATTCCCCACATGGGTAGAATGTGTGATATTGCTGGAATATTGCGAAAAGCGGCGTAATACTAAACTCACTCACTAATTCTCACGACAAGCATAGCTAGGTTGCTGAGGACATGAGCCCAAACCCATGCAGGCGCCCCTATGTTTTCGAGTGCCGGGAATAGACTGCTACTGAAAGAATTTAAGGTAATACACACAGAAATAGGTGTCCTGTCACTTTAAATGGTGACGACTGTTTCGCTCGGGTTAGTTTGATTCAGTTCCTTAAAAACAACAACTGTTGCCCCGAAAAACATTTGTTTGGACATGTATTTCTTCTTGCGGCAATTAAAGGAGTTAACCTACTATAATTTTGGGGTGAGGGAACTGTGTTTTACCCCTCTTTTAGCATCATTTCAGCAAAATGGGGGCGGTGGATGCCAGAAATGGGCTTCATTCGTTGTGGTACGTCTTAATTAACATGGACCCAGGGCGTGACGAGCGAACGCTTTGACCACAAAGCTAGCCCTCATCGGCACCTAATTATATTAAAAAATCCAATCCTTTAATCTCAATGAAAAGAATTACAGAATACCACGATTATCAAAGATATTATCATTATTTCACGATGTTGTGCTGTGAATTGATCTTCAGCAACCAGTACCAGTTGGAAATGACGACAAAGGAGATCTGAGGCTCACTGACTTGGCTGGTGTCATCGTTTCCCAGTTGCGGAATCGATGTTCATGACTTCAATCACTGGACTGAGATCGAGATTACTGGTTTAGATTATATTCTTACGGACCGACGCGATGTTTAAAGTGTCAGTCTGGGCTTGTATTCTTGCCGGAGGTATGTTCGGTGTCTACGTTAGCCAGTAGTTGGTGTACTTTCATGAACATCCATGATAACATCATTCCAATCGATGTCATCGTCGCTTACAGCTTGTCTCTTGAGTGTGTGTACTCAATACCAAAGTCAGTGACATTCCCGATTTCTCATGCTGCTTTCGTTGAGCCGACAGAGTTTTCTCTCCTTACCGATTGTGTTCTGATCAGATGTACACTTCTAATAAGTCATTTTACTTCATTGCTCTGGTAATTTATCAAATCAATCGTCGGTCATTTCTGTTGATTGATTCCGATAATATTGTTGATGGTTAGTCTACCCAATTATCCTTCAACGGTATGTTCTCGCCATGAATCTAAGAGGCAAATACAACCTGCAGAAGTTTGTCAAAACGTTTTCCTTCCAGCCATGTCTGAAAAACTCGTCTGCCCCTTGACACCAGGGTTTGAGCAGTAACAATTTCACAGATGAAGCTGTCTGGTCAGTGGGGTAGGACACGTGTAGATCACGAAAAACACGTGCCCGGTGAATCCGCTATGCTTCATGCTGCACGACCATGCCTTTTTCATGCAAAAGCGCTCTTCTTGGTTCGTTTGTTAATCATCTAATTGTAACATTATGTATAAACACGCATATATAAATGCGAGTATCACACAAGTGACAAAGGTCTCGAGATGTGTCATGTGTGTGTGGATGGGATAAAGTAGACTGACGTTTCGTCCCGTGAGAAGCAAAGTTATTTTATTTTATTTTATAATATAAATCTACTAACAAACAAACAAAGATAAAAACAACTTGGAACAATTCTCTAGACCTGCACTATCGTTCTTGACTGAGTCGGACTCCTTTTGAGGAGTACGTCAGTCAATATTGACAACCATTGACCTGTAGTGTTTGGGATTAGTCTGAGACTGAGTAATAGTGAAACATGGTATTTGAATGGACAACTTGTACAAGTCAAAAAGGGTATATATATTTAGGTGTTTTTTTTAGCAGCAGGCTGTCGTGGACATGACATTTAAGCAACCTTTTGAAAAACATTGATTGTTTTCAGTCTTATTCTCCAAAATTGCATTCCAGTTATTTGACTCTAAAATGCCACCATAGACCCGTGAAGGTCCGGGTTAGAATGAACCTTCAGTAACCCATGCTTGTCGTAAGAGACGACTAACCATGCTAACGGGATCGGGTGGTCAGGCTCACTGACTTGGTTGACATATGTCATCGGTTCCCAATTGCGCAGATCGATGCTCATGCTGTTGATTACTGGATTGTCTGGTCCAGACTCGATTATTTACAGACCGCCGCCATATAACTGGAATATTGTTGCGTGCGGCGTAAAACTAAACTCACTCACTCACTAAAATGCCACCATTGTTATTGTATGTATCTCAAATATCGGCATTCCATAGATTGGAAGAAGTTGAGGAAGTTCATTACAGGCGTGTAAATGGTCACTGAATGTTAAACAATGTGCATTTAGTAGCTTGGTATTGGGTGCATGTGGCAGATTCCCTTTACATATCGATGCAATGATAAGAGCTTTTAAATATTGGCTACGTCTTCCGGTTCATCGTAATTATCAGGAGAATAGAGAATGCTGATAGAGCTAAACTGTCGCAGTTAAATCACGGAGCAGCCCCATCCAGCAGAAAGAGAATCTACCGCTAGACTGACAACAGATTGGAAAAACTCAAGCAGCAACTTCAGCAAGTCGAGAAAACACACATCCAGTTCCTTGATGCAGCTGGACATTTGCTTCATCTTGGTTAATGAAATGTTGTATCAGGCTGACAGATATATGCAGTGCTTAATGTGCCAAGAATGTACATGATCAGCGATAATGATAATGACCATTAAGTGTTATGTCCTTGATAAATGCTGATGTCAATACACATATATATTTTAGGGAAATTTTTGTGAAAATGCAGTGCTTAATATGCCAAGAATGGACATGATCAACATACGTACCATATTTATTATTTACTAGTTATTTTTTCATCTCTGTTGAACTTATAATAAATATGCTGAATGAACATAACGTCTTGTCTAATTGATTCTACTGGACTGATCCATTATAAGAAATAGGTATCAGCTTGAGGATTAGTTGTGCACTGAACCAGAAATGTTGTTGTTTTAAGCTGTCTAAGATATGGCTGTCTAAGTTTTGGGAGGTTACCATGGCGGGCCGCCATTTACCCATAAAGTGTTATGATATGTTTATATGATATGATAATCAAGGATTGATTATCAGAATCATCCAGCAAAGTACCGTTATTTACTATGTTATTACAACGCTTGTAAGACAATTTCCAATGAATACGACACGGAAGTTTATTTAATACCTCTATAATGTCCTATTATCATGTAAAGTTTGACTGATATAAACTAGTTTTAAAACAAAACCCAAAACAATATAATAGGTCAACGCCAGAGAATAATGAGTCCATTACCTGCGACCAAAAAAAAAACCCAACAAAAACAACAACAAAAAATCGAAAAAAAACAACAACAACGCACGTGTGCTTCTTACCAAGTAAAAATGAAAAATCCATATATTAAAAATAAATAAATTATATAACGTATATACATGAAGATCTCCTCAATTGGATCCACAATTGCACATCCACGTTTATGCACGTCGCTGATTTCTGCTCTACCATCGCCCGCTGTTTCTCCAGAACCTGTCTGAGTTGAGATGTCAGATAATTCAAATGGAGCTCACTTTGGATGACCCAATATATTTCAGAATCTGAACCATATCGCGATAATCGTATCGCGAGATACTGTACCGGTAATACTGCACGGTCCTAATTACAAGTGTTGATTTCTACCTAATTTTAAATCTTTTGTCATTATAAAACATTCACCGCCAACTAATTCCTTATAACAACATCTAATATCATTAAATAACCATTTATCATAGCTTCATAGCATTTAATTTTGCGATTGAGTGAACATAAGGATCATTTTTCATAAACATGACTATTCCATATTTTATAAATACCTTTATCAAAGGGAAACAACTCAAAATAAAAAAGGAAAATGGCGACCGCAGATGTGACAGCATATTTTGCTTGGCATAAGTTTCCTGGGAAATCGCACATATAGACAGACTGAGGGTTTGAAATCTTATCTGGGAGATAGATGGAATAGCCTGTCTATCGATGAACAAGAAGAAGTTATCGATGACTACTTTGTGGACTCTGAAATACGACACCATTATCGTAATGAGGCGTCTGCTTCAGACTTTCCACCATCCTTCCCCAAACTTATGATTCCCAATGGGGAGAAGATCATGGTCGATGAAAACGACGTAAAACTGAAATTGTACGATTTGCGCATCTGATGATCAAGTCCAATAGTGGTGCGGGCCCCTGGTGCGAGTGGGGTACTTGTCGGGCAACTTGTCCACATCTACCTTCTGCAGTTCAGAACAAATAATAGCCAAGGCCTAGTAGCCCATAAGCTTCTCACGGTAAATTGCATTCTGTTCTCAATATCGAGACATGGTTCTATTGTTAAAGACATCACCTATCAGGGTGAACACATATTTAGGCTTTGTCTTATTTATTGAAATATCAGCAATGTTTTCTTAACTGTTCAAAACTAACATATGCGAGGATAATTTATTAGTGCTGCACCTATATTCTACTTTCTCTCTTTAGTTTTCTCCCCCATTGTTCACATGGTCGTGATGAAATTAGTTTTTGGTGGCAGTCTCAAACGTCTCTTACTTTTTCTCTGCCTAACACCAGAGACCATATAATAGATTATTATTATATGGTCTCTGCTAACACATTGATGAGGTTCCACTTCTGTGTCCCAAAGTGCACATATGCATATGAATTATGATACTGATAGTGGTAAAAATAAAGCTCATATGAAGTTTTAATTGAGTATTAAACCTGATTGTACCTCATGCTTCACTTATCTTACATGAATACCTTTTGATTATTGACTGGAGTTTGACATACCGAATACCTCCGATACTATACTTAGTCCTCGGATCCATTTCTCAATCTATCAGTGTCACCTCCTGATCATTAATTTTTCAGACTTGTTGAGGCACACCTCTCCAATTCATAGGATTTGCATCTGCTGTCTAACCTCTTTCAGGCAATGCTTCCAAACTAGATTGAACAAATTTATCTTAACAAAGTCTGTAATTCTGAGTAAATTGTGATTAGCCCATACTTCCAATGATGATCCAATGTTACTGTTAGATCTTTGTGACTGTGAGGTAAACCTGTATTTGTTTATGAAGTTCTGTGTTTGGTAAAAAAACATGACTAGCAGACATATAAATTATAATTGTTCCCATTTGTACACATATGGAATAATGAATGGTAGTCTACTTGTAAATTATCACTTTCTAGTATCCATGGTTCATTAGTAAATCATTAGCTAAGGAACAAGTTGATAAACTCAGGTGCTTGAAGCTGATAATGATATTCAACCCTATGGCATTGATTCGATGCCAAAAATATAGTGTGGTAGACCTTCTAAGATATAACAATGACAGGCTTTATCAGTAAATGAACTGAGAATGTCAATATCACTAGTAGTAAAATAACCATAATAAATGATAAATAACCAAATAAAATTCAAAATGAAGAGTCTGCAGTTACAGAAACACACACAAGATTGGGGATTATGGGGTGCCCATTGCTTGTGGTAACATTGATGTTATCCTTGTAGATATGAAATCTGATGGAATAACACCGTTTTTTGTCTTCAGTGTTTATATCCTTTTGTGTTTTGCAGTTGCGAACATGGAGAGATGCTCACTCAGGACCATTTTCTTGGAAGAGCAAGGTGAGTGTTCCATTCATTGTCATATCAAAACAATTGTAAATATTTGAACATTATCTTCTGGACATATATTTATTGTGAAGCTGTGATGTGATTGAACTACTAAAGTACTGTCGGAAATAGAAAAAAACTGTATTCTGTCATTTATCTCTACAATTTATGTAGTTGATATGTGAAAGTGTGAAATATCTGTTAAACTAAGTTCGGCCTAACTACAGTCTCTGTGGTTAGAGAGATAGGAAACGGAGAAAAAGGACTTTACTGAAGGGAAATTAGTGCAGAAATGAGCAATGCGGTTTTTTACTAAGTCCAAAAAGACTTATTTGGAACAGACCATGGCTTTATGCAAATTAGTGTGCAACGATATTGTATTACAAAGGACACTTTTTAAATGCCCAATTTGAAATTAGACGTAGATTCATTATAAACGATAGCTGACGTAAAAAATAATAACTTTTATGCTGAAACTATTAAGGATGTAGCTACCATGCAGTCTCACTGTCACTATAAAAACAAACAGATAGGAGGGGTCGCCTCAAAAGCAAAACCTGGGGTCGGGCTTTGGGATAGTGATATCAGCTAAGATAAGATAATCCTTTAGGGCAATTATACTAGGGAGGTACACGGCACGTCATAACAATTTACAAATAATATCCAGTCCTGTCAATCTTCGGGTGGTCATGCCACCTATATACTACGATGCGTTTCTATAGTTTTTGAGTATCATATTCTTTTACATATCTCAACATAAACTTTATGAAAGAAAGACACATAAGATGTTAATCAATAGATGAGACATAGTCAACACACATTAAAAAGCACAAAATGTCTTTGAGATGACCCCTTGTGCCTGTAGGCAGCACATGCATTTCATGCCAGGTGAGTCGACGGTCCGTCTGACAGAATAATATATTACTTGTCAACAATGATGCTTCTTTGTAATACCCATAGTCTGATGATATTCTGCATTTGTTGTAATAGAAAGTATTCCAGATGTCACTGTAGTAACTGAAACTTTTTCTATAATACAGGGGTGGAAATAACCCATTGCCCGACGTCCGAGTCCAGTGTTCTTTTCGGTCGGGCAAGCAAATTTGTATATCACACTGTACCGGTGTCCAGTTGACTTTCCAATGTTAATAATGTTGTTTAGTTAAAAAATCAACAAGAAAACAGCCGGTATAGTGGAAAAATGATCAGGGCAAGTGATTTTACATGTGCCACTGTACCCGAGTACACTAGCAATTTTAAAGTTATTTCCACCCCTGTAATAGTTACTAGACAATTACATGCCCTTTCTGTTCTGCTTTTGTAAAAGAAGTCTGTAATATACACACACTGTCATGGTAATGTTTAGACTAGAATTTGGTTGGGATTCTTATTGAAGCAAGTTTTTTTATACAGCTTATACATTCATAGACATGT
Organism: Haliotis rubra; assembly: GCF_003918875.1. Lineage (NCBI taxonomy): Eukaryota > Metazoa > Mollusca > Gastropoda > Lepetellida > Haliotidae > Haliotis > Haliotis rubra. The sequence continues at coordinate 2,539,940 of NW_025766558.1, read as the reverse complement.
TGAAATAATGAAATACTTTGTCAAATTTTGAAAACCTCTTGAGCATGTTGTGGCCATCATTGTCATGGTGGTGATCTGAAAATATCTGAATACTTACGTCTGACATTTAATAGGCTAACCTTTGGACTGTGTTGTGATTTTGTAGCTTGTCCATGTTGTCAGAGTGGTCTACCCGTGAAGGTCTGGGTTAGAATATTGATCTTCAGTAACCCATGCTTGTCGTAAGAGGCGACTAACGGGATCGGGTGGTCAGGCTCACTGACTTGGTTGACACATGTCATCGGTTCCCAATTGTGCAGATCGATGCTCATGCTATTGATCACTGGATTGTCTGGTCCAGACTTGATTATTTACAGACCGCTGCCATATAGCTGGAATATCTCTGAGTGCGGCGTAAAACTAAACTCACTCACTCACTCACAAACTTGTCTGGTTTTTTTCAAGCGAATATCATTAAAGTTATGTCCTATATCCAATCTGTAACTTTGGGCAGTTGTCAGAAACCCATGTTGTATGAAATGTCATTTTGGTGGAACAGATCATCATAATCTCCACACTGATAGTGATACCGAAAGGTATGGAAAAGATACAATTGGACTCAAATTACTAAAATGATTACAAAATCCGGCTATTTGGGAGAAAAGGACTTAGCATCCACTTACATTTTGTATACCCAAATCCTTATTTTAGCAAATGGACATATTTAGTTCTTTACATATCTCACAACTGGTGCATTTTTAAATTCAATTTTACAGAGCCAACAGGATCTGACGTTGTCAGACTTTGAACCTGAGAATCTGTACAAACCACCAACAAAAGGTAAAAAAACTAAATCTGGCAGTACTGAAACTGAGGCTGAAGAGACTGTTCCTGAGAATCTTGCTCCAGCACAGTTTGTTTACAGTGAGGAGAGGTGGACAAGTGAATTACTGTCTGAATACCAAACCCACCTGGACACTCGGACCAGCAAACCCCCATCAAGGGCCAGCAGTCCCCTTGAAGAAGACAACCCAGCTTTTGAGGGAAGCGTGCAGGATATACGGGGAACACCTAGACATGGAATGTCAGAGTGTTCAGGGAGTATCATCAGTGATCAGAGTCGCTCAGAACGCTCAGGTAGCGTGATTAGTGAATCTGTAGCGCATTCAGAAACCTCAGAAAAGGCTAAGAAGACAAAATCTCCAATTCCAAAGAAAGTCACATTTTCCAAGTCTGAAATTGACATTGAGACCACAGAAAAACTGATCATCAAAGAGACAGCAGACGAGACCAACAATGCTTTCAGTAATCCAGTAATGGCAAATGAATGGTCCACATTTGTTGGTCAGGAATCACAGGACATGCAAGAAGGTATGTTGTTCATAGGTCTAATGTTATATCAATGAAAATTTCCCATAAAATGTGAAAACGGTAGAATGATTACATGTAATGAATATGGTAATAAATGTCTGATATTTTCTCAGTATGGATTGGTCTGTCAAAGCCATATGGCATAACAGTGCTTCATTGTTTGAGAAGAGTTTATGTAGGAGATCATTGATGACACAAGTTTGGTATAGAAAATTATTATTTCTTCTCATTGATGGTCCTTTCAATTAACTGTCTTTTTAGTCATGCCTAGTAAAATATCAATGAGTAATATGTAGAATAACCTATTTGGAATTACATATTTTATGTCGCTCATGAATAAATGTTATAATCCTCTCACCAAAGGCTCAGGATTAACACTTGAGGACAGATAATCAGTAATTCTATGTAACTCATTAGCTTTTCTCCTCAAACTTGATGAAATCATGAGGTGATTAGGAGTTTAAGAACAAAATATAAGTTAATGGGATGTTACATTAGATGAAAACATTTCTCATGTGTTCTTTAGAATCTATTGAAGAAGAGCCAGCAACCGATTTAATAAACGATTCTCATCAAGAGCCAGTGGCAGATATTATTGAGGCTACTCATCAAGAGCCAGTGACAGAAGAACCCCTGGCAATGACAATGGACCGTGGTATGGAGAGTTCGGACCATTCTGTGGAGAGCACACCTGACCACACAGCCAAACTTCTGCCCAATCAGCCAGACCTTAGCGAAGCAGAACAGGAAGAGGTGCTGTTTGTGGCAGTGGAGACCTCAGATGAGATGGTATGTTGTCGAGAAATTACTACTGAATTTCTGCTTCAGCAATTGTCTATTTAATTAATTTTAAACTTGAACATATTCAAAACTAAAACTATGATCATTTAAGGGAGAGAAATGCAAGTATTTTTCAAAGACCTGAAATATTAAAGATATAACAATGTTCCGACATATTCACAAATAATTCACCTGTATAGATTGTAATGAGTGAGTGAGTTTAGTTTTACGCTGCACTTGTAGTGAGTGAGTGAGTTTAGTTTTACGACGCATTCAGCAATATTGCAGCTATATGGCGGGTATAGATCGTAAATCAATGATACCAATTGTAATTAATGGTTGTAACCAGTGTCCTATATGTGATATAAGGGAGGTAATTTGTTGGAGGGATAGGGTCAAATTCTGAGTTGTAACTGAACAAATGTCCTCATAATCGTGGTAGAATTAAGTATTGTTATCATTTCAGAATGCATCTGACCTGAGAAAGAGTGGATTTGACTTCCTTGACAACTGGTAACATGGCAACCCTCGACTGAGAAACAAACACCACAGATCAGACACTACAATTAAACTGTTAACTTGAAATGTACAAATCACTTCAAAACCATATTTACAAAAATGATGTTGAAACATGTTTGAAGTGAAACTTCAACTGAACACTGTTATCTGCTAGGTTTTAGGATTTCTGAAAATCTATCTGAATATATCAATCTAATCAGTATTTGTTACTCTGAATATTCAATATACAGGACTTACAGCATTTATTATTAGGCATTGTACTTATCGTTGATGTGGAAAAGTGTGGCTTGGACGCGATTTGAACAAATACAGACTTTATGTTATAATAAAGAAGGATCAGCTCTAAAGAAGTTCTGGATGACTGAGGTTTTAATGGCATGAGACAAAGGCATCTTTTCCTGGTGGTTATGGCACTTATACCCCAGTTTGTTTATGCAATGACGTTTAACCCTCCACCATTGGAACCTTTGATGTTGTGCCTTGCTTCTCACATGATGAGATTTCCACAACTTGTAGCCATGGTATTTATGACACATGTTGTTTGACTACACGTGCAATATGTCTGTGTTGAGGTAACTGATCAAAATGTTTACATACATATACTGTGGTATATGTTGCTTGTTGTGATACTGTATTAATTACCTGGATATGAGAGTCCTTTTACACTGTCTGCCTTGACTTTGTAGAATTTCACATTGTAATCCTGAAGTGTCAGTCACAGTGTGCAGGTACACATTGTCTTTATGATACTGTATTACTGTAATGCATTAAGATGTAGGATCTGAAATCATGTCAATATAAGACACAACTCATTTGGGATAGAGTGGGTACAGATGTTGATTATGTTAATATGGAGCTGTCATAGATATACTGGACTCTGTTGTGGTACCTTTGGTGTGCAAGTTGAAATATTTAGTAGGAACAGATCTCTGGAGACATCTCTACTGCTGCCACAACTCCACAATATCAGCTGCTTAGCCCATTACTCCTTGTGGGCCATGGCTGATCATACAGCTTAAACAGAACATATATGACTTGCCATTTAACATCTACTGATACTCAGTAGACTTAGTTTCTGTGTAGTTAGTCTCTTTGACCACTTGATATATTTGGCACAATTAACTAACCATTCACTAGATATCTACAGTAATTAACAATTTCATTAAGATCTCATTTATTTAGTATGATACTTCTCTGACATCTCCATTGAAGGTTGCTTCTGGGCCCCGTTCCTCAAAGCGATGGTAAAGCTAAGGTGATCATGTCCCATACTTTAACATAGACCAGCAGCACGATTTGGGCTTCTAATGAGCCATCGGCATTTGTGCATACACATGTATAGTAAAACATACAGACAGTGTCATTTTTCAAAAAGAATATTAATGGTTAAAGAGTTTACTTAGTGCTTGATAAGAGTACTAGCATCAGTATAGACTAATGCTTAGTCTCTGAATAAATATAATTTTGATAGTAACAAACAAGCCCATTTAACTTGAAAAGGAGCCCCAGGGAGACCAGAGATTCAGAACGTGAGGAAATCTAGACTTGCTTTATTTAGGGCTTTAGCACTGCAGAGAGGGCTTGTCAGTAGGGAAAATAATGTGGTTCAGGGACTGTGAGACAGACTAGCATCAGTACTGAAAAGTTGCATTGGAAGAATAGAAAAGGTGAAATTTATTTGTCAACTCTGTTGTCATTGGTACTACAGCTTCTAAAATGTCACTGTGATAGAAAACAATTATAATAATAAATAAAATAAATGAGTTCCAAACAGAACTGTGTAATTATATTGTGGTGGGTGATTGTTAAATACTGTCTTTTCGAGCACCTTGACACCTACACCCAGATAGAGGTACTGTGGAAGTGTATCTGTGTTGGCTTTCTTTCATCAAGATTGAAATATTCAAATTAAGGTTGTAAAAGAAATGAAGCGAATCCTTTTTGAAAACTGACATCTGATCTGGACTCAGTTCTCTCAGGGTTCACCATTCACAACCTTCAATGGAACTGTCTTCAGACCATCTATGCATGTAGGTATCATATTGAAGTGAAATATCTTAGTAAGATGGCTCTTACACACTATGTAACATTATGTCACAGAAGGAGTTAGTCTTTGTAGATGGATTGGAATTATAATGACAAATGGGAAGCATTGTTCTGTAATGGCTATGAGAAAACATTGTTTGTTGTTTCATTAGAAACATCCGTATATATTACTATTAACAGGATTGGAATCTGGGTCACAATTATTGATACTATTTATGAATTTGTCAAACAATAAATATGTGTATTAACAATCTGAGACATTGTTTTTTATCATGAAATGTAACCGATTGTAAGTAGTTGAAGGAAGAGCATGAAAATATGAGATTAAAAAACTTCATTGCTTAAAGGTCACATGCAACATAAAACACAACTTTGCAGATTCTGATACCTTTCGGTATGGACTTACAGATACAAATGCAAAAATGCAAATTCAACTTATAACGTTGAAAAATAACGCGATTGAAAAAACACACACACACACACCCCCCCGCGAAATCAGAGTTCAAACGATTCACTAAATTCACCCCAGCTTGGGGTGAAAAGTGGTTTCAACAGCAGTGCTGCGCTTAACTGGGCTGCGCTCATAGCGCATGCGCAGTGAATAGGTTCGCGCAGCTTGGAAGCGGGATGTCAGGATTATAAGGTTGTGAGCAGGAGTAGTCTAATCAAAACAAATAGTAAATAATCTACTCGTTACATAAAAGAACCTTGTTGGGATCTAGATCTACTCAGCTATGTGACATTTCAAGATGGAAAACCTTCGCTGGCTGTGAGTACTTGGTGAAGGCTTTGATGTGAGCTATTTTTCTAATGTTTTGTTGATATTTCACAGGCGTGAGCTTTTTATATGTTTTGACAGTAGATTACCGATTTAACTGTTCATATAATTTCATTTGTCTATTTCACAACATGTTCTTCTTACCGAGTCACTTTCTCAGTTCGATACTTAAAAGCAATGTCATTATTTAGCATTGACAGAATTTCTAACTGTGATATAGATATGTCTTTGTCACAGACAAAACTCAATGTCTGTTTTATTGACACCTATGTGTCTGCCTGCCTGTCTGCTAATGACAATATGCAATACACAACTTCGATCATTGACCACCTGCAATTTGAACTTAACACCTATCAGGCTATACACCATAAACAAAAGGCATTGATGATTGATTTATGGCTTGTGCCCCCCTGAGTTCGGTCTCTGTCACATTATGTAATTACACAGACAGGCAGGCGTGATACTTGTACACATGACATGTTATGATGTCTGTTGATTGCAAAATGTTATACACAAAAAATGAGCATGTACTTACAAAACCCAACACACACACGAGCCGTGAGGGTATCGGCAAATGAACCAGCCAATGAAAGTTCTCGTTACACTTGAGTGCACATCCACCCGCTCTGACTTGGTTCGGTATCCCGGTCCTTCGTTTCGAGGGAAGTAAACCCAAGTACAAAATATTGCACTTTTGATTTGCGATTGTACGCTTATAATTTTGTTTATATGTTTTTTCATAATCAGCAATGTATATTATATGTCATGAATAAGTGATAATTGTGTTTTCATTATGTTTGATTTTTTGGTTGCATGTGACCTTTAAGTTTTGTCTTTCAAGGCTTGATTGTAAAAATGTTTTTAAAACATTGAAGTGTGTTAATCCAATATTAGGGGGGTGAAAAATGTTCAGACCCAAACTTCACACAAGCATGCCCACAATTCATTCACTGCCCAAGTAATAAGGGAAGAGTGAGTGAGTGGGTGAATTTAGTTTTACGCCGCACTCAGCAATATTCCAGCGGTCTGTAAATAATCAAGTCTGAACCAGACAGTCCAGTGATGTGTCAACCAAGCCAGCGAGCCTGACCACCCGATACCCATACGATCGCCTCTTAGGACAACCATGCGTTCATTCTAACCCGGACCTTCACGGGTATAATAGAGGAAGGGAGACAACTCGGTTGATATAAAGGTGTCAAATGAACTCGTCATGCATCTGTTTAACATTATGTGCAAGGGGCATTGACGTAATGGAATCCACTATCAAGGAAAACACTTGATTTATTTTTACGACTATGTTAATCTGTGCTGTCATGACATTTTAACCAAGTCGTGAAAAAATCAAATGTTCATTAACTTCTTTCGAGTAGTTTAAACTTCACATAAACAACATAACCACAAATGTGCAAAATTCTCTTTATTAAGCGAAAAGTCAAGCATTTTTATTTTGGGTATAATTTTTTAAAATAAAAATTCTTTACATGTCAAAGTCAATTAATGAGTCTACAATATGACATTCAAATTAGGATACAAATAGGCTAAAACACATCCTTCTCAGTGTACTATACAAACATGGGTGTATGGATGAACACTGGTTGATGGTATTACAGTGGAATACCTGAAATGATCACATCTTCAGTCATGTGTTTGGATTACTGGGATACAGCTTGTATTGTATCATAATGTGGTGGATTTCTACTGGCTTCACATACAAAACACATCAGAGGACTGACGACATAAAACAAGTATTTTGTATTTACTTTTGGTTATGGTCACACAAGGAAGACAAAACAGCTTGATTTTTATCTGAAAAACTGTTCATACAAATATGCCATCATTATTCACTTTGGTGAGGTAATCTATATATTTGCCATGTTAGGGACCAGTGATTATGCTTGAGGTTAGAAGAGATGTTTAGCTTGACCACACTGACATCAAACAATGTTTGCTTTTTGTGAATCAAGAAGTTTAATCTAAATTAATTGTTTATCTGCAAGTTAAAAAATGTTTTACAATGATGAAACTGCTTCCATTTAACATGTGTTTTATATTACTGAATGAGAGATTGATTTAGTCTCATTATCACCGACATGACCAGTAGAGACAACAGGATTATATGCAGGATAATTAGCTGATAAGACTGTACAACTACAAAACAAACTATTCTGGTGGCTTTCTGCAACATGACAAACATGTAAATATCACGTGAGGATAGAGCTTCTACAGTTATTAGACCATCTTTGTAGTCTAGTGGACAGAGCTTATGTCCACAGGGTGTAAAGGTTGGTCAGTCCCCAGCCACAGCATATGGAAACTTGGTACTTGTTGTTTCCCTGCCTGGTGATTGGCATTTAGGTGGTGAAACAACAACTGGTCAGCTCAGAGTCTGCATGCTGTGTCTGAGTGGGGTATCCGTGTGAAAGTGCAGCATGATTTCAAACTGGGCTATAAAACTGATATGTCTGCACACATGCATGTATATTGCTAGATATGTGCAACAATCTTGAATGGTACATTTAATCTCCCTTCCCCTTCCCTACTTTTCATGTCAGTGTGTGAGAAACACAAACCATATTATTATTCCTGGCTATCCTGACTGCTAGGACCAGGTGGTCATGTTCTGTAGCTGCATGTTGACATGCCCTGACCACGTGGTGTAGCTGAGATATTTTGTTGACAGAGGCACATAACAACATTTACTCATTTATTCTAATTTTTCGAGTGAGTGAGTGAGTGTGTGAGTGAGTTGGGTATTCCACTGCTTTAAGCTCTATTCCTGGAATAACACTGAAAGGACACCAGATATAGGATTCATACATTATATCCATTTAAGGAATCAAACCTAGACCTTCGGCATGTCGAACCGACACTTTAATCTCTAGGCTCATCGGTGTATTCTCTGAGCACAGCACAATTCCCATGCTAATGAGGTGCACCAAACTGCAAACGCCTTTGTCCGACATCACTTTGGCTCACCTCCCACTCACTAGTTAAAACTTAATACTGATAACCCTTTAACTCACTTTTTTAACAGTTTCTGTGACCCGTGAAGATCCGGGGTAGAATAGGTCTTCAGCAACCCATGCTTGCCACAAAAGGCCACTATGCTACGAAGAGGCGACTAATGGGATCGGGTGGTCAGGCTTGCTGACTTGGTTGGCACATGTCATCGGTTCCCAATTGCGCAGATCGATGCTCATGTTGCTGATCACTGGATTGTCTGGTCCAGACTCGATTATTTACAGACCGCCGCCATATAGCTGGAATATTGCTGAGTGCAGCGTAAAAATTAAACACACTCACTCACTAACATATTCTTTGCAAATAATCAACAGGTAACTAGAAAAAAAAACAGCATTGCAAACTTACTTGATGCCTAGTGACACTGAAATCATGCTTAATACATATTGCCCATACTTCAACCAGGTTATGCAAAACAAATCACAGAGTTATCTCCCCATAAATATCAATTATTACATCTGAAACATACAACACGTATCAACATGTACATTACCAAAAGGTTTCATTAAAATCTAAGCATGATAACAGGTATGATTTCATAACAAAATAAATTCTATTCACATATAAAAATGTAGTAATTTTGAAAATAATTTGTAACCAAGTAAAACTGTAAAACAATAAGTTAGTCAAGCAAGACAATCAACACAGTTCACAAATAGGCAAACATAAAAATATGTAATAAAAACGTATTTAGACTGAAAAAAAAAAAAATATACATTTAAATAACACTAAACAAATTTAAATACAATGTTTAACATGCTTACCCTGCAAAGGTGAAGAGTTTTATAAAGAAAATATTATTTTTCTCTTTTCTCAGTCACAGGAACTTGTATTGCAAAAAGAATTGGCATCAACTTATACATTGTCACTTACGGGATCTTAGCACGACATAAAAGGACTTTATTTAGTACTAAGACTGACTGACTGACTGAGTTTGGTTTTACGCCGCTTTTAGCAATATTCCAGAAACATCACAGGGGGACACCAGAAATGGGCTTCACACATTGTACCCATGTGGGGATTCGAACCAGGGTCTTCGGTGTGATGAGCCAACGCTTTAACCACTAGGCTACCCCACCGCCCCTTAGTGCTAAGACCCATCAGTGACAATATATACCTTGCTGACATTTTTTGGCATTTCAAGCCTCTGTGCTCTCAGTATAATATACATGTGGTTAAAACACTTTATCAAGTAGGTAGTGCCACAGGCCGTCATGTCTAAGACTCCATGAATTAATTAATTGTTTCATCGGCATGTGGTTTTCAAAAGACAGGAACAATTAAAAATCATCAAAAAGTCTGCAGTTCTTGTTCAAGCAGATGATTACCATAACATATGAAAAAAGGGACACTTGAAATAAGGACACTCCTATATCATTTTTGACATTTTAAACCTCCATTCATGCCTGAGAAACATTTCACCAATTTGAACAGCCTTAGGAACATGTTCTGCAACAAACAACATGTACACAAGCGCGCACACACACACCAGCACCACCAAGGGAGGTAAATCCCACCACCTTATCTGTCCATTCCTATAATGACAGTTAAAATGTCAAAGGCACAGTCATTTGGATTTAAGACAAAAATATTATGAGGTATTCATCAAGGTTGAAAATAAACAAATAAACATGAAAACTGTGATTTAAGCACATGTAACAGAATAATGTTCAAATATGTCATTCAAAGCTTCAACTAAAATTGAACTTGCAGTACATCTATCACATTTTGATAACTCATATAACTGCTTATAATTCCATACAAGTTAACACAAATAAGATATACATGTGCAAGCAGAATCACTATGTCAGCTGTGGTACATTAATTGAGCTCAGCCTGTGTCTTGTAAGCAACATGATTGGTAGTAACATTTCTAAACATGATCACCTTACCCATTATTTTCAAAATCAACTATAAATAGTATGTAAGTTATCACATTGTGGATTTCTTACTCGTAATGAAACAATAACATTTGAAACCATATTACTTCCAGTATGATGTCTCGATAGTGGTTTTCTCCATTCAAGCCGGTCCATTTGGTTCAACTTGAGGTCAACACGATAAATATAACAAGCCCTCATTGCAGAACGTACCTTAGGCCCTAAAGATCAACCACTGATTACTGGGTGTCATGGTGACCCCTAAAGTAGGTTTCCTTCTCTCAGATATGTTGTTACTTAAAAAAAAATCTATTTTACTTAATTTATACATATACTGATTTTCATGAGGCTTCCTACGTCTCCCTGAAATCCTGTTTTATGCCATGACCCCCATCAAAAGGCACTGGATGTGGACCAGTCCTATCTCCCCACCCATATCTGACCAGTCGCTGACGACCCCCACCCTGACTGTTGAGTGGTGACCCTGGTTGGTGGTGTCTACTATATACAGCCATTGTTAGCTGCAGCATCCACTCTCCTGTCTGTGTGGGGTTCGGGGCTGTTCGGGGGAGTCATCTCTGGAGGAGACGGAGGACTGTAGGGTGACATGCTCGCTAGGCTGCTGGCTCTCCGTGGGGAGGGACAAGATGTGCTCCACAAGGAAGTTCATAGATTTTTCTGAAGGAAAATTAGATGTCACTGAGTTTCTACATTTCTACAGGTGAAATGTCACAACTGCATTCACTATGTCCTATGTTCTTAAAATACTTTAATGTGTCTTCTTTAGTGGCATTTAGAAGCTGGTGTAATGAAGAAGAACAATTTTTAATGATAGACATCTTTTATTGCAATAGATGCAATGTTTTGGTGTCGATGCTAACACCATCACTTGCTTGATAATGATGTTAGCATCTACACTGAAATGTCCCATCTATTGCAGTAAAGAAGTTGTCTATCCATAAAATGTTTCCTCTTCATGTGTTAATGTGGACATAGACCCGTGAAGATCCGGGATAGAATAGGTCTTCAGCAACCCATGTGCTTGCCATAAAAGGCGACTATGCTTGTCGTAAGAGGCGACTAACTGGATCGGGTGGTCAGTTTCGCTGACTTGGTTGACACATGTCATCGGTTCCCACTTGCGCAGATCGATGCTCATGCTGTTGATCACTGGATTGTCTGGTCCAGACTCGATTATTTACAGACCGTCGCCATATAGCTGGGATATTGCAGAGTGCGGCGTAAAACTAAACTCACTCACTAATGTGGACATGTTTTTAAAAGCATTCAAAATATTTTTATTCATTTTGCAATGTCAAAGCCTTTGTGGTCTAAGGTTAAACATACATAGTCTCACTCACTAATGCATGTCACTGGTCAGTGTGAAATAACTCTCCATCAAACTCTGTACAGTTATACATCTATACCTACTTAAATGTGTAATGTGATCACGACTCACATGCTGCAGGGGAGCTCATCTTACATCCTGGTTGGTTTGTTGTTTAATGCCGCACTCAGCATTATTTCAGCTGTATGTCGGCGGTCTGTAAATAATTGAGTCTGGACCAGACAATCCAGTGATCAACAGCATGAGCATCAATCTACGCAATTGGGAACTGATGACATGTGTTAACCAAGTCAGCGAGACTGACCACCCAATCCCGTAAGTTGCCTCTTATGACAAGCATGGGTTACTGAAGATCACTTCTAACCTGGATCTTCACAGGTTGGGCAGCTCATGCTTGATATCACACATGTTAAAACAGATTCTCAAGATTATATTTCTGGACCTGGTCACAATTTCCCTAACTTTCTACATGCCCAATAAATGACATATTTAGGAAACTAATCCTATACAAACTAGAAATCAGAATTTCTTTCTATAAACCTGGGAAAATGTTATGGCAGCCTAATATATTATTTATGAATACTGTAACTGTTTACAACAACGTCAAATATGTCCATCCTTATCTTATCTATATTAATGTTATCAGCTCTGACCTACTTCTTCTAACATACTGTACCTGTGACTAACAGACCTCGTCAACCTACTGCTGTGTATCTCATATCAATACACTTTTGATCCAGATTTTGCTATCTTCTGAAACCTACCTATATTGATGTCAGACTTGGCTGATGTCTGAAACCAGCCTATATTGATGTCAGACTTGGCCGATGTCTGAAACCAGCCTATATTGATGTCAGACATTCATACTTGCCGATGTCTGAAACCTACCTATATTGATGTGATGTCGGAAACCTACCTATATTGATGTCAGACTTGATGTCTGAAACCACCTATATTGATGTCTGAAACCAGCCTATATTGATGTCAGACTTGGCTGATGTCTGAAACCTACCTATATTGATGTCAGACTTGGCTGATGTCTGAAACCTACCTATATTGATGTCAGACTTGGCTGATGTCTGAAACCTACCTATATTGATGTCAGACTTGGCGATGTCTGAAACCAGCTTACCTATTATTGATGTCAGACTTACTTGGCGATGTCTGAAACCACCTTATATTGATGTCAGACTTGGCCTGATGTCTGAAAACTTATACTTAGCGTCAGACTTGGCGATGTCTACCTATTGATGTCAGACTTGGCTGATGTGTCTGATATTGACATACTTGGCGATGTCTGAAACCTACTATATTGATGTCAGACTTACCATGTCTGGAAACCTATATTGATGTCGAACTTGGCTGATGTCTGAAACCTACCTATATTGATGTCAGACTTGGCGATGTCTGCTACCTGTATTGATGTCTGAAACCTACCTATATTGATGTCGGACTTAGCCCGCGATGTCTGAAACCAGCCTATATGTCAGACTTGGCGATGTCTGAAACCTACCTATAATGATGTATAATGATGTCAGACTTGGCCGATGTCTGAAACCAGCCTATATTGATGTCTGAAACCAGACGTCAGACTTGGCTGATGTCTGAAACCTACTATATTGATGTCAGACTTGATGTCTGAAACCAGCCTATATTGATGTCAGACTTGGCGATGTCTGAAACCTACCTATATTGATGTCAGACTTGGCTGATGTCTGAAACCTACCTATATTGATGTCAGACTTGTGTCTGAAACCTACCTATATTGATGTCAGACTTGGCTGATGTCTGAAACCTACCTATATTGATGTCAGACTTGGCTGATGTCTGAAACCTACCTATATTGATGTCAGACTTGGAAACCTACCTATATTGATCAGACTTCTGATGTCTGAAACCTACCTATATTGATGTCAGACTTGATCGATGTCTGTCAGACTTGGCCTGTCTGAAACCAGCCTATATTGATGTCAGACTTGGCCGATGTCTGAAACCTACCTATATTGATGTCAGACTTGGCTGATGTCTGAAACCTACCTATATTGATGTCAGACTTGGCTGATGTCTGAAACCTACCTATAGTGATGTCATACTTGGCTGATGTCTGAAACCTACCTATATTGATGTCAGACTTGGCTGATGTCTGAAACCTACCTATATTGATGTCATACTTGGCTGATGTCAGAACCTACCTATTGATGTCAGACTTGGCTGATGTCTGAAACCTACCTGTATATTGATGTCAGACTTGGCCTGATGTCTGAAACCTACCTGCAGTGATGTCAGACTTGACCGATGTCTGAAACCTACCTATATTGATGTCAGACTTGGCGATGTCTGAAACTTACCTATATTGATGTCAGACTTGGCTGATGTCTGAAACCAGCCTATAAAGTTGTAGTCCTTGCAGAACTTGTTGAGGATGCCTACGTCTGCATTTACATCATCGATGTCACACTGTAACAGATCAACCCCACATACACACAACAGATCACACATATAATATAATGATTCAAGTATTGTGATATAAAGTACATTATATTGCATACGTTCATCATCAATCTGTTAAGGACCTAAATTAAAGAAACCCATATTGTTTACAACTTTGTAGTTGTCTGCCATTTTGTTGGATGTTGCTATGGAAACAACACATGCGTAATAGCAGAGACCATATTATATGGTCTCTGGTAATAGATACATTAGAATCTATTAGCAAATGACTTTGCCTTTTGGGATTTATATAAAATTTCTGAATTTCAGTTGGATTTCACAGATATTACAGGCAGAACAAACAAATCACAGACATCATCGGCAGAACAAACAGATCACAGAGATCACTGGTATGACTAATAGATCACACCTTCAAATTGCCTAATGTCAACTAAGACTTTAAGACATAACACAAATCCAATACATTTCCCACAATGACATTAGGCGACACAAGAACTGACACATGTACTTATTGAATTAATAATTCCATCTCATACATATATAAAAACAAACTGAATTAAAGAAATACTTATGTATTCAAATTCTGAACATAAAATATCACATAATCAAGAACAAGACAACCTGCCATGTTGGCTGAAGGGGAGGCAGCACTAAGTGGGAGACAAGTGAAGGCCTGTGTTTGTGGCTGCCATACAGTAATGGCCAGTTGCCATGGGTAACCAGACAGCTGTCACGCCCAGCCCCATCAACTCTACATGTGACTGTACAGTGACTGAATATTTAAATAATCTATACCTCTGTTTTACTTCAAATCAGTTTTGTGTTTTCAGGCCATTTCACTGAATTTGAGAAACACTGGGAACAGTGACACATGTAAAACTGGGAACAGTGTGGCACATGTAAATCTGGAAACAGTGTGACACATGTAAATCTGGGAACAGTGTGACACATGTAAAACTGGGAACAGTGTGACACATGTAAATCTGGGAACAGTGTGACACATGTAAATCTGGGAACAGTGTGACACATGTAAAACTGGGAACAGTGTGACACATGTAAATCTGGGAACAGTGTGACACATGTAAAACTGGAAACAGTGTGACACACATGTAAATCTGGAAACAGTGTGACACATGTAAATCTGGGGAACCATGTCACACATGTAAATCTGGGAACAGTGTGACACATGTAAAAAACTGGGAACCATGTCGCACATGTAAAACTGGGAACAGTGTGACACATGTAAATCTAGGAACAGTGTGACACATGTAAAACTGGGAACAGTGTGACACATGTAAATCTGGAACAGTGTGACACATGTAAATCTGGAAACAGTGTGACACATGTAAAACTGGGAACAGTGTGACACATGTAAAACTGGGAACAGTGTGACACATGTAAAACTGGGAACAGTGTGACACATGTAAATCTGGAAACAGTGTGACACATGTAAAATTAGGAACAGTGTGACACATGTAAAACTGGGAACAGAGTGACACATGTAAAACTAGGAACAGTGTGACACATGTAAAACTAGGAACAGTGTGACACATGTAAAACTAGGAACAGTGTGACACATGTAAAAGTAGGAACAGTGTGACACATGTAAATCTGGAAACAGTGTGACACATGTAAAATCTGGAAACAGTGTGACACATGTAAAAATGGGAACAGTGTGACATATGTAAAACTGGAAACAGAGTGACACATGTCAAACTGGGAACAGTGTGACATATGTAAAACTAGGAACAGAGTGACACATGTAAAACTGGGAACAGTGTGACAGGTGTAAAAACAGGTATAATGTACAGAACAGGTGTACAACAATGTATGTCATCCCGGGGATCATAATGGTGTGTTTGATTGGCAAGTGTGTGTGATCAGAAATAGGTGCTGATCCTTATGATGATAAAAGACTCAATGAGCGGAAGAGTTATCCAAGAGGTAAGTATGGAGTCACCTGCCCTAATTATACTCAGCTTCTCCCGAGGATCAAAAGGCATGCAACACCAGGAAAATGAGAGCAGCCATAGTCGAACTCTCACCTTATTGGCCAGCAGCATGATTGGTACTGGCTGTTCATTGGCTAGCATCACTTTGGAATTTACATCATTCAGCCACTGGAAATCAAGAGAAAAAGTTACATGAAAACAAACATCCATAGAAATGTCAAGCAGAACTTCAAAAATAATTGTATAAAAGTTCCAGAGAGGCTACAATTATAGTTCACATATATTAAAAATACATGGAAAAAGAGTTGTTTAAAGACAAAGAGGGGTCTAAAGTAGAAGGAACGCTTGTACTTCTTGACTTTTTTCAGTAAATTTTTGCAAAAGAAATAATTTGCAAGGACTATCTCAGGATCAGGCGGAACACTAACTGTTAATGATGTTTGAACAGGGCATGACATATTGATTAAACATCCAACTTACTTTTAGAACTGAATCAAATGTGGCTGGTCTGAAATGAAATGTTGCAAAATCAAATATGTTTTTGAAATGATAAATCAATCAAATATGGGCAATCTAAAATGTCAAACAAAAATTAAGCATAAATGAGAATATTTGCCAGTTAAACATTGTAGAACACCCAGTCTGTCATCATTGTTATGTACAAGGACTCTGTCACAAGTAACAACTGAAACATAATTACCTTGACAAGTCAAAGCATATGATTGCTGCAATTCTGAAAATGAAATAACAAAAATTATCGATCAGAAGTGATAAATTTCTACTTTGTGTGTTATGTGGGGGGATTATTTTTATCAAACAATTAATTCATTTACACTATTTACAAACAAATGAATGATTTTGTGTATTATTCTATAAAACAAACTGTTCATTTTTTTTCAACACTGCCAGCAAACTATTCATTTCTGAACAATCAATTTATTTAAAAAAAATTCCTGTTCCATAGATCTCCAATGGATCATTCCTAATAATAATTTGACGTCTTAGACATGTTAGTAGTTTTGGTTTTTAACTGCCAGAACTGCCAGATGACTTACGCATATTTGTAGTACACTCGGGTCATGTGACCAAACCTCTCATGTCCTGCAATGTCCCTGAAACATACCAAAGGTAATCAGTAATACTTTCATTTAAAAATGTACAAACAAATACATGTAATTTTTAAAAGTAATAATAATGTATGTATGATATATAAGTTGACCAACCACAGATGTAAGTTGACCTACAACAGATGTAAGTTGACCTACCACAGTTGTAAGTTGACCTACCACAGATGTAAGTTGACCTACCACAGTTGTAAGCTGACCTACCACAGTTGTAAGTTGACCTACCACAGATGTAAGTTGACCTACCACAGTTGTAAGTTGATGTAAGTTGACCTACCACAGTTGTAAGTTGACCTACCACAGTTGTAAGTTGACCTACCACAGATGTAAGTTGACCTACCACAGATGTAAGTTGACCTACCACAGTTGTAAGTTGACCTACCACAGTTGTAAGTTGAGCTGTAAGTTGACCTACCACAGTTGTAAGTTGACCTATCACAGTTGTAAGTTGACCTACCACAGTTGTAAGTTGACCTACCACAGTTGTAAGTTGACCTACCACAGTTGTAAGTTGACCTACCACAGTTGTAAGTTGACCTACCACAGTTGTAAGTTGACCTACCACAGATGTAAGTTGACCTATCACAGTTGTAAGCTGACCTACCATAGCTGTAAGTTGACCTATCACAGTTGTAAGCTGACCTACCATAGCTGTAAGTTGACCTATCACAGTTGTAAGTTGACCTACCACAGTTGTAAGTTGACCTACCACAGTTGTAAGCTGACCTACCACAGTTGTAAGTTGACCTATCACAGTTGTAAGTTGACCTACCACAGTTGTAAGTTGACCTACCACAGTTGTAAGCTGACCTACCACAGTTGTAAGTTGACCTACCACAGTTGTAAGTTGACCTACCACAGATGTAAGTTGACCTACCACAGTTACCACAGTAAGTTGACCTACCACAGTTTGTAAGTTGACCTACCACAGTTGTAAGTTGACCTATCACAGTTGTAAGTTGACCTACCACAGTTGTTGTAAGTTGACCTACCACAGTTGTAAGTTGACCTACCACAGTTGTAAGTTGACCTACCACAGTTGTAAGTTGACCTATCACAGTTGTAAGCTGACCTACCACCATGTAAGTTGTAAGTTGACCTACCACAGTTGTAAGTTGACCTACCACAGTTGTAAGTTGACCTACCACAGTTGTTGAAAGTTGACCTACCACAGTTGTAAGTTGACCTACCACAGTTGTAAGTTGACCTACCACAGTTGTAAGTTGACCTACCACAGTTGTAAGTTGACCTACCACAGTTGTGACCTACCACAGTTTGTCAGTTGTTGACCTACCACAGTTTAAGTTGTACCACAGTTGAGTTGACCTATCACAGTTGTAAGTTGACCTACCACAGTGACCTACCACAGTTGTAAGTTGACCTACCACAGTTGTAAGCTGACCTACCACAGATGTAAGCTGACCCACCACAGCTGTAAGTTGACCTACCACAGTTGTAAGTTGACCTTGGTGTTCTTGTCCCAGTCTACTGTCTTTAGGGCAAAGTCCACCCCGATGGTCAGTTTATAGTTGGGTGAGAAATATCCTGCAAGAAATTCAATCCAGTATTGTACAATCCATCTGTCTGCAAGTACACTATCTATATCACACATCGAGGAAACTGATCAGCAGTTTGTGACTGAAGGTGGACTGGACACATATAGCTTCTGTTGCTAATTACTATCCACTCTTACATTTGTAAAAGGCAAAGGTTTGGTTGGTTGGTTTGTTGTTTAACGTCACTCAGCAATATCCCAGCCATATGGTGGCGGTCTGTAAATAATCAAGTCTGGACCAGACAATCCAGTGATTAACATACCATAAGCACCTATCTACACAACTGGGATATGATGACATTTAAGTCAGTGAGTCTGACCACCCGATTCCGTTAGTTGCCTCTTACGACAAGCATGGGTTACTGAAGACCAATTCTAACCCTCTTCATGGGTCGTAAGGGCCAAAGAATGACCAAGAGCAGATAATACCTAGAGCTGGGAAGTGGCTTAATCTGAATTTTATTGTAATCTGGCAGACAATCTGGCCAATGCTTACAGTCACTGACATACATGAATACATGTTATGAATAATTCAGTGAAGGAATAAATGATATGTCTCTGCACAAGTGACCTCAGAACTGATTAAGTGATGTTCCTGCCACTAGGGACAGCTGTAATTGTAGCGACTGACAGCATCTGCATCTTGTGTGACATCCACGACAGGCACGTACTATTGAGGACCACTGATGATGGCAGACGCCACCATTGAAGCTGTATCATGACATTTTGTACAGTTCAGCATCAAACAACAAACAATTATTATCATTAATTATTAATAATCCATTTCTGCAGAACACAACATGATTACACAATGACATTTAGAAAGTGGACTCTGAGGGTGTGGGTTTGAATCCCGGATGGGACTGAACCCAACAAAAGTACTGGAATCTGTACTTTACTAAGAAGTGTAATCCCAAATATAACATATGTTACAGAATACAACATGTCCATCTTCCTGTTGTCAGTTTTCCCATCTTATAGAAGTATACAAGGATACTGCAATTTACATGGAAATTACAACTATATAATGCAATATCTGTGTGGCGTTTTAGATGCTGTATTATCTAAGGAGACAGAACTGATAAATGGATTTAAGATTTTTTTCAGTTTTTCAATTCAGTGTTTCAGTAAAGCTGATAGCACCTGTTATCATGCGAGTAACGATCTGTCTTCACTTAGGAAAAAGTTGATGCAGTTAATTATAAAATATGATATTAAAAACTCAAACATATCGAGTTGAAACTATCGGATCCCCAAGCCCCATCCCAACTCTCCATCCACTGTTTCTCTCCTCCTGCAGGAGGGTGGATGGAGAGAGAGAGACTGTCCCCCCACTAATGACCCCTCTCAGATCATACTTTCCCCACCACTGATCACTGTCACATCAATCTTATCACACTGTCATTAACTGGGGCTACAGATCTCTCTGCCTCCTCTTTTTAAGCCGGCAGTTTAGACACAAACTGAGGCTGTCAGAAAGAATTGCTTATTACATCTTAATGCAAAAAGAATATTGAAAACTACATCAAAAACTGACAAAAATTACCTCCTGACGGAGTGCTAAAAAATTATTTGATTACAAACTTTGTATTACAGCGAAGACATTGATGAAGCTGTTGATATCCATCATTTGTCGCTGGGAGTCTATTAGCACTGAGGCCTTGATACCAATGGAGGAGCAAGGCCTGTAATGACAGGGATGACCAGCGGATTGACTGACCCCTTCCCTCCTTCTAACACTCATCTACTGACGATAGAGTGGTTCAGTCTACAGACAGCACATTACAAGCCTGTTTCACAGTCCTACACTCTAACATTTTCTCTTCCACCCAGCACTAATGCTATGGTTGTAAATGAAGCAAGTCTAGATTTTCTCATCTCATTTACTCAACTGACTGCTCAGCGCTCAATCTCTACAAACTCTTCACATCTGAAATTACCTAATATACAAGCTGGTTTAACCAAAGGTTGAAAGTCATAGCAGTATAGACCTAGCGGGTTACATCAAACCTCTATGATCTGCATCACTTCCAGCTTCAGGCTGACAGACCTTGCTATAACTGGAATAATGTAAACCTACTCATAAACACATTTCAACTGCAATGCTTCCATGTGAAACCCTGGCAGATGATAGAAGCTACAACAAACATTCAATGTCTTACAATAACTCAGTTATAAACAGATTGTAATGATGACTCAATATTACCTGTGTATCCTGACTCTACTCTAGCCTGTCAACAGACCACCCGACACCTGCCACCGACACCAGCAACCCAACACCACTTCAGGTGCCCATGGGACCACGCCCTGATGAGACTTCCCAGGTCCAGGTGAGGCAAGGCAGTGTATGACCTTACAGTTTTTGTTCAAACAAGCATGGTGCTTGTAATCTTGCCTCAGTGGTGCAACAGCTGCGATATGCTAATATACCATTGTGGCAATGGTGGACGTTAATTAGCCGTTCTGATTTACACCACTTCATCAACGTCACCCGACACTGTGGGAGTCTGGTACAGTGTTATCTTGTCGTAGCGACAGACTGCCAGGCAAATGAGCAGGACAGGTCTGTGACAGCTTGGTTCATGTTCCAATATAAACCCATCACTAACTTTATTTGAACACCCTAAGTCAACTCAATTTGTCCACACAATTCTGAGTGAGTTTAACGCTGCTTCAAATGGTAATCCAGTTCCATTACCTGGTGTCAGGCTCATGCATGAAGTTGGAAGTAATGCAGGTCATAGAGAATTGCAGCAGTTTAGACAACTCGGGATGAAGGAATCGTTGTTGGCACAGGTACTACAGATATGTACCGGAGGTGTGTTTCTGTATGCAGAAATGTACCCTAAACAATGTCCAAATACAGAAACATACCCGGTACCCTAAACTGGGGACGAGCCCATATTCCACACCCCAAAACCGAAGTCGTATGTAGTTCAACCGATTGCGAGTGGTATTGTGCATCGCGAAATATTCGTTATTGTGTATATTACAAAATCCGATGGATCTAATACAACAGTATGACAATTCTGATCAAGAAAAGGACACAATGGGGAATGGACTTGATGTAGGATATTGTTTCTGTATTCTGATCTTGACTAGGTTACATTTCTGTATACAGCGTAACTGGGCGAACGGTGCCCCCCATACAGTTCTGGGTTCACACTGAATACACAATTATGTATCTATCGATCAATAGTACATTACAAGTGCTATAGTGTAACCCATACATCGAAATAGATTTAACAAACACATGTCATGACGGTTACACCTATATCGTCATGGAAGGAACAAGTTACTCAGAGTTTTCTCATCACTGCAGTCACTTGTCATTACTAAGTAGAACTTATGAATATGGGGTTTGGGATATCGTTTCTTCCAGTGACAAACAATGGACAAAGGAATAAAAAGGTCTAATTGTCATCATTATCGCCCAAACTGCAAACTTACAAACCACATTTCTTCTAAATGTATTTCTCATGCGTCTACCTTTCCCAATGAGATCACGTAAGTTGTATCTAAGTAAACATTAAAGCTTCATGATCTCATGATACCATGTCAGGAATCACACATGTACCCACCAGATCTCATGATATCATGTCAGGAATCACACATGTACCCACCAGATCTCATGATATCATGTCAGGAATCACACATGTACCCACCAGATCTCATGATATCACATCAGGAATCACACATGTACCCACCAGATCTCATGATATCACATCAGGAATCACACATGTACCCACCAGATCTCATGATATCATGTCAGGAATCACACATGTACCCACCAGATCTCATGATATCATGTCAGGAATCACACATGTACCCACCAGATCTCATGATATCATGTCAGGAATCACACATGTACCCACCAGATCTCATGATATCACATCAGGAATCACACATGTACCCACCAGATCTCATGATATCACATCAGGAATCACACATGTACCCACCAGATCTCATGATATCATGTCAGGAATCACACATGTACCTACCACTAAAGTATCCGAAAATTTTGACCCCCATAAAACTCCTCCACCATGACCAAGGTTGATGGACATTATTTCAGCACCACCTATGACAGTTTACTTAATGACATTATGTGGTCGTATCCTGTAATGATAGAGGAGGTTCCTGACAGTGGGGAGGATAGACCAAAGTCCTGCAAGTCCTGAGCAGTCCTGGCAGTCTGGAAAGAGTGCAGGAGATGGTCACTTGTATCCATCTGTCCTGCCTTGGCATTATGACGTGGGGACGTCGATCAGCAATTTCATAATTGTTCTCATAATGTCTCAACAGTGGTTATATGATGGCAGTGGAAATGTGCAGGCCCCTGATGTTGAGACAATCCCCATGGACGATCCCAATAGCCTCATTATGTTGTGCAGTTGTGAGTCGTGGCATGATGTGCGCTTCATTAGCCGTTTAATTTTTTGAATGATCAAACATCAAACAATTAAACTTCCCAAAGTGAAAGCAGTTTTTGACATTCATTTGGTACATGCAGTTTTTTGACATTCATTTGGTACATGCAGTTTTTCAAGATGCTCAGATGTGTTGCATGTGTTCATGAATTCAATTCACTAATTACTGGGCTTGTTCCTGTTTTTTGTAGTTCCAATACATATTTGGTTTACAATGTGAACAGTTTATTTTTTGGTAGTATATTTAGTGTCCATTCCCCTTTAATTGCGCTTATTTTGCCATTTTGTTCAACCTGAAGGAATTTTCATCACATGCTCAGTGAAGGGTTGTATTGTCCTAGTGGAACACACAGCACAAAACCCCAGATATTTCAGGCAAAGAATTTAATACTCTAAAAACAACAATGAAAATTGTGGTTGCCATAGTAACTGATATTCCCAGATTGACAGAAGCAGCAGCTGTGAAGTTGCCATGTGCTTGACAAGAGACTACTGCTTACTCGGCATTGTGGATCTCAGTCAGGCAATACTGTCAACGTTGATAAGCAGGAAACAGATTCACTTTAATTAAACAACTGTATTGTTTAGCGTTTCAATGGTAGTTTTGTTATTAATATTTTGGGTACTATTTTCCATTTTTACGCAGGTTTACATGGTACAGAACACATCTGACACATCATCACTTCATCCGATGTACAAGCTCATCACATGCCATCACGTCATGTCATGTCATATCGGGTACATAAAAGCAATTCACAAAATTCTTATTTTCTGTACCAGTAGAGATGTCCGGATACACTAATAAGCCTCATATATATTATCAACAGTTTATGCAAATATATACATTATTTATCAACAAAATCCTTGAAAACCATTAGTACAGATGGCAAGTGACAAATATATTTATCATAACTGTAGGTAGTACAACTGATATATTTTGTGGTATCATAATATGTTGTAATATCTTTTTGAATGTATTTGATGTACTGAGTTGTTGTTTTGAATGAACATTTACAAAAGGCATGCTTTACCAGTAAGATAACGGCACTAACAGGGTTGTTGTTTTGAATGAACGTTTACAAAAGGCATGCTTTACCAGTAAGATAACGGCACTAACAGGGTTGTTGTTTTGAATGAACGTTTACAAAAGGCATGCTTTACCAGTAAGATAACGGCACTAACAGGGTTGTTGTTTTGAATGAACGTTTACAAAAGGCATGCTTTACCAGTAAGATAACGGCACTAACAGGGTTGTTGTTTTTATCTTTAAATGCAAGCAGAATTGTTTTAATTTGATCTAATGTTCGCTTTCAACAGCCATGATTCTAGGCCATCTAAATAACTTAATTGACAACACACTCACAAAAATTAATATATAGGTTTCTGTTTTACTATACAAAAGGATGATAACAAAGAATCTATATAAATTGGCTGTTTTATGACAGTCTGCAATCCTTCAGCTACTTTGTAGCTCTCTGTACTGCAGGACTGGAGGTTAGGAGTGGTGACAATTTAAAAAAGTATTATGAACAATCTTTTTTCTGTGATGAAGTTAACGAGTATATAATGATTTGAATGCCTGTCATGGAGCCACACAGTCATATGACAGGATCTACTGCTGATATTTGTCAGAAGCTCCAATACAGATACAGAAATACATTGTACTACAAAGAAAAATTGCAACAAAGTATTGCTATTTGTGTGGAAAAATGTCATGTTATGTGTAATGTCATTACTCCAAATGAAACATCATAAGAGCTGCATCAAATAAGTAAATAAATATACGAAGATGATGAGGGCATACTTGTAGTGGTTTTCAGCTAGTGTAAGTTTTCATTGCACAATCTGAAAACCCACAGGACATACATTGCAAGATTCTGAATCAGACAGTAGGGGATATAAATTCCATCACTAAATAATTTACTGATTGTATATCTTCAGGGAGCAAAAAACCCAACTAAAGCTTGCCAGAGAGATCACTGACTTCATATTGAACATATTCTTGAAGTCTCGAGATGCGGAACGGGATACACTGATGTTGGTTTGGTTTGTTGTTTAATGCTGCACTCAGCAATATTCCAGCTATATGGCAGTGGTCTGTAAATATTCAAATCTGGACCAGACAATCCAGTGATCAACAGCATGAACATTGATCTACACAATTGGGATACAATGACATATGTCAACCAAGTCAACGAACCTGACCACCCAATCCTGTTAGTCGTCTCTTATGACAAGCATGGGTTACTGAAGACCAATTCTAACCCGGCTCTTCACGGATCCAAGATACACAGAGGCCTGGTTGTGAAACACCATTAGCAAGTCTCCTGGAGCTGGTGTCGTCATGGTGACAATGTATCATGTCAGGTTTACACCAAGGAGGATTCTCCAGTGTTTTTTGTGTTCTTTTCCTGAAGACTTAATGTCTCAGGACTCTTTGATAAAATAGATCCCTGTAAACATATCTTTGGTAAATCAGTGACAAGGCTGTACGTGTGTTAGTGAGTGAGTATGAATGTGTCTGTGAGTGTGAATCTGTGTGAAAGTGACAATATGTCAGTATGAGAGTGTGAGACTGTGTGCATGTGAGAGACAGTGATTTAGTTGGTGAAATTGGTGAGGTGAGGTGAAATTGGGTTTAACGTCGTGCTTGAGAATATTTCGCTCATATGACGACGTGCATGCGTGTGTATGTGTATGTGCGGCTGCTTGTACTAGCCCAGACTGAAGCTGGTTTTATAGTGCTAGCCCACTGAGATACCATGCCGCAGTGAAGCATGAATACCCCACTCAGACACATTATACTGTCTCCGAGCCGACCAGTCCTTGTTGTACCCATTAATGCCGAGAGCCAGACAGGGACCAACAAGTACCATATTTTAACGTCTTTTGGTATGACGCAGTCAGGGATCGAACCCGCGACCTTCCCATCTCTGGGCGGACGCTCTAACCACTACACCACGGAGGTGGTTGGTGAAATGGGACTGGAAGAAGCAAACAATAATAAACCAAGGACAGATTTTCATGCCATCTTACCTTCAGTATACCTTCTGATGATTGATGTCTTGCCTGTGGAAATAAAATGTTGAAACAGAGTAATTGAATTGAGTTCTACTGCAAGTAATCAGCCAGTCATTTATTACAAGAGGGGGATCAGAGGTTTTTCATTTTTTTATGTAGTGAAAATAATATCAATAACACTTCCTAATGCTTGTCATAATTTTGACGACCTCTCATAGTCACCGTGCAATTTTTTCATGACACTTCCTGAAAACAAAATGTTGATCCATAGCATTGGGGCACTTTGTGAGTCCATCTAATTGTCCATTCAACTTGTAATAAAAAGTCCCACCTGTTGCATGAATAGATTGTTATTAGAAAATAGTGCCTGTGTTGTTGATATGTACTGGGTTGCTATTACAATGATTGAATGTCGAGCAATAGATAGTCAAGTGTTGTGATACATGTGTGTTGCTGTAGACAGAGGGAGACACCTGATACCGAGGTGCATACACAGGTGGTGACTGTAGGGAATAGCAAACACTAAATGCATGTAGTTGATGAGGTCATAGTAATTCAAGATCAGTTTTCAATATGTCAGCTGAGGTACAACAGCCAATTTCAACAGTTTTCAGGACAAAATAGATGAATAACATTAATTAAAAAAAACAACTTTCTAGAATACATGCTCCCGTGTTTAAGAAATTGTCATGTTCTACATTCACGTATAGTTTGTCGATTTACTGAAACCTTTTTTTCTATGGATTTTATCGATTGAACTTTCCTTCTGCTGATAAAAGTGTTCGATAACACACTCATCTCAAAGTTTTCAAAACGTTTCCACAAAAACTATTTGAATACTTTAATCTTTGATAGAGGAAATGTATTTCGACCGGCGGTTTGTATTGTTATCCCTGACATGTCGAACTCACGGGACTTGTTGTCCAGTCGAGTGTAAGTAATTGCTCGATCGGGGTGGACCTAGCTCTTGTCAGTTATTGACTGTCATGTATGAATCAAGTTGTGGAACTTCACGGCATACTTGAAGGGTTATCTTACCTACACCAAACTCTCCGATTACGAGTACTTTATACAAATGTTCTTGAACGCCACCTGAGGCTGTTGCCGACTTTTCGCCCGAATCAGCGGCTGTGGCCGCCGCCATTTTGCACGGTCATGTGCTGCTCACGTGATCCAAATAACACCAACAGACCACGCCCACTCACAGAAACATCGTATCTCCATGAACACATATGGACCTCACTTCTGTAATGTTTATTACGTGTGGACGGAAAAATAGAACATAGGATGATATATACGACTGGGAGAATTGTTTGATATTTTTTGTTTTGAGCTTCGGATTTCAGTGGACAACATTTAGGTTGGAACAGTGGGTAGATCTTATACTGTGATCAAGTTGCTGTAAACAGATACTTATTCGAACATAGTTTGTATCATGTGTGTGAATATGAATTTGAGTAGCTGTACTGACGATAACAAAAAGATATCAGGGATATCACATGAAGTATGTGCCTGGAGGAGAACACATTTCTAATCAATCTTTATATTAGAATCACCTCGTATTATACAATATATAATTTGTTGCCACACACACACACGCACACGCATACAGATGTGAAAACAAGTTTTGCAACTACCCATTAACTGTTAACCATAGCAAAGGAACTTATCTAAACCTCAGTTTCACTTGCTATCTGGATAAACTGACCATCATTAAAGGAATTTTATTAGATGGCAAAGTTAAACGCAAAAAGAACGAAAAACTCTGGATCGTATTCTGCGACCTATAATGTCCCAAACATGCTCTATGAGATTGAGGTCTGGGCCCCGTTCCTCAAAGCGATCGTAGCGCTACAACAGTCGTAAGTCTATGTTAAAGTATGGGAGTTACGATCAACTTTGCGCTACGATCGCTTTGAGGAACGGGGCCCTGGGCTCCAATGGGCAAGCTGTACTTGCCACCGCCTCCTGACGTTAGAAATCATCAACGGCGCGTACACGGTGGCCCAGCATTGTCGCCCATGAAGACTGGCCTTATGTTCAGAGGATGGTCATCTAAATGTGGGACAACAACCCGATCGATGTCAACAACCCGATCGATAGGATGTCAGTGATGTACCGTTGTCTATTCAGATATTAAATGTCAAGTTTACAGTACCGTGGAAAGCACTCCCACACCGTCACATTGTACGGCCGACCAGTCCTTGTTACTTGCTCCAATACCCGTTGTACAAATATGTCAGTATTTCCGCGGCGCCCAACAGCACAAGCTCGGCCATCAGTTAAGAACAAAAGACCAGTGGTACCATCCCCATGATGCCGACCTTGACCCCAAGCTGGACGTGTTGCTTTGTTTTCTTGGGATAACAACAGACGCATTGGCGGATCCGACGCGGGATCCGCGTGTGTTGTGTTGTGTTTGTGTGTGTGTGTGTGTGTGTGTTTCAGGGGTTCGAACACCCCACCCCCTTTTGAAAATGACTGAAGACCACATTGAAGTCAATGTTTTTGCATTGGCGGAATGTGTGCGTGCCTGCGTGCGTGCGTGCGTGTGCGTGCGTGCGTGCGTGCGTGCGTGCGTGCGTGTGTGTGTGTGTGTGTGTGTATATCCTGGATCCGCCTATAGATGAGACGTATAATGGTTGTATAATGGGTTCCAAGTTGTCGAGCTGTAAGAACAGTTTACTGAAACTTGATATTTGTTAAATGATGCTCACACTTGACCGTAGCACGTGCATATCTAAAATCAAAATATTTATGATATGGTAATAAAAGGGCTACGTGGGACTTGCAAAACATGAGTTGCGATATGTGTTTCCATGTGTATATATTTACTGTGTTTGGATCCTTGGACAACGTGATCTGGGGAAATACGTCCACTGCGGGCTTAGAACAACTTGCAACACTTTGTTTACAATCTCAACGACCATTGCCTGCCCCACAACTTGCGTATGTATGATTTTACAGACGCTTCAGTCAGTTCTGTTGTCAAGAACAAGTTTTTAAGACACTCCACAATGATAAGAGAAATTTGACTTTATCACCGAAAACAGAACTGAAAATGTCTCACTATTCCCTATATCACTGAACACAACGCGAGGTCTTCCACTGTTTCAGGTTCACTTTTTTTTGTATCCAGTCTTGAGACAACATTTCATGAACAAGGGATCAACTGGGAGCTGTTTCCCAGGCAACTTGGCCAATAAAAGCAACAATTGCATTAGGGTGTTCTACAGTGCGAGCAGGCCCCCCACGGGAGACTTGATTGGACATCCGTCAATGTCAGTATGATTAGATATACTGGTGAATTATGGTACTTATTACATAACATGTTGATCTATTTGAGGGGCAGATACTGGTTTCTAATGATATTAGACTCTTTATAAACCTTACGACCGCACAATGGTGGGAGGATGGAGCACTGCTTGAAGGTTCAATACACTGATATTTCCCTGCTAGAACCAGCTCGGCTACTATGTTACTACAAGTATATCTCCCCTCTAGAACCGGTATGCTACTATGTTACTACAATTATATTTCCCTGCTAGAACCAGCTCGGCTACTATGTTACTACAAGTATATCTCCCCGCTAGAACCAGTATGCTACTATGTTACTACAAGTATTTCTCCTCCGCTAGAACCAGTATGCTACTATGTTACTACAAGTATATCTCCCCGCTAGAACCGGTATGCTACTATGTTACTACAAGTATATCTCCCCACTAGAACCGGTATGCTACTATGTTACTACAAGTATATCCTCCCGCTAAAACCGGTATGCTGCTATTTTACTACAAGTATATCCCCTCTCTAGAACCGGTATGCTACTATGTTACTACAAGTATATCTCCCCGCTAGAACCAGTATGCTACTATGTTACTACGTATATCTCCCCGCTAGAACCGGTATGCTACTATGTTACTACAAGTATATCTCCCCTCTAGAACCAGTATGCTACTATGTTACTGCAACTACATCTCCCCGCTAGAACCGGTATGCTACTATGTTACTACAAGTATATCTCCCCACTAGAACCAGTATGCTACTATGTTACTACAAGTATATCTCCCCTCTAGAACCAGTATACTATGTTACTACAAGTATATCTCTGCTAGAACCGGTATGCTACTATGTTACTACAAGTATATCTCCCCTGCTAGAACCAGTATGCTACTATGTTACTACAAGTATATCTCCCTGCTAGAACCAGTATGCTACTATGTTACTACAAGTATATCTCCCCGCTAGAACCGGTATGCTACTATGTTACTACAAGTATATCTCCCTGCTAGAACCAGTATGCTACTATGTTACTACAAGTATATCTCCCTGCTAGAACCGGTATGCTACTATGTTACTACAAGTATATCTCCCCTAGAACCGGTATGCTACTATGTTACTACAAGTATATCTTCCCGCTAAAACCGGTATGCTGCTATTTTACTACAAGTATATCCCCTCTAGAACCGGTATGCTACTATGTTACTACAAGTATATCTCCCTGCTAGAACCGGTATGCTACTATGTTACTACAAGTATATCTCCCCTCTAGAACCGGTATGCTACTATGTTACTACAAGTATATCTCCCTGCTAGAACCGGTATGCTACTATGTTACTACAAGTATATCTCCTGCTAGAACCAGTATGCTACTATGTTACTACAAGTATATCCCCTGCTAGAACCAGTATGCTACTATGTTACTGTTACTAGAAGTATATCCCCTGCTAGAACCGGCATGCTACTATGTTACTACAAGTATATATCTCCCCGCTAGAACCGGTATGCTACTATGTTACTACAAGTATATCTCCCTGCTAGAACCAGTATGCTACTATGTTACTACAAGTATATCTCCCTGCTAGAACCAGTATGCTACTATGTTACTACAAGTATATCTCTCCCCGCTAGAACCGGTATGCTACTATGTTACTACAAGTATATCTCCCGCTAGAACCATAGTATGCTACTATGTTACTACAAGCAGTACATCTCCTGCTAGAACCAGCTCGGCTACTATGTACTACTACACGTATATCTCCCTCGCTAGAACCAGTATGCTACTATGTTACTACAAGTATATCTCCCTGCTAGAACCAGTATGCTACTATGTTACTACAAAGTACATCTCCCGCTAGAACCGGTATGCTACTATGTTACTACAAGTATATCTCCCCTCTAGAACCAGTATGAAGCGGTATGCTACTGCAAGTATATCTCCTGCTATGACACGGAACCAGTATGCTACTATGTTACTACAAGTATATCTCCCGCTAGAACCAGTATGCTACTATGTTACTACAAGTATATCTCCCCGCTAGAACCAGTATGCTACTATGTTACTACAAGTATATCTCCCTGCTAGAACCAGTATGCTACTATGTTACTACAAGTATATCTCCCCTGCTAGAACCGGTATGCTACTATGTTACAAGTACTAGAACCAGTATCTACTATGCTAGAACCAGTATGCTACCTATGTTACTACAAGTATATCTCCCTGCTAGAACCAGTATGCTACTATGTTACTACAAGTATATCTCCTGCTAGTATGTATACTATGTTACTACACAAGTATATCCCTGCTAGAACCAGTATGCTACTATGTTACTACAAGTATATCTCCTCCTGCTAGGAACCAGGTATGCTACTATGTTACTACAAGTATATCTCCCCTGCTAGAACCGGTATGCTACTATGTTACTACAAGTATATCTCCCCTCTAGAACCGGTATGCTACTATGTGCTATGTTACTACAAGTATATCTCCCTCTAGAACCAGTATGCTACTATGTTACTACAAGTATATCTCCCTGCTAGAACCGGTATGCTACTATGTTACTACAAGTATATCTCCCTCTCTAGAACCAGTATGCTACTATGTTACTACAAGTATATCTCCCTGCTAGAACCGGTATGCTACTATGTTACTACACGTATATCTCCCTGCTAGAACCAGTATGCTACTATGTTACTACAAGTATATCTCCCCGCTAGAACCGGTATGCTACTATGTTACTACAAGTATATCTCCCCGCTAGAACCAGTATGCTACTATGTTACTACAAGTATATCTCCCTGCTAGAACCGGTATGCTACTATGTTACTACAAGTATATCTCCCCTCTAGAACCAGTATGCTACTATGTTACTACAATTATATTTCCCTGCTAGAACCAACTCGGTTACTATGTTACTACAAGTACAGCTCCCCGCTAGAACCGGTATGCTACTATGTTACTACACGTATATCTCCCCGCTAGAACCGGGTATGCTACTATGTTACTACAAGTATATCTCCTGCTAGAACCGGTATGCTACTATGTTAGTATATCTCCTCCGCTAGAACCGGTATGGTATGTTACCACAAGTATATCTCCCTGCTAGAACCAGTATGCTAATGTGTTACTAGAACCACAGTATGCTACTATGTTACTACAAGTATATCTCCCTTTGCTAGAACCAGTATGCTACTATGTTACTACCGTATCTCCCTGCTAGAACCGGTATGCTACTATGTTACTATAAGCAATATCTCCTGCTAGAACCAGTATGCTACTATGTTACTACAAGTATATCTCCCCCTAGAACTAGAACTGGTATGAACTACTATGTTACTATGTTACTACAAGTATATCCCTGCTAGAACCAGTATGCTACTATGTTACTACAAGTATATCTCCCTGCTAGAACCGGTATGCTACTATGCTACTATGTATATCTCCCTGCTAGAACCAGTATGCTACTATGTTACTACAAGTATATCTCCCCCTAGAAGTATGCTACTATGTTACTACAAGTATATCTCCCCTCTAGAACTGGTATGCTACTATGTTACTACACGTATTCCCCGCTAGAACCAATGTTACTACAATCTCTCCCTCTAGAACCGGTATGCTACTATGTTACTACAAGTATATCTCCCCTGCTAGAACCGGTATGCTACTATGTTACTACAAGTATATCTCCCGCTAGAACCAGTATGCTACTATGTTACTACAAGTATATCTCTAGAACCTGCTAGAACCGGTATGCTACTATGTTACTACAAGTATCTCCCCTGGCTGAACCGGTATGCTACTATGTTACTACAAGTATATCTCCCTGCTAGAACCGGTATGCTACTATGTTACTACAAGTATATCTCCCGCTAGAACCAGTATGCTACTATGTTACTACACGTATATCTCCCCTGCTAGAACCGGTATGCTACTATGTTACTACAAGTATATCTCCCTGCTAGAACCAGTATGCTACTATGTTACTGCAAGTATATCTCCTGCTAGAACCAGTATGCTACTATGTTACTACAAGTATATCTCCCCCTCTAGAACCAGTATGCTACTATGTTACTACAAGTATATCTCCCTCGCTAGAACCGTGTATGCTACTATGTTACTACAAGTATATCTCCCCTGCTAGAACCAGTATGCTACTATGTTACTACAAGTATACTAGAACCGCAAGTATATCTCCCTGCTAGAACCAGTATGCTACTATGTTACTACAAGTATATCTCCCCTCTAGAACCGGTATGCTACTATGTTACTACAAGTATATCTCCCTGCTAGAACCAGTATGCTACTATGTTACTACAAGTATATCTCCCTGCTAGAACCGGTATGCTACTATGTTACTACAAGTATATCTCCCTGCTAGAACCAGTATATCTCCCGCTATATCTCCCTGCTAGAACCAGGTATGCTACTATGTTACTACAAGTATATCTCCCTGCTAGAACCAGTATGCTACTATGTTACTACTACAACCGGTATGTATATCTCCAAGTATATGCTAGAACCAGTATGCTACTATGTTACTACAAGTATATCTCCCTGCTAGAACCAGTATGCTACTATGTTACTACAAGTATATCTCCCTGCTAGAACCAGTATGCTACTATGTTACTGTGCTAGAACCGTATGCTACTATGTTACTACAATTATATCTCCCTAAGCTAGAACCGGTATGCTACTATATACTCCCTATATCTAGAAACTATGTTACTAGAACCAGTATCTGCTACTATGGAACCAGTATACTATATCTCCCCTGCTAGAACCAGTATGCTACTATGTTACTACAAGTATATCTCCCCGCTAGAACCAGTATGCTACTATGTTACTACGCTAGAACCCGCTAGAACAAGTATATCTACTGGCTAGAACCAGTATCTATGTTACTACAAGTATATCTAGAACTATGTTACTACAAGTATATCTCCCTGCTAGAACCAGTATGCTACTATGTTACTACAAGTATATCTCCCTCTAGAACCAGTATGCTACTATGTTACTACAAGTATATGCTACTTTCATGTTACTACACGCATATCTCCCTTCTGCTAGAACCATCTCCCTCGCCAGAACCAGTATGCTACTATGTTACTACAAGTATATCTCCTGCTAGAACCAGTATGCTACTATGTTACTACAAGTATATCTCCCTCGCTAGAACCGGTATGCTACTATGTTACTACAAGTATATCTCCCTGCTAGAACCAGTATGCTACTATGTTACTACAAGTATATCTCCCTGCTAGAACCAGTATGCTACTATGTTACTACAAGTATATCTCCCTCTAGAACCGGTATGCTACTATGTTACTACAAGTATATCTCCCTAGAACCAGTATGCTACTATGAACCAGTATATGTCCTATGCTACTATGTTACTCTAGAATGTATGCTACTATGTTACTGCAAGTATATCTCCCGCTAGAACCGGTATGCTACTATGTTACTACACGTATATCTCCCTGCTAGAACCGGTATGCTACTATGTTACTACAAGTATATCTCCCCTCTAGAACCAGTATGCTACTATGTTACTACAAGTATATCTCCCCGCTAGAACCAGTATGCTACTATGTTACTACAAGTATATCTCCCTGCTAGAACCAGTATGCTACTATGTTACTACACGTATATCTCCCCGCTAGAACCAGTATGCTACTATGTTACTACAAGTATATCTCCCTGCTAGAACCAGTATGCTACTATGTTACTACAAGTATATCTCCCTGCTAGAACCAGTATGCTACTATGTTACTACAAGTATATCTCCCGCTAGAACCAGTATGCTACTATGTTACTACAAGTATATCTCCCGCTAGAACCAGTATGCTACTATGTTACTACAAGTATATCTCCCTGCTAGAACCAGTATGCTACTATGTTACTACAAGTATATCTCCCCGCTAGAACCAGTATGCTACTATGTTACTACAAGTATATCTCCCCGCTAGAACCAGTATGCTACTATGTTACTACAAGTATATCTCCCCGCTAGAACCAGTATGCTACTATGTTACTACAAGTATATCTCCCCGCTAGAACCGGTATGCTACTATGTTACTACAAGTATATCTCCCCGCTAGAACCAGTATGCTACTATGTTACTACAAGTATATCTCCCCGCTAGAACCGGTATGCTACTATGTTACTACAAGTACATCTTCCCGCTAGAACCAGTATGCTACTATGTTACTACAAGTATATCTTCCCGCTAGAACCAGTATGCTACTATGTTACTACACGTATATCTCCTGGCAACTGTTTTACACCAGCTATATGTACCCGTGTTTTACATTTGTGCCTTTGCATGTGTTTTGTAGTGCCACCGGTAGGGTAGGATAGGTTCACCTTTCGTGAACACTTGGTATCATCACCATTTAAAAGTGCTTCACAAACACATGCCTTAAACTTACATTTCTTATGAATATGGAAAGTTTTTTTCTTGCTTCATTTATTTAGTTCTATTTAAGATTTGTCATCGATACAACCACATAATGAAGTGAGCTCGCTTCAGACGCTTTTTATTGAACGTTTATTAATATAGTGACTACGCAAGTCAGCTGAATGAAATTACAGAACTGATATTAATTGAAGTTCATATTGCCAATTTCCCGTTCTCATCGCCAAACGCTAGCTGATGGAGTGAAATTCAAATTTGAATTCTCTAAAGCATCAGGGACGGAAATTGCTATAATTGATAGAATCATTGGCTTTGACATTCACAGAAAACTCTTCGTTTACTTCGGAGTTTAATCTCACAGGCATGCGTCTATTAGCCACGTCAACTCAATCAGGAATGGCGGACCCCGAACACAATGCGTCGTCGTAGTAGACGTTCCCCACCGAGGAAGTCACATCCCGTTCCCCGCTGTTCCGAAAGATCGAAGCCACGATGTTGCTGCAGATCTGTACCTTGATGAATGACTACAGCCATGATATTAACTGCACTGAGAGTTCACAGCAGGGCACAATGGTCCAGTGGTCAGCGAATCACTGCATTGGAAGGATTAGCGTCTGTACAAACCCGGTAACGTAGTCAGCCAGGAAATGGAGGGGCGCTTTACCGAGAACCCTTTTTTCCACAACTGCAGCTCACTGTCTCATTGTTGTCGTCACTATTGGCAAAGGGTATGAAATTTGATTATGATCTGAGGGCTTTTTCAAGATTGAGGAAGTGCTGTCTATCAAGTATACGACTTATCAGTGAAGGCTGAATGGACACGATAATGGTGCAACACCAGCTGGGTCTGTGGAGGAATTCTGGCAGTCCTGGGAACGATTCCATCACATTTTGTAGAGAGCAGTACGTGGAGAGCAATGGTCTGAAGGCGGAAACAGTTAGTCCCGAGTTGTGTTTATCACATTTCAGTTGAATAGACGAACCAAGTTTAACCAGCTTAAGTTGTCTCCCAGCTTTCGGAGAATAGATTAAAACTGAATCCAACGCAAGCGTAGAATTATTTGGCAAATTTAGATGACCTCAGCTCCAGGAAGTAGACATTGTTTCTGGGATCCATTTGGGTTTCACGTGTTGTTTTGTAGATATACGTTTCTATTAAGATCAGTTTACAGACTAACTGTTCTATACAAGACACTATTCGCGTAAGAAATCGTCTCTTTACAAGAATGAGAACCATACCGGTTTTCATTTCACTTAAATGTTATGATCAATCATTAACACATATGGCTTTATGCTTAGTCATGTACAGATGAAAGGTGCGGTAGGGTAGCCTTGTGGATAACGCTTTGATTCGTAACTCCCGAGACCCGGGTTCGATTCCCCGACATGTTGATGTTGCTTGAAACCCATTGGTTATTGCTGTGATTGTTGCTGAACGCGGACTTATGCTTATGTCATTTGGTCAAAAAACAGTGTTAGAATTGATCTTCAGCAACCCAAGCTTGTCGTAAGAGGCGACTAGCCTGATCGGGTGGAAGGCTCGCTGACTTGCTTGACACATGTCATCGTATCCCAGTTGCGTGGATCGAA
Source organism: Haliotis rubra (assembly GCF_003918875.1). Lineage (NCBI taxonomy): Eukaryota > Metazoa > Mollusca > Gastropoda > Lepetellida > Haliotidae > Haliotis > Haliotis rubra. The sequence goes on along the minus strand of NW_025766558.1, from coordinate 2,502,397 downwards.
AACATTGATGAGTGCGGCGTTAAACAACCAAAATACCATATCTAAAATATAACCTTCGCATCACTATTTATAAATGTATGGTGATTTGTTCGACGATAAATAATGCGTACTTTGTACAGGAACCGTAGGAATAATATACCGTTATACTATGATCACACCTGCCTATAGTGTATGGACTGACATACAGGGAACGGATGCCGTCTGTCCATTTGGAAGTGAGGCATGATATAGTCTCTGTCTCTGTCTCGATCGATCTTGTAGCTTGTAGGACTGTGCGAGGTCGGAAGACTCTCATATAAGGTGTTGGTACACTCTTCCGCTACAAGTATTAAAGAAACAAACATCTTGGGCTGGAATAAAAGTCTAATAAAAACTTTATTATTTTAGCCATAGAGATTAATCATGGTAGCACTCCAAATATGGAATGGCCAATTTGCGTGGCCCAGCATACTACACCTATAAAACAGAGCAGTAATAAAGGTGGCTACCACGACGGACAACCCCGGTGGTGGCTTCATGCCGGGCCAGGACGAGCAGGTCAGAGGGATCCTTCTCAGGAGTCTCATGGAGGCTGGGCGACGGTCTACCAGTGTCGGCATACGAACGGCGGCTGCGCATTCCGACACAGTAACCCGTTATGTTTTGGAGTAATTACTGCGAGGATATTAGCGTTGTACAGACCCCGTATTAATACAGGTCCCTTGTGAATACATCCAGCCAATACAGGTCCCTTGTGAATACATCCAGCCAATGTCTCCGCCAGCCGACCTTCAGAACAGCTTCCACTATAATCGGCACTGACGGATCGCTGATGTGGTCATTCTGTCAAGACGTGGTTTGTCCCGTTGTCACAGACCGACAGCAGATTTCTCTCATTAGCAGCTGATAACTTAGCCTCACTGCTTGTTTTAACTACCCAGACTTGAACGACGTTTGTTTAGATTGTACGTACATCGACCATTCTGGAAATACCAGAATAGCATCACTCACAGGGACATGTTTCTATACCAGTGACGTCACTGAAGGAGAACCTCGTGAACCAGTAGCCCTGAGCGCCACAGTTGCGTCCCATAACGGTGGCAGGATCTGCTCATTATAACCAAAATATTTCTCGAATATAACCATTTGCATGAATATGGTAAACACCTAAGACCTGTGTCATTTTAGAAATTTAAGTTTTCCTCCCAAATTAAAGTTGTCACACCGTGAAAGAACGAAAATAGTGTTCACAGAAGCGTAAATCCAGTTAATTTATTCACTCGTTCTCTCGCTTTTTCATTGCAGTGATCAAAACCGTTTGAATAATACGATAAAATGAAACATTCAAATACACCAAAGCCTTTCACAATGAAAGGTAACGTAGCACCAAAGCTACACGACCCCGCGTTTTCACAATGCCTTCAAACAAGCCGTCTTTTGCTTCAAGATAAATCAATATTTTTCATGCAAACAGGAAAAAAACAACAAAGGACCCCTCGCCTTAAGCTAAATAAGCCATACCGTTGACATGTTTTTATCACTACCTACTGATGTCGTGTAAAAAGAGTAGAGTGAAAAAAATAACCGTAGCGTTTGCGATAGATCACCATATGACGAAAAAACGTATTGTGATCATCTGTGTGATGAAAAAGAGTGTTCTAGTTGAGTGGCGTGTTCCTGTACTGGCGCTAGTCTAACAAGACCAAGAGTGCAATTGGGTGCATATGGTCACATTTCACGGAAATGACCCTCTTGTTGCACACCCTCTTAACGATGATTACACTCCGTGTTCAAGAGACGATAATTCAGCGTTCAGCAACCACCACATTATCGGCTCTATTAATCCTACAATCAACTTAAACACGCAAATTACGTTTTACATCACGCTCATTAAGGTCATCAATAAATCAAGAAGGAAACGATTCCTCCAAAGAAACCTTCAGAGAAAGTCATATGCGCATAAAACCCAAATACAAGACATCCATTGTTTTCTCAGCTTCAATCGTCAGAACAGATTGCCAGAGATGTTTCAAGGTTTTAAGTTTCAAAGCCAATTTGTATGATGTAAATTAATTTAGAAGCAAGTGAGTAGGTTGAAATGTTCCAAAATTCTGCCAAACTATGGTATTGCCAGATCATGTGTTAACCCATTAGTCCTCTGAATGGGGTCTGTGTACAGCAGCTTGCGTGACCCAAAAGCTTCCGTGAATTAAATACGGCAACGTAAGCCTTATATTCACAATCCTAATTTCTGTACTGTCACTGAAGCGTTGATGACGTCACTTTACGCGGTCAATACCATTAAAGGGGAGGCAGCAGCACGACTCGGTACCGCCATTGGTCCCAGCATCAAAGAATCTGTCGATCCTATCGTTCTCGCCCATAGCACGTTTGCCCACATCGTTTTTTTATGCCATGTTCTTCGAAAATATCTGAGATTCGCATATGCTTTCACGTGGCCGGTCGATAACTGGTTTCACTCTCGGCAGGAATGCTGCTTCTCGAAGACGTAACACTTATTGTATGAAACACTTCAAATACGACAACATCCCAACTGCGTGAAAAACGATAAAATTACCGGGACGTGTGCCTCTCCGCCACTGATGACGACATCACGTATGAAACAAACAAAAAACGTTCGATCTCTTAATCAAATGCTCATAAATTCTCGGAGTAAACGCTTTACTACAAAACCTGGATACTCGCTCTAATTACCAGATCAATAACTCCCACTACCAGCGCGGAGGAAGTAAGGGAGGTAACTACCGTCGGAATGAATGTATGTCAGAGAATTGGTAGAAATCGATAATTCCGGGTCCACCGAGTCACGTGACCCTGGTACTGCTATTCTAACCGTGTATTTACATGGAAAAGACTGACCTGTGGAAGCGATCAAAACACCTCCGTCAACTTCCCGTTCAAACACAGGGTAAGTGTATCTATGTTCTCTAATACACATTTCTACTGATGTTTACTGTGATAGGAGCGTGTCGAGCGTGATTTCCACCATCGTCGTCATTCAAGAGTCTTATCTTTAGGATTTGATGTATCCGAAAATGGTCAGCGATGAGCTCGTATAGACATGATGACGATACTGGAAATGTTTCAGTTCAGTTTCCATTTTTCATTCTTATTATCTGAAGGTTAGTAAATAACTTTTAGGACCACAGAAGCGTGTTGTGTATGTAGTTCTCATATAGCGTCTTGTGAATTCCTTTACTGTCAAGTAACGTCCGATTCTCACTAACCTTGGATGACATACCCAAGGGAGCTAACCTACGACAGTATCGATCCCTGGACATATCAACGTGTTTGGTCAAGCATGCGGGCGAAGTACTTAATGCTAACTAATTCGGATTCATCTGGTGAGCGCTTCCTTATACCCTGGAAGTGAGTCTGTCTCGCGATGTATTGACGGAGGGCTCACAATCGCCTCCCCCCTCCCCCCACAGTCAGGACAGTCCGTTGTAGTCCGGCGCTACAGGTTGTAAGGACTTGCTCTCAATTTCGAGGCATTGCGGCGGAGGGATGCTTCGTTTGTTTTATTGCCTTGGTTTAGAGAGCGCGGTGTTATAAATGAAGGAAATGGTTTCTCCAAGAGTACATGGCGCGGTGTGGTTATGGGGGAGGAGAAAATTGGAATTGGTGATGACGGTAGGGCAATTCCTTGCTCAGTTTGAACTGTGATCAATTTATGTTCCTGGAGTTGTCTTTGGAGATGTGCTTTAAAGTGCCACTCGGAACGCTACGTCCCAGGAGTAAGGTTATTTACCCACTATAATTGAACGTGATGTAAGATACATCCAGTAATTAATTTATTTCGGGGTTAGGAAGTCGACTCGCGTCTTTCGCCGATAATTGAGTTTTGTAAACAATGATAAGTTTTTTACGTAGTGGCTGTGTTCTGTCGTTCAGGAAAGACATAGAAGGCGTGGTGCCAGAGTGATTATTTTACCATTGTCTGGTGCTGAGGCTATATTCAGTGTTATATACGGCAGCCCCTGTAGAGCTAAAAGTTGATAGGTCCGTCTATGCTACGGTCGTTCTGGTAATGGTGGAATGATACCAATGACACGTACGGAGCTCCATGATTGTGTTTGCAACCCTCTACTATTATATATCAAAGCTGTGCCTCGCGGATTCCGGGTGGAGACTCGCTAATACTGCTTCCTGTTATTGATGCCGTGGAGTCGGCAACCTTCCCCATTAATCTTCATGTGTTGATATGCTGCTATTGAGCTGGCGTGTCTCCGTGTGGTAGCGTCTCGCCTGCTTGTTGAGCAGGGATGATAAACTGCCAGGCAAATTAAAGTATACATACAAAATTGGATCTAGTCCAAAACACATCTACGATACCGTATCAATACATTGCCATAAAATATCAATTTCTCATTTATTTGTAGCCAACATCAAACAGGATTTATTCCTTCTTTTGCCCGGCAGTTTAGAAGAGGTGTTGTCAAGAGGTGCCGTCAGCAGTCACGACATTGTCTACCGTAGCCATGACGCAAACGTGCATGCCACTGTCGTCAGTATTCGCTTATAAGCGTCATTGTTCAATGCATTTAATAGAAGACAAGTAATCCTGAACGGTAAACATTGTATATGTTGCGTCCATGTAAATGGCAGCTGTAAGTTGGACAAAGTACTGTGACTATGTGTCCCAGTCCACCCAGCTGTGAATGGGTACTTCGTTACGATGAGAAAGCCACAATAACTCGGTGCGCCTAATGGCAGCAAGAGTTGTATACTCCCCAGGGAGCTGAGATTGATAATACGATGTGCCGTTGAGATTGACATCCAATGATCGAGGGAAAAAATACCAGCGCATTGAGCTTGCACTAGTTGCGTGGATATGTGCGCTATATAAATATCCTATAATAAAAATAAAAAAAAGCTGTATCGCCGCACCTTACAATGCTGTTCTTGTCTTATAGGCTAGGCCCCTGTCCCTCCAACAGTCTGCCCACTGCGGCCATCCATGGGGTTCAATAGGTAACTAGACTTTACTTTTGTAGGAATGCATTTAATATGGTGTATTTAAATACATCGTTATAGACTGACTTGTTGTCTCAGCATTGTGTGCCTATGAGAAGGTGTCTCCTTGACGCGCCGATCTCAAGGCAAGGGCCATGTCGTATGAGAAAATATTTTTTCATCTGTTCTACCTTTAATACGAAAAAACGTTTATATCGCAGAAGGTCTGACCGAACATATTATAGTATCTCACAATAAGCTAGCCCCAACACACCTTACCTCGAATGATACATAAATCCGTAGCCAATTGCGATTTCATGTTTTTGCTCGAATAATTAGGTTACTTAAATGTTTGGTTATACATTTAACTATTTCATGCACAGTTATGACATTTGGTGTTGCAAGCAGTGAAGTTCATCTTCTACAGCGTGAAGCATACCAAACAGGTGAGGTGAGGTGAGGTGAGGTGAGGTGAAATTGGGTTGAACGTCGTGATTGAGAATATTTCGCTCATATGACGACGTGCATGCGTGTGTATGTGTATGTGTGGCTGCTTGTACTAGCCCAGACTGAAGCTGGTTTTATAGTGCTAGCCCACTGATATACCATGCCGCAGTGAAGCATGAATACCCCACTCAGACACATTATACTGACTCCGAGCCGACCAGTCCTTGTTGTACCCATTAATGCCGAGCGCCAGGCAGGGACCAACAAGTACCATATTTTAACGTCTTTTGGTATGACGCGGTCGGGGATCGAACCAGCGACCTTCCGCTCTCCGGGCGGACGCTCTAACCACTACACCACGGAGGCGGTCTGCATACCAAACAAGCAAAATCTATTACATTCCAGTCATTTCCCTTGTGAATTAAGTCAACAGTACCTAACGTCTCTATTGTCTTTCAAAGTAGAAGGCAAACATTATCAATCACAACAAATGCTTCAAAGTACAAACAAGAATACGGAACTGTGCTAATTTCTCAATCTGCAGTCATCAATGAGTTCTTAACGACTATAAGATGCAAACACCTAATTTAAAGGAGATATACCTGTTGGCATCAACACGGTGATACAGACATCAAATGGCAGCTACCTTAAATCACCACATTTCACCACTACATCAAAAGACATATGAATTAAGGATTTTTTATAATAATCCGTTGGTTACAGCCGAAACAACTGACAAAGCTGATGATACGACAAGCAAGTGAAAACAGCTGTTAATTTCTCCCTCGTTAGTGGTGATACTCGCCAGTCACTATAGCCAACAAACGCACACACCCTCATCGGGGGATCTGGAGAGCCTGCAATAATGTCCCTTTCTCATGCAACAAATTCATAATGTCATCAGTCTAATTGCTGACTACCGGCTCTTCCAATCTCGCATATCGCCTTGTGTTCGTGACTCGCTCCATCATGCAATCAGCATATACAAGTTCCAGCATTCCAACGTCGGATACAATAAAGCCAACCATTAAATTGAGCTTTCCATTCCTGTTTGCAATACAAAGTTACTCATAGCCATAGCCTGGTCCTGTGGTGAGGCTTTGAATGAGGCCACTTGACTTTCTAAACGACTGCCCCTGAGTCAGTATGACTAACTGTACATATCTAGATTACGATTCAGCTGTCAACACTACATCTAGTTCCTACTGATGCAGTGTTCTCTCATCTTCAACAACGACCAAAGGGATTCCGGTATGGAAGTGGGCCCCAGAACAAATGCTGGTCTGTCATGGCGACCAAACGGATGAGTTGGTCAGTCTCGGGGACGTAGGTGTCATTGTGACCAATTGTGACCCTTGAGGTGGAGCGTTGTTCGCTGGATTACCTAGTCAAGGTAGTTATAGGCCGGTGTCATGTTGCTGGAATATTGCTGAATAGAGGTTAAAAAACAAACGCAAACAGTCAAACTTATATTGTTCATGGGAATAATGAAAACTGCGCCTGCAAGTACACACGTGTGCTACAGACCTACATAAATGGCCCTGTAATTTAGAACGTATTGTACTTGAGATCCATGAGACACAAAATTATTATGGCTTTAGGTGCATTGAGTGCTTCTGTGAATTTATATGGATTCATAAACCTTTGTACGCATCAAATGTCGTATGCGGGTAAAGAGCGCCCGCGTCCCATCCCTGGCATTCACGATAAAAGGGTTCAAACAACGAGATATATGGAAAGCCATCTGTCACAATTATACATCCATGATAAAACCGTGCGTGGTAATCTCCCAGTGCACGTGCCAGCGTCATTATACAGTGTTCTGTGCTGCATCAATAGCTGTACATCATAATACGTCTATGCCACGCCCGAGCAGTTTCAGCCGTAGTCGTAGTCGTAGTCCCATGCTGTCACCGCTGCATACGGGATCAGTTGCAGTAATATGTGATGTCAGGTAGACGCTGAGACGATCGATACCTGTACAGGAACTATCCTTGTAATTATTCCTTGCATCCCCCTACGTCTGTCATATCGTCCTGATTCCAACCCGGTGATTGCTGCCAATTCTTTATTCCCAAATACCACAAAAACTAAAACTGTTCAGTGGAATTATTAATGGCTGTTTCAGAGGCCCTGCGTGAACTGTAATTTGAGACCAAGGATGTTTGATGACTTCTGTCTTAAAAGACAACATTTTTATAACTTCTTTACTTCTGTCTCAACTAGCTTCAAGAAGGCCTGAGCTAAACGAACCCGATAAACTCCATGTTATTTATTCCAGTCGAGTGGTTCTTAGTCCTCTCAACATGTTGCTCAACGCAGGAAGAAGTCCTTGGTCTGCACAGAAAGTTAATCTTATCCGACCTCTGATTTCTGCTGCTTCCATGTGGCCTTAAGGCGGGATGACGTTTTCAGTGCCGAATAAAATCAAGTAGAAAAAACATCTTACAGGTGTCATTGAATCATGTGAATCTTATCAGATTACTTGCATCAACACTCCTCCAATCTCACGCGTCTCACTGACAAAGCTAAAAACGAGCTCATTGGCCTCTGGAGTTACGGTGATGGATGATCCAGAGCAACTTCAGTATCGACATGCAAAACAATGTAAAGGTTTGCCCGGTGCTTTGTAACTCTTTCTTGTTTAATAGCATAATTGTCGAAAGCAGTAGAAGACGTATCCTTGTAAAACAGCCATCTTCAAACGTAGGGTTAAATATAATCTTGCCGGATCTGAGGAGCACGGAGACGCAGTTCGAGTCTGTTGGGACACATGGGGGAAAATGTTTTGCTGATAATGGTTTCTAAATCATTCCATTTTATAAAGTGTATGCAGAGAGCCAGCATGTTTCATAACTTGATGCTTTGTTTGTTTCTCAATACGGATCTCAGTCTAAATAACAAATATTCTCTTAAACAAAACCTGAATGGTATCGTAATGTATACATATGTAGAAGCGACACATTTCACGATGGATTAATGCATCAAAATATGTTTGTTGAAAAATAATGATGACTGCATTGTTGCAAGGTGCGTTTGAATTTTTATTATTGATAACCAAACATATCTGACTTTAATATATCCCTCATGGCGGTGACTGTAACTATGCTTTCTAAACCAGCTTTAAGCTCGTTTTATATTGCATTCTCAATCTTTGTACAATATGTCTGTTTTTAAAAGTGTGTGAGTAATTGGAGAGTAATGTGGCTGTTATAACAATCCCGAGGCAGTAGAGAAACCTAATCTTCAGTCGTGGTGTAGAATATCTGGGTTCGAACCCTTTACCTGTGAATGTATGGAGACTCCTTTTGGAGTTCCCGTCGACAACCAGTTCAATGACATTTCATCCAGTTTCAGAGTTGGGTAATGGCATGGTTCCTGTATGAACTGCCCCAGCATTGATGAAAAACGTACTTGACCATATGTGGTAAAAACCTGAAAGTACGTTGTGAAACGACATGGATCGCCCATCTAAATGGTGGCTTTGGTAAAATTGCACCAGCATGCTTTCACGGCCATCAACGCTGAGGGAAGAAATATGTAACATTTTGTAATAGATTATGCTGCAGTATGCTGACAAATGACCTCATTCTTCCAACTCGGACATTTGTGCTTCTGGCTTAGTATCTGACCGATTAGTCGTCTGCTGCTCTTTGACAGCCGCCATCTTGAATGTTGCCCTTTGAGGCTTGAAATTCTCACTGAAGCCGTAATGTAACCCTCTCAAGACCTCCATTCCATGTATTTTTTGTCTTGAATTATGTTTCCACAAAACCCCACTAGATCCCCAGAAAAATAATTGTGGTATTGATTGTAAGCTCTTCGTACCTGCGGCTACGCATGTGCCCAGGATGAGTCATGGCGACACCCTCTGTATTATCTCAGCAAATTGGAAGGTTGTATGAGTCGTATTTTAAAAGTGACCTGTTGCTGACCTACAATCAATGGACGCATATTTGACTGGGGACAGATCCTTGATGCTTTCGTACAGCAAGCGTTCAATTATAGCATCCGATGAACGTCAACTTTGCTAATAAAGGGCTGAGAAAGGCCCGAATTGAACTTGCACGTAATTAGCACATCACAAGCCTCGCTTCAATAGACGCATTAAATGAACGATAAATTGGTTGCAGAATATTCGTTATGATTATCACGACAAATAGATTACATTTTGGTCGACTTATGACTCGATTGGACTTTACACGGAGTGACAGACTTTAATGGAACATGCCTGTCACCAGGAGGCCGAGGAGTGACTACATGTTAGTTCTAGTGTCAACAGATGCTGCAGACAGTTTCAATGCTGACAAAGTTCAAATAGGCTCTGAAAATAGTTGATAAATAATTGATGCGCCCGCGCCACATAGATAAGAATTTTCATGGATGTGGCATTAATGTCACGTAAATAAACACATTTCTTATTCTTAAATATTTACATCTAAGTGGCCTTGATACTTACCTTCTTCACCTGCATCGGATAGAGGGAAGGCAATGACTGAGGAGGATACTTAGCAGGACATGTTTGTACGGCAGCGGTTGAGGGTGTAAATGTCCAGTGATGTCTACCTTCAAGGCAATGAGTAAGGTGTATATTTGTAATGAGATGTTTGTAAGGCAGTGGTTCAGGGTACAAAATGTCACATGTTACAGTTAAGGCAATGGTTAAGGTCAATACCTATTTAGGTGCTGACTCCTGTTGACTGTCAAATGTTCCGGAGGAGACGTTTGTAAGGAGATAATTGCAAGGAGATGTTTCTAAGGTGATCATCGTTCCGATGGTTAATTATGGAGATAAGTTCAGGATGATGATGAAAAAGGTATGCCTGAAAGGCGAGTCCAAGTGCTTCCAAGCTGATGATTGTTGCGGGAGCTTTGCAAGGGGGCAGTTGCAGTGTGATCCCCGTCGGGTGGTGAGCATATATAAAATGATGTCAGGTCGATATCATAATGGATGTATTGAGTGTTTTGCAACCTTGTAAGATGATAGTGGAAGGTTCGTGTGAGGACTGGTCTCCGCGCTCATTTACTCGCCATGGAAGCTGTTTCGGCAGATAATCGACACTGGCTTTTACCCTGGCGCTGATGTTCTATATTAAGCCCGTATTTATCCAGCACTGTTTCTAATCTACAGGCATACATTCCCACACACTGTCAGATGAAAGGAGAATGTGTTCCTTGTTAAGAATGAAGCGTCATACCAATATATAGTTTCCGTATCCTTTATCCAAGATCTAAATATACCCTTTAATAAAATATTTATTCTTGTGTCTAAGCGAGAATCCGGAACACAAGTACTTTTATGAGTCTAAGCAACAGAAAGCCTTCTAATTCTGGCTTACTTCTCATCCTTGAGACCAATCAACGTGGATTATATACACTTACCAGGTCTTTTAATGTACATTGGTTATCAATGAACTACTAATGGTTGTGCTAGATGAACCTCGCTACGCGACATCCATAAATCCATGGTTGGGGATTGTATGGGATTAGCCCTCCAGGACTAAGGTAATGACCTTGTGTCCGGCTCGACCCAATATTGTGTTTTGTGTTGTGATTGTAAACGTCTCATTTGTTAATGATCTCATATGTGCTACTTTCAATAAATAACATAGCCCACTTGAACAGAGCTTGAAAATATGTCGTAGTATTTCTGGCTGGCAGAGATAACCGTACTGGAGAACGGTTATTAATGGCTGACATCTGACATATTCTTTCAAGATGGATATTGTTTCTCGCTATTTCCCTTTCATGCCTTTGATGGTATTGATTTGATCTACCCTGATAAGGAATGCAAATAGAGTGTCTGCGTCAAAATTGGCGGTATTTCAGCCATTTAGCAACGAATGCAGAATAACAAAGTCTTGTTGAAGTTATCGCAGCAATCCATTTAGTGTTTTAATCAATACAATGAGATACTGCTCGTTTCTGTATTTTATTCTGAATTCACGACCTCGCGAGAGGTTTAGGGAATCGACGGCGTAGTGTTAGAATATAGAGCAAAAACAACAGTTTTTTTGTACACATCAATACGATACCATACAATACAATACCGTAAAGGTGCTAAGATCGTATACAACATGTTTTCTTTACACATCAATACAATGCCATACCATCTCAGTCCGGACGGCCATGAGTACAGGGCTTAGATTTTCGAAGCTCTCAGCGCTAAGATAGTCGTAAGTGCCATACATTAACATCAACTTACTACTATCTTCGAAAACAACAGCGCTACAAGAAAGCTTCGAAAATCTAGGCTTACAGGATTAACATTAACTTACGACTATCTTAGCGCTAAGAGAGCTTAAACAATAGGCCCAGGTTCCTGGGAACCTACGCTTGTTGTAAAGGCAACTAATTAGATCTGTCACTTGATTGGAAAAGCATGTCTAATTTGGTAGATCGATGTTTATCATGCCAATCACAGGATTGCCTGGTACTGCATCAACACCATATTTGTAGAATCCTTCGTCTTATGGCTGTAATCATGAAAACAATCATTCCATCTGACATACTCTAGCTTACACAGAGAGAAATAGGATACACTGGGGGAAATGTGAAGAACGTTCTGCCAAGAATGTTTCACCATTTATATTGCTTTATTCAGAGCTCTCAGTGAGTGAATGAGCTTTAGTTTTACGCCGACTTTTAGCACTATTCCAGCAATATCACGGCGGGGGACACCAGAAATGGGCTTCACACAATGTACTCATGTGGGGTATTGAACCCCGGCTTTTGGCGTGACGAGCGAACACTTTAACCATTAGGCTACCCCACCAGCCCCAGAGCTCTCAGACAAACAGCGATACGCTCTTCACAAACAGGAACGTGTATGAGTCAATACTGATGGTGATGTTGTTTATGCATGAAACATACAATACATATGCAAGATATTTAATTGATTGATGTTGGTCACATGTTCCATCAACTGGTGTAGTGTTCAAACGCAACCTTTATACTGTAAGAGCTTTATACAAACATTTTATAAGGCTTCACAGAAATATCATTAAAAAGAAACTAAAAGCAGAATATACGTGCAAGATCACGTGTAGTAACAATGGCTGTAAGGGGTCAAACGTCAGTCAACATTTTGACGTACTTTTGTCCACTTACTGGGAGTGGGAAAATGGCGAGACTGCACGCTGCCACTCGCAACATCTCCATTGGACGTCTGGGAGTTGGAGAGTCCCAGTTTGTAGTACTTTTCATTTCAATGTACTCTGTGCAAAGGATGTGTAGAACAGTGATAACAGAACACATTGGCCATCAGGTGGCATTGATCTGACGTACGTGCCTTGACTTTACAGTCAGTATTGCCATTTTTGCCTTCACAGAACATTCGACTATCAGCATACTACTGGCAAACAAGGATAAGTTGGACCGGCGCAGATTACGCGTTTACGAGAAGTAGGCGGTGCACGGCAATGAGCAAACCCATTTGGTTTGTGAAAGGTAGAGCACAGATGTAGGCTAGTGCACGTGCATTGCGATGAAATTGAACCCGCGCGTAGCTGCACACGCCTTGCTCATAAGCCTCTCACGTCGGTGTAGCTAGTTGCACTACACTTGAACGAGGACAACCTGGGTCCCTCTTTGCTAACAATGGCAACCGCCAGTGGGCGGCACTCATACATGCTAATGCGGGTCAATTGTCAGGTGCTCAACTTATCCTTGTTTGCCAGTAGGTCTCATCCTAGTATCAATCAAAATGTATGAGATATGCAGAAATAATTGACCATCGGAATTTCGGTTCTTCTTTAAGCGTACACCTATCTCTGAAACGAGAAGCCAAACATATGTTCGGATACCTACAACCTCCAGCATATTGGTCATCCTACTTATTGTTGCGTTATTTCTATCCCTGAGTATACGCACCTTCCCGTTTGACGCTATGACATTTGTATGAAGCCATGTACTGATTGTATTGTTTGTTTCAACCGGCTGTGTTGGTCATCCTACTCATTGTTGCGTTATTTCTATCCCCGAGTATACCCCTTCCCGTTTGACGCTATGACATTTGTATGAAGCCATGTTCTGATTGTATTGTTTGTTTCAGCCTGCTGTGTTGCTTGCCTCACAATGGTAAGCTAAAGATATGTCGACAGAGAGGACACACATACGTCATGCAGAGTCCAGCAAAGGTCAACAATTGCTCGAAAACCGCTGACAGTAATCCGGGGTAATACCATGCTTTCTACAGTTCTTCATCACGAAGACACTGCTGACGGATGGATTTCAACTTGATTCTTTTAATGAGATGTTTCGTGCAGATGATGATACCTGTAGCTAGACTTCGCCTGGTAGAATATACAAGTTGAAATTCACACGTCAGTTGTGTGTTTATTGACATTTATCAATGTACAAGTGCATATCGATTGTTCAGTAGTTGTCCAAATTGATGTGTTCTTTTCAGTATTTCATAATGATTTAACAACGGTAGACACTCTTTACGATGCCACAATATGGCTGAAATACTGCCGATTTAGCGTTATATTTTAGCCCACTTTCCCTGTCAAAACGTCAATGGTACAATTCCGAATGTATAATAAGCATGACTTTATATATCGTTACGACTGCTCAACTGAGGCAGGGTGTTCGCGAAATTGTGAGCACAAGCACTTGCAAAGTCACACGTCAACTGTTCATCCGAACACGGGAAAATATGAGGTACATCAAGATGAGTAAATTTGTCGGATCTGTTTTGATCAGTGAAGTGTCAAATTTGGCAACTTCCCTAACTATCAACCATAAAAGTTTTGAAATTTTCTGTAAGGGTCTGCTAGTTCACCCTAACGTTTACACTCTCACTATCTTCTCATATGTCCTAGATTTTACGTATGTGATAACGATAACCTGCCGTATATCGTTTACACGAAATATTACATTACAAGTGAGACCACCTCATGCTTCCATACCACCCTGGTTGATCAGGGTTACAACACTCTGCGTACGTCATACTTTTCAAAAGTTTTATACAGGGGTTATACAAGTGGACAATCCCCTATTTGGATTTTTTTTCGGGTGAACAATTGACTTGCCTTTGCATGTGTTAGTGACGCGTGCCGCCGACAGAGCAGCATGAGCCTACATTGACCCAAATACCTGATACCATCACTAACTGATTGTGATTTATATACACAGGCTCTTGATGTTGTCTGTGATTTTAATGAGAGTTAAAAGGGTTTGTCGCTTTTATATGGAATTATATATATTTACATATATTTGAGTTGTTAAGGATTATGTTGCATTAAATCTATATCCCAGCTTTGAAAGGGTGCAGTTGGTTACTTAATGTTACACTCCTGACCTGTATACAGCGAGAGATTGAGGGGCGCTATTAGTAGCGCCTTGATCGTTAAGGTTCGAACCCTAAGTTAATCGATCAATGAAAAATCATTTCAAAGATGAAATTTATGATTGGTCCGAGTACACAAATACCGGCTTTTGTGTACGTAGACGCCAGACTCCCGATAGCCGCGCTCCGCCAGTTTCATCTATCTCCACACCAAGCTGCCAACAGTCTGATTGTGGAGACATATTGCTACCGGGATCCTCTGCTGATATAGACGTACCCCACACAGTTTCACAAAATATCGATTTAAATTCTCAACTAGATGGCTGCTGGACTGCCAGAGACGGGTGAGATACACTCCCAGTTGGGTCTACGTTGCCAGCTGAGGCCAGGACGGGAACGGTGGGATCAATATCCCATCCATCTTCCTCCTGTTCCCCCAAAACACTCCCTCCCCTTTCTAGGCAATTCATCGAGGGGCATGAGGCCTACATGTCGGGGTGTATACGGGTCGGGTTAAGGGTGGATAGTGGTGGAGGCTACAAGCTGGGGTTGGTGGGGAGGAGTACGATGAAGAATACAGTTCGACGTCTATGGTCGGGTTAAGGGTGGATGGTGGTGGATGGTGGTGGAGGCTACAAGTTGGGGTTGGGGGAGGAGTACGATGAAGAATACAGTTCGACGGCCGGGGTCTATAAGGATGGTTGGAGGTTGAGGGTGGGATGGTGGTGGAGAATACTACAAGCTGTGGTGGATGGGGGTGGGAGTACGATGAAGAATACAGTTCGACGGCCGGGGTCTACGGGTTAAGGGTGGATGGTGGTGGAGGTCAAGGATGGATGGTGTTGGAGCCTACAAGTTGGGGCTTGGGTGGAGGGGTGTGATACACGGTCGAACGTGAAGGTTGGAAGCTTGAGAGTCGGGGAGAGAGGAGCCTAGGGGTCGGGGTTTAAGGTGTTACGGTAGAGCCTTCGGGTCGGGGGAAGGGGACAGATGGAGTCTACAGGTTCGACCTTGACGGTTAGAGGAAACTATGTTATGGAGCCTGTAGGTCGTGGTGTAGGAGTTGGTGAGTTGTGGTCAGATAGAGGGACGAGGAAGGAAGCCAACAGGTCGAGGGAGCAGGGAGACTTCATTTCGAGCTTGAAGGGGCCGGGGATGAGGTGAAACTACGGTGAAGCTTACAGGTCAGGATGGTGCGTAGAGGAAGTGAAGCGTACTGGCCGGGGAAACTACAGGTCGGGCGAGATGATGGAGGTTAATGAATGTTCTGTAAAGACGACGGCAGTGGATACTCCAGGGACTTCAAGTGAAACCACTTTTGAAGGAAAAGAGACTTGACGTTAATAAACTTAGGGCTTTTAGGTTCTTCATACGTTTGACCAGAGGAAATCCTGGGAATGCTATGATCAGTGTAAGGGTTGTGCTGTTGGGGTCTGCCCTACTTTCAACAGTATTTCCCTTATATCACGACGAGTCTGCTTGATGCGGGAGGAAGCTATATTTGAACAGCGACGTGGGTGTAGGTAGTTGTTTCCGTAGAGACAGCTACTACATGGCGGTTATTGGTGTAGAACAGATGCCAGCCCAATCCTCATGCTGATCAGTTCATGCGATGTTAATATGGATACAGATTTACCAACGTCTTACACAATCCACGTCAAAATACCAGCGAATCAACATGGCGACGTTGTAACGGGGACACGCCCGGTAACATCTTATGTTCATCTGAACATGATGGAAGGCATTGTGTCAGACACGCGTGCATTAACACAAGGATAGAACAAGACGATATGGATCGCTTCAGACTGAATAAAGGTCACATTAAACCGTGATACCTTTTATAGTTGAATACTGGTTGTATCTGATGAAAGAAGCGACATACGCCCACGACCAGAGGCCTTCAGTTTACTTGTGTGTAATAACAGGGTTCTCGGGAACAGCGGACTAATGCAAGCATGTGTCTGGGCCGCTGTATCCAGCTGATACACCGTCCTGGCTTCTGACGAGGAAGTCCGACCAATACCACATCTCCTACAATGCCTCAGTTTACGAGTGCAGATTGGCAGGTGGACAGACCACCGCCACAGGCTATAGTTCCATCACCGTCTGTCTCCATCTACATCGACGACAGCCAACACCACGCCATCATCACTTGCAGGTCATGTCAAGATGGGCTTACCATAGAAAGTTAATGTAACGATTGGTAGACGTACATGAGTAGCTGATTAATTTCAACTGTTTAATCAAACCAATTCTAATATTAAAAAGACAATAACCAGAATTGTATATGGGTTTGCTTTAGTGTGACCTTCGATCAAGGTCAGTGGATTCGATATATGGCTGGACCTATGTTATAAGTTGTGTTGGAATATATGCTGTGGATCATAACAAATGTGTCATACAAAGAAATAGTTCCACGTGAGTCAGTATCTCTCTGATTTGATGTGGGTATCTTGTAACGATAACTTAGAAATGTTTTGAGAAATACATTGTCTGTGTTTATTGTCGGACACCACAAAGGAATCTAGTGACTGATACTGTGAGCACTAAGCCGCAACATGGGGTTCGATGGTATGCAATTCAGCAAGACTGACCACCCATCCATTTGGCTGCCTCGCAGGTTGCCGATGCCCGATTTTCCAACCAGGAAGCCCGATGGGGCATTAACCTTGCAGGACCCAAGGGTAAAAGAGTTATCAAAGCTGGATTTCACGACTTGACTGCGTACACTCTTCGACTGATACATTATCAAAGACTTAATCTCTTTGCAATGTACGGGCATAACAAACAGGTCTCCCCTGTGACCGCCATCGGTGTTTTGGTGTTTTACGGCGATATGAACTGGAATAGAATCAATTTGTTACGCGAGAGGCATGCAATATCGTATTGCTGGGACATCTCTAGTCAACCGATCTGTATCTGGTTTTAGAACCACTGGGCTGATACACAGATTCTTGCCGAGGCATGATAACGTCTCTTGCCCATGTCTAGAGCGTTGGTGCTTCCTAGTCGCATAACAGTTTAACATCGATGTACATACTTTTTACTTAAGACTCTTAACATTTAATAATGTTTTCAGTCTTTTGATGGAATGATTTCAAAACTATTACTTAAGTTTCAATCCTAACGAACATTGTAGTCAAACTAATGACCCCAGTGTGTACTATATCACATAGAGTATGAACCCCTGTTCTATGTATCTCGAGTAGAACTATTCAATATAATCCCGTAGCTTATAGCTTCAGAGGCTGTCTTGATCAAGGATAACGATCTCGTAAAGATTGCATGTTGCGACTAGAATCATCTAATTTACATTCTTGACAAAGGACAGGCTTATTACAACTCCAGGACACGTTGGAAGGTAATCTATTATGATTATCGCTAGACAAATTACATAATCACTGACTGAAAGTTTTACTGGGTCGATGACGAGTGAAGGATAGCTGTCGCCTCAGGAAGTTGGAGCTGGTCTGTGACATAAATAAGATCACATTCTCTTTGAAATTCGGAGCTGCAAGTCAGAAAGCCTTGTAAGACTTAATAAATCATTTTGATAAATATGTCTGCTGACATCCCCATGGAAGGATATGATTCTGAAATCCGAACTGATTACCCAGACAGGAATCCCCTAAAATCCTCCTCCGCAAAATCCAACTCTCTTCGTTCTTCTGAAAGTAAAAACTTCTTTTCACTTATTGGGTTTTTGTTCAGTGCAGCGCGGAAAAATCTCCATGGGTGTCAGAAAACTACGGAGAAAATTAATATGAAAGGAAGGAATTTTTTTCTCCAACTGTCTTCTTCCTTTCCATAACACAAAGGCGTCAATCTATACTCAAGCTTGGGGTGTTCAAGTCTCTCTGACCATCTAGCAAATGATGATAAAATAGCGATCACTTTGAGTACTCCTCATCGCCAAAGTGGGCAGGAGTATTCTGACAATTACCGTGAAACGTTATTGAACAAAGTTCTTTTTAGAGAGAAATATGCTGTCGGAAGATTGCGTTCTTGGATGAATTTGTTGCCGAACAGCATCATTTTGCGTGGTTTCGTCACACTTAAGAAGGATTTCTCAAGGAAATCCAGGGAAATGTCATTGTTGTGTAGGAGATTGATGGCTGAGAATGTATTCCTGTCATAGCTTCAGTAACCTGTTGGACGTGTCAGGTGACATTTACAATCGATGAAAGAATTACAAAAACAACTTGTAGAGCGAGGTTAACTTAAATTATTTTATAAAAAAATGAATAAATTGCGAAACAGAAATGTGTTTAATCGGATTGAAGAGTTCCTCCTGAGACAAATCCGTGTTCACAGAACCAGAAGCGATCACGTTCTTGTTTGTTTTTGAAGGAATACATATACTTTTATTCCAACTGTACATCTATTGTAACATTTGCAGATGAAGGGATCTGTATTCATTCCTTGTGTTATTTTGAAAGAAAGATTATATATTCATGTCGTTGAGAATCAGAGATTTTAACATTCCAACGTTCAATTAGTTTTAGCTGTGAAAAGCAGAATATTCGTTTTGTGATAGACAGTAGAACGTATTGTTTCCCTTCAGCTGCTCTGTCTTCACATCCAGTGTTGTTAGTTGAAACTTGAGCAGGTTGGTCTTCACACTCAGTGCTGTCCGTTGAAACCTCAGTATTTTGGCCTTCACACTCAGTGCTGTCCGTTGAAACCTCAGTATTTTGGCCTTCACACTAAGTGCTGTCCGTTGAAACCTCAGTATTTTGGCCTTCACACACAGTGCTGTCCGTTGAAACCTCAGTATTTTGGCCTTCACACACAGTGGTGCCAGCGTGAAGACCTCAACAGCTTGTTCTTCACATACAATGATGTACGCGAAGACTTCAGTATCTATTTCCTAACACACACTGCTGTCCGTGGTAACCTTAGCAGTTTGTTCTTCACATACAATGCTGTTCGCGAAGACTTCAGTATCTATTTCCTAACACCCACTGCAGTTTGTTCTTCACCAATAATGCTGTTGGTGAAGACCTCAGAATCGTTTTCTTCACACACAGTGTCGTCCGTGGAGATCTGAAGGGTCCGTCCTTCACAAACAATGCTGTCCGAAAATTCTCACATGTTCTACATATACAACGCTGTTATTGGAGCTTTACATCCAATGATCTGATGGAAACTGCGCTGCAGATCAGGCCTTCTTCCATTCTTGTTGTAAGATGGAACTGAAACGAGGATTGGATGGTTACAATTTATGGACCCTTCTGTCATCGTTCCCGCGTGGTGGGCTCAAGTTCTGGTTTCTCTGGTGTTTACTGGCTGCCGTGATGTAGAGTAAAATCACTCACTCACTCCCCCACTCATTGTCGTGTTATGAGCCCCACTGAGGAGGCTAACCGTAGTATACGGGCAATCGGCTGATAGAGCCAAACAGAAGGCATGTTTCGTAACAACTTGAGCACGCTCATTATCTCCATAACACTTGGATGAAAAGTATCTATTGCTTCTCCGGTGTTGAGATGAAAGTGTCCAATCTCGTTTCCATTCCCAAGCCATTACTGCAATATTGGCGAGGTAAAGTGTGCACAGAGAGACGATAGGCTGCTGGCGTGAGATTGACTTCCGCAATGGTGTCTATCACTGAACACTGTTGTTCTATTGATTACAGACGGTTTGGTTTCTCACTCCAGGGGTTGATTAAGAAGGCAGGACAGTGATTACAGGGGCAAACTGAGATTTCCAGAGATCAGTGGGCCTGCCTGCTTCATCAGGTCAGTCTCAGCCGATAACACGCTGTTCTTGAAGCTCCTACCAGTCCACAGCCCTGGCTATAATGCAGTACATACACAATAGCTTCAAACTAACCCCCGACTTTGATTGCTCTAAATTGGTTGGTATCTGGAAGCTTAGAGAGTTTTCACAATGATGCTCTGGCGATTTCATTAGGCCAGGCCGTGTCCTGGAGGACAGAGATCTTTCATTGTACGATACTGTTTTCGGTAAGGCAAAGCAGTTTCAGGACGCTCCTCTAGACGGGTTTGTTTTTGAACCTATTACTTGGTCTGGTTGTAGTCGGCCTGGTGACTCTTCAGCAGAGACAGCAAAGGGGAACATCTGTAAAGCCGGATGTCTAAGTACCGAGGTGCATGCAGGGAGAGGAGACCCGTAGGGGTGGTGACTCGACACCATCAATCCACTTCGTTTTTAGATGTCGCTGAAGCATTCGGGATCAACAATAGCCAACGGCGGCATCGCCACGGCTGTCTTGGTGATCTGTAGCCTGGTATAGAGATCCGACCAACTACCACACTGTGTTGGAGTAATTAGAAGTTTCAGGTCATTTTGCCCCAAAACGTTATTTGCTGGTCACTGTTGGGATGAGCAAAAGTCATCTGGAAATGTCACAGGGCTTAGAAGAACCTAATCAGCTTATTACTAGCTTTTTCATTCAGTCTGCTTTAGAAACAGGACTACCCGGGGAGAATGCGCTATCAAAGGAAATCTTAATTGGAAATATTTTTTGTTGGTTGAAGATTGAAGGTTGAAGACTTTTTGAATACACTATGGCTATGAATAAGGTAAAGGTGCGTACAGTAATATAGGATTTCAGTCAGTGTGAGTTATTTGTCACATATTGAAAACAGTTGTTTCCACAAAAACAAAAATATTCTCGCTGGCATCACCATGCTGACATGATGAGACTTGTACACTGACCAGTGGACCGGTGTGTTTAGCCTGAAACCTCGGGTACCTGTAACCCCTGGTACCCCGTACCCTTACCTCCTGCTGTATGTACCCCCTGGTACCTGTAACCCCTGGTGTATGTACCTCCTGGTGTACCCCTGTACCTGTACCCCTGGTACCTACCCTTACCTCCTGGTGTATGTACCCCTGTACCCTGGTACCTCCTGTACCCTTACCTCCTGTGTATGTACCTTTACCTGGTACCTGTAACCCTGGTACCCCTGTACCCTTACCTCCTGGTACCCCTGGTACCCCTTACCTCCTGTACCCTTACCTCTTGGTGTATGTACCCCTGGTGTATGTACCCCTGGTACCTGTACCCCTGGTACCCCTGTACCCTTACCTCCTGGTGTATGTACCCCTGGTACCTGTAACCCCTGGTATGTAGTCCCTGGTATCTGTACCCTGTACCCTTACCTCCTGGTGTATGTACCCCCTGGTACCTGTAACCCCTGGTACCCTGTACCCTCCTGGTACCCCTGTACCTCCTGGTGTATGTAGTCACCAGTCCCTGTGTATGTATGTAGCCCCCCTGGTACCTGTACCCCCTGGTACCCCTGTACCTGTAACCCCTGGTACCCCGTACCCTTACCTCCTGGTGTATGTAGCCCCTGGTATCTGTATGTACTCCTGTAACCCTGGTACCCCCGTACCCTTACCTCCTGGTGTATGTAGCCCTGGTACCTGTAACCCTGGTACCCCTAGGTACCCCCTGTACCTCCTGGTGTATGTAGCCCCTGGTACCTGTAACCCCTGGTACCCTGTAACTCCTGGTACCTGTACCCCCTGGTACTCGGTGTACCTCCTGGTGTATGTAGTCCCTGGTACCTGTAACCTCCTGGTACCTGTACCTCCTGGTGTATGTGCCCTCTGGTACCCCTGTACCCTTACCTCCTGGTGTGGTGTAGTCCCTGGTACCTGTACCCCTGTACCTGTACCCCTGGTACCCCTGTACCCTTACCTCCTGGTGTATGTAGCCCCTGGTACCCTGTAACTCCTGGTGTATGTACTCCCCTGGTACCCGGGTACCCTGGTACCTCCTGGTGTATGTAACCCCCCCTGTACCTGGTACCTGTACCCCTGGTACCCGGTACCCTTACCTCCTGGTGTATGTACCCCCTGGTACCTGTAACCCCTGGTACCTGTAACTCCTGGTACCTGTACCCCTGGTACCCGGTACCCTTACCTCCTGGTGTATGTAGTCCCTGGTACCTGTAACCCCTGGTACCCTGTACCTACCCCTACCCTGGTGTATGTACCCCCTGGTACCTGTAACCCCTGGTACCTGTAACTCCTGGTACCTGTAACCCCTGGTACCCCGTACCCTTACCTCCTGGTGTATGTAGCCCCTGGTACCTGTAACCCCTGGTACCTGTAACTCCTGGTACCTGTACCCCCTGGTACCCGGTACCCTTACCTCCTGGTGTATGTAGTCCCTGGTACCTGTAACCCCTGGTACCCCTGGTACCCTGTACCCCTCCTGGTGCATGTATGTACCCTGGTACCTGTAACCCCTGGTACCTGTAACCCCTGTATCTGTACCTGGTACCCTGTACCCTTACCTCCTGGTGTATGTAGTCCCTGGTACCTGTAACTCCTGGTACCTGTGTACCCCTGGTACCCTGTGTACCTCCTGGTGTATGTAGCCCTGGTACTCTGTAACCCTGTAACTCCTGGTACCTGTAGCCCCTGGTACCCTGGTGTACCCCATACCTACCCCTGGTGTATGTACCTCCTGGTGTATGTAGCCCCTGGTACCAGTAACCCCTGGTACCTGTAACTCCTGGTACCTGTACCCCTGGTACCCGGTACCCTTACCTCCTTACCTCCTGGTGCCTGTACCCCTGGTACCTGTAACTCCTGGTACCTGTACCCCCTGGTACCCGGTACCCTTACCTCCTGGTGTATGTAGCCCCTGGTACCTGTAACCCCTGATACCTGTAACTCCTGGTACCTGTACCCCCTGGTACCCGGTACCCTTACCTCCTGGTGTATGTAGTCCCTGGTACCTGTAACCCCTGGTACCCGGTACCCTTACCTCCTGGTGTATGTAGCCCCTGGTACCTGTAACTCCTGGTACCTGTACCCCCTGGTACCCGGTACCCTTACCTCCTGGTGTATGTAGCCCCTGGTACCTGTACCCCCTAGTACCCCGTACCCTTACCTCCTGGTGTATGTACCCCCTGGTACCCCGTACCCTTACCTCCTGGTGTATTACCCCCTGGTACCCTTACCTCCTGGTGTATGTAGTCCCTGGTACCTGTAACTCCTGGTACCTGTACACCCTGGTACCCCGTACCCTTACCTCCTGGTGTATGTAGCCCCTGGTACCTGTACCCCCTAGTACCCCGTACCCTTACCTCCTGGTGTATGTAGTCCCTGGTACCTGTAACCCCTGGTACCTGTAACTCCTGGTACCCGGTACCCTTACCTCCTGGTGTATGTACCCCCTGGTACCCCGTACCCTTACCTCCTGGTGTATGTAGTCCCTGGTACCTGTAACTCCTGGTACCTGTACCCCCTGGTACCCCGTACCCTTACCTCCTGGTGTATGTAGTCCCTGGTACCCCGTACCCTTACCTCCTGGTGTATGTACCCCCTGGTACCCCGTACCCTTACCTCCTGGTGTATGTACCCCCTTGTACCCCGTACCCTTACCTCCTGGTGTATGTACCCCCTGGTACCCCGTACCCTTACCTCCTGGTGTATGTAGCCCCTGGTACCTGTAACGCTTGGTACCTGATAACAATTACCCAGGTAACCTTCCCTGACTCAATAGCCAATAAACAGCCTTAGTTTGGACATCTTGCACTATCAATGTGGGCGCTCACGACCCGACTTTTTGCAGATTTCATATAACGCGAATATTGCTGTATGTGTGAGTTTGGTTTCACACCGCCTTTAGCAATGTTCCAGCAATATCACGGCGGGGGACACCATAGATGGGCTTCACATATTGTACCCATGTGGGGAATCGAACCCGGGTCTTCAGCGTTACGAGCGTTACGTCATGTTACGGTATTTAACGATTAGGCTACCCCACCGCCCCTTTGATGCATGTGGTGTTAAATAACAAACAAACAAAAACTAGAAAATATTATGCATGAATGCATGAACCTTCGACATGCTTATGTTAGTCAAATGTTCGGTTCAATCTCAGGTATTTCAATTATATCGTATCGTGACAAATAGTGTTGGCAGAGGTTTACTAGTACCAGTACAAGGCATTGTACTGACGGATGATCACTATCGAAGGGGATCCGAGACTAGAACCCAACATCCTGGCATCTAGGGGAGAAAACCCTGGATGAAGGCGCCTAAGATCTCAGTAGCTTTCGATTTATGACTAAAGATGTCTCTGTCACAGAAGAGAACACCTCCCAAAATTGGAACGCCATATTCAGGAAAGTTTGTACGACTCTATGAACGTCTAGTGATGACACCAGGTGTTCGTGACTGAGATGTAGTTTGTCACACCACGGTGTTCGATGTAGTTTCTTGTTGTCACGAAGTGCTTTCTTTGTCTGAAATACGATATTCTGGGTAATTACAAGGGCATTGATTCTATGTAATTCTTGAAAACTGCGATGAATGTATTGACAAACATGGTTCTAACAAGCATTGCCCCATTCGTACTTTTAATCCACATTTGACTGAAAAATTGATATATTTGTTCGTGCCGTTGGTGTAAAATGTAGTTAGTATGATGTCCTTGAGTTCAGGCATCACTTGGTCCACTAACGTATTCGTGCACGCAGAAACCACTCCTACCCAGCATGCCCTGCAGTCCCGGTCATAAGTGGCTCTCGTCTGTGCGCCTGAGCTGGATACACTCTCACGAGACTTTTGCGAGATAGCCCATTTCACCCATATTTTTGCAGCCCCCAGAGCAAGTTTTGAGACTTGCTCTTGTTTGAGATCCTAATCGAATTTGAACATATAATACTCCTATTTCTTGTGTGTTTTTCTTCATGAACTCAGTTAGCCGTATTTCAGCCTACTGTCATGTGATGGTATTTCAGCCTACTGTCATGTGACGGTATTTCAGCCTACTGTCATGTGACGGTATTTCATCCTATTGTTATGTGACGGTATTTCATCCTATTGTTATGTGGCGGTATTTCATCCTATTGTCATGTGACGGTATTTCATCCTATTGTTATGTGACGGTATTTTAGCCTACTGTCATGTGATGGTATTTCAGCCTACTGTCATGTGACGGTATTTCAGCCTACTGTCATGTGACGGTATTTCATCCTATTGTTATGTGACGGTATTTCAGCCTACTGTCATGTGATGGTATTTCAGCCTACTGTTATGTGACGGTATTTCAGCCTACTGTTATGTGACGGTATTTTAGCCTATTGTTATGTGACGGTATTTTAGCCTATTGTTATGTGACGGTATTTTAGCCTACTGTTATGTGACGGTATTTTAGCCTACTGTTATTTGACGATATTTCAGCCTACTGTTATGTGACGGTATTTCAGCCTGCTGTTATGTGACGGTATTTCAGCCTACTGTTATGTGACGGTATTTCAGCCTACTGTTATGTGACGGTTTTTCAGCCTACTGTTATGTGACGGTATTTTAGCCTACTGTTATGTGACGATATTTTAGCCTACTGTTGTTGGACGGTGGGCATTTGGGGTAGCCTAGTGGTTAAAGCGTTCGCTTGTCACGCTGAAGACCCGGGTTCGTTTCCCCACATGGGTACAATGTGTGAAGCCCATTTCTGGCGTCCCCCGACGTGATATTGCTGGAATATTGCTAAAAGCGGCGTAAAACCATACTCACTCACTTATGGTATTTCAGCCTACTATTATATAAAGGTATTTCAGCCTACTGTTACATGACGGTATTTCAGCCTACTGTTACATGACGGTATTTCAGCCTACTGTTATATGACGGTATTTCAACAAACTGTTATATGCAGTATTTCAGCCTACTGTCGTGTGACAGTATTTCAGCCTACTGTTATATGATGGCATTTCAGCCCCCTGCCATGTAATGGTATTTCAGACGACTGTTGCATGACGGTATTACAGCCTACCGTTATATGACGGTATTTCAGCCTACTGCCATGATATGGTATTTCAGGCTACTATTAGATGAGTATTTCAGCCTAATGCCATGTGAGGGTATTTCAGCCGACTGTCATGTGACGGTATTTCAGCCTACTGTTATATGACGGTATTTCAACCAACTGTTATATGACGCTTTTTCAGCCTACTGTCATGATATGGTATTTCAGGCTACTATTATATGAGTATTTTAGCCTAATGTCATGTGAGCCTTTGTTATGTGATAGAATTTCAGCCTAATGGAGTGTGACGGTATTTCAGCCGACTGTTACATGACAGTATTTCAGCATACTGGCATGTGACGGTATTTCAGCCTACTGTCATGTTACGATATTTCAGCCTACTGCTGTATGAAGGTATTTCAGCCTACTGTCTTGTGACGGTATTTCAGCCTACTGTCTTGTGACTGTCTACTGTTATATGACGATATTTCAGCCTACTGTCATGTTACGGTATTTCAGCCTACTGTCATATTTCAGCTGTTATGAACTGTTATTTGACGGTATTTCAGCCTACTGTTATATGATGGTATTTCAGCCTACTGTTACATGACGGTATTTCAGCCTACTGTCATGTTACGGTATTTCAGCCTACTGTCATGTGACGGTATTTCAGCCTACTGTCATATGACGGTATTTCAGCCTACTGTTATATGACGATATTTCAGCCTACTGTTATGTGAGGGTATTTCAGCCTACTGTTTTATGATGGTATTTCAGCCTATTGTTATGTTCTTGTATTTCTGAAACACACCTGGTTGTGTTACCTGTCATTCTGTAGGTACTGAAACACACCTGGTTGTGTTACCTGTCATTCTGTATGTACTGAAACATACCTGGTTGTGTTACCTGTCATTCTGTATGTACTGAAACACACCTGGGTGTGTCACATGCCATTCTGTTTGTGCTAAATATGCCTGGTTGCTTCTAAAAGGCCTTTGGGAACTGATTACTCTGCAAACATTCCGTTGATGAAAGGGGCGAGTATTGTTAGTGTTTCGTGAATTAGCAAAGCAAATACAGATCGGACGGTAGTATTTATCCATACGGGTAGGCGGGTTAATTTGTAAATAAGCCAGACCGCTAGTTTCTACTGTCAGCACCATGCGGAAGTATCGACCCAATCAGCGGTACAGGTAGAGAGTCCTCGTGATGAAAATGGAGACTTACTGGCAGGTTCTATCCCGTCTTATCCAGCCTCCAAGCCTCGAATCACACGGGAAACAAACACAACACAGATATCTGCTTCACGGACACCGACAAAATGACGGCGCGGGGATGTGCTCGACAACACCTTCGAGGAAGGTAGAGCTATACTTGTAATCACCCAAAGCGTGTGTTTACGAGAAAAGCTGGAGAGTTATTAATCCGAACGCGCTGACATTTTGCAATATGGAGATGTCAGCTTGCCTTTATATATGTAAAATATCTGATTCCTGGACTAATATTTGACAAGTCGTTAACACGGGGCCAATACCATATGATTTGATTTACCGATATTGAAGGCGACGCTGTGCAAGGGTCAATAGCCATGTCGCTCCCGGCACCGTCACCGGTAATTAGATGCGCTCACTGGAAATTGGACAAGTACAACTGGTCAGCTAGCCCCTGGTTCATACTGAACAAAGCTACCAGGACAACACAAGATGGCCAAGCAGAGATACGCCAAGGGCAACCCTATCATCTATACGTCATGGCTTGAGAAGCATTTATTGGGTTGTATAATTTCAGCTTTGGACGTCATGTAGTCATATCTGACCTTTCCTTCTCACATGGGCTTCATCGCGTCAGATGACCCACAATGACACAACATCTAAAAGATATTATATGCACTTAGAGCGAAGCCAATTGTTATATCAAACAGCATGGAAATGTCAGCGTCATTGATCCGTCCTCAAGCAGGAGATCCGAGCTTGGCGGACTTGAGAGCGATTAGATTCCCAAACACCGCATTACTTCATCAAAGGTGCTCCTCCGCAGAGACGGGGACGTGTGAACGCTGGAAGCCGTCCCTGCTGCCGGATCAAGAAGACAAACATTTTAACGAGCTCAGTTAGGGTTTCTCCTTTCTAATGCTGTTTACCCTAGCTTGGCTCAGCTATTACGTGCTGTCAGGATTACACCATTAAACCCAAATGAACATTTTGTTACCCACCCCCTACACGCGCCTGTTGCCATGGCCTCGCTCATCCCAAGGGAAAAACTATTACAACGATTTTATTAAGTGACAGATGACTTGTTTAATTGCGTTGAATGTTGATAAATTGTGTAATTAAAATCCTGCTGTAACCTGTTGTGAAAGTCGTGGTACGTGTTAATGTCGGAGTCTGTTGTTGTGGAAGATTCTACGATCTATCATGGTCAGCGGAACATTTAAATACCATCAAGAAAATACGTTGCACGTATTCCTGTCACGTGTGAAATGATTGAACAACCAAAACCAATTTAAACGTCCATCATGAACTTGGTCTTCTTGGCACCTTACCCCATGTCCAAACTTTCACACGAATATTGCATTCTTAGACACAAAACACGGATGCTGGGAGGATTTAATGTTGTGGATATCTTTCTGTGTCTGATTCTCTGTCATAGCTGGAGGTGTTTTAGGATTTAGGGGAAAAACACCACCACCACCACCACCACCACCATCATCATCATCATCACCACCACCATCATCATCATCATCATCATCATCATCATCATCATTAAATCTGACATGGCAAATACGTATGTTAACCATGACGTCGAATTCTTTAGAATTGGTTTTCATTGAATGCAGTCGAACATCGCGTCAACGATGGTTTGTCGACTTGTCTGCAGACGGTGTTGCGTAATTGGGGGTTCTATGAGGCGTTCTAATTGGCTAATTGACCTGTCGCTCGCTTGAAAGGCCAATCATGACAGTGTTAACATCGTTTGTCTCTGAGTGATACAGTAGGCCGAGCTGATCCACATCCAACATGTGCACAACTGCTGCATTTGATCCTCTGTAGACGTGTTCACTCCGATACACAGATGACGTCCTCCCATATGTCAGCGTCATATATGACGGGCTGATACTTGATACGGCTTTCAGCTTCTCCGGCCAAGTCAGTGAATCGTCCCCTCATCTCGTTCCATCAGATTAAAGTCTCTTTAAAGAGTCTTTTTAAGGATTTAATGGAGTGCTCGTGTATCGGCTTATCGGGAGACTGTGTTTAAGAAAATAATCGCCAGGCCTTTGAAACGTATAATTACAGGACAGTTAATGCCATGACTTGAAAGTTAAAATATTTTATGAAAGATTCTAGGTATTTCAGGTCGTCTACTTTGAATACGAATAAACGTGCCTTCCTGCAGTTTTGCGTGAAGCTGGTCTTGACATTGCTTGATTATTGCTAAAATACTCCCTTACTCCTGCAGGTTAGAGGTTAGAATTGATTCTTTCCTGTAATACCTTTAACTCGAAATCACGCTTCATGTTTATCTGCCATCTGCACATGACCTTGACCTTCACTCACGTGCGCTACAGAAAATCAAGACATGTTTTATGGTAGGTTTCTCAGTGTAATTTCCACGGTTCACGAATATCCCCAGGTATTTACGTTTTAGTCCTCTCAAAGCGATTGTAGCAACCCTTGATCCAACATCTGATCACAATATTTGCGCACATTCGCTACTGCTTTACTATATTACCATTTTGTATTCAGTCTGCCATTGATGGCGGGGGAGAAATCATTTGAATTATAATCCGGCATCTCACGTTTACAGACGTATCATATTGGGATTTCTGAGGCCGGAACACTCACTCGGCATTAGTTCCAGTCAGCCCTTGACCGTATTCTTCTTGCTCTTCATTCCAGCCCAGTGTGACATTTACAGAAATTTCAGCCGCACAACTCAACAATGTTTCGTGCTGGCAGATGGCCACTTACAAACCCACTCCCAGTAATGTAGATAATCAGTAGTATGAGTCATCACGGAGGTTGCATGATGCCCTCTCAGATGGGCAGTTCTATTTCTACAAGTCTCAATATAAAGGTAGAGATGGTCAATACATTCCATGCACGTTCATAATAAACTATTGAGGCTCCTGGACGTCAGTTAGGTAATTACGTAGGGCTTTCAGAGTAAATGGTTATGAGTGTTCCATACCAAGTAGGATGTTGTGTGTGGTTATTTACAGCCTTGGTCACCATGCGTCGAATCTAACTCTCCAGAGGATGAACCACAATCACCATTTCTTTGAAGCTGTGGACAAATTGACCTGAGAATAAACATTTTGACACTATTTCACCTTTTTTCTATGAAATGTTATCAACATTAATTCCTAATCTTTCACCATATCCTACGCATATTGAGAAGGATATTTTGGTAGAACGGTTAAGTCTGGTTATTTCAAAGAATATCAAACGCTGTGAAAACAATACTGCATAAATAACGGTTCACTTGATATGACCTTGAACTAAACTCACATATCATGCAGCATCCCGTTATACTGAACACAAAGACAGGATGTGGGTCATACAGACTTTTCTGAATACTGACGACTTATCTGCAATTATGTTTAGTTGATTTGAACATGGGCGACATGTTTTTGCTAGTATAGCTCATGGAATATCCTGATCCAGATGGCATTTGTGGCGCATGCGCGATTAAAAATGTGACCTTTTTCTAGCTCCAGAATGAGATCAACATGTTATTTGACAAGAAAAGACAAGAAGTGTATTTTTTTCTGTTTTTTAAAGGTCTCCATGACCTGAAAACCATTGTGCCGTTTGACCAGACTGAGAGCGATTCCGACTGAACATGGTAGTTTGCGAAATAACATGGTGATGCACTCGAGTGTAACATGAAGGCTATGTTTTCAGATAGCAATTCACGCTTAAACATAATAGTGGTTAGTTATTATTCATTTAACCAGCCTTGAATGAAACGAACCTATGACACAGGAATGTTATTCCTACGTCTTTGTAACACACCTTGTGAAACTGCCTGGAAAACTGTCCTCCTTATTCAACCATTTCACTTCATTTCAACCTGAACTCCATTTACTTCCTTAATTCCTGTTCCTATGTACGTGTCCTCATTCACTCCATGCCTTGCTGCACGTGTCCTCATTTACTCCATGCCCTGTTGTACCCCATGTGTTCTTGTCTTTGACCCATGCCCATGTCCATGCCCCTCGTTTACCCCATGCCCTGCTGTACGTGTCCTCTTTTACTCCATGCCCTGCTGTACGTGTCCTCTTTTACTCCATGCCCTGTTGTACGTGTCCTCTTTTACTCCATGCCCTGCTGTACGTGTCCTCTTTTACTCCATGCCCTGCTGTACATGTCCTCTTTTACTCCATGCCCTGTTGTACGAATTTATTCACGTCTCATCAATGTACCGCTGTGTTCCAGATGTGCTGCTAGCCCGAAGAAGAAAAGTGCCATGAAGACGTCCAGCAGCAGTAAAGTGCCTAAGGTACTTCAGAAGAGTGACAAGAAGCAGTTGACGGCGTGGCTTGGTGATAACAAGGGTTTTAACCTGTTGTACAAAGCCTCGAGAGATGGCTGCAGCGCTCAACTGTTTCACCAGAAGTGTGACAATAAGGGCCCCACAGTCACGGTGCTGTACAACGCCTTGGACTGCGTCTTCGGTGGTTACACCGCCCTCAACTGGACCTCCAACGTCAGCGGCATGTGGTTGACAGATCAGAGTGCGTTCCTATTCCGGTTATACTTCAAGGGGAAGTTTGATCCTCAAAAGTACCCCGCCAAGAACGGATCCAATGCAATATACTGTCTGGGGTCATACGGCCCCACGTTCGGAGGTGGTCACGACTTATTCGCGTTCAGTGGGTCAATTCCAAAGAATGGCCAATATTTCCAGGTAAACGGGAGTACCAACTTCGGCACCAGTTTCCACATGCAGGGAGATACCGCTACGACGGTGACGGCGGATAACCTCCAGCTTGTCGACGTGGAAGTGTACCAGATTACAGGTAGGTAACATTTTCTGTCAAGTTGAATATATATCTTGAACATGGATGCTAAATAAAACCTAGTATTTACAATCCTGAGAAACAGATTCCATTTGCTGTAAGTGGAAAATAGCGGTACACATTCTACGAATGGATCACTAAAATTCTGTGATGACACCATGTGTTTGTGAAAAGTGTCCGGCCCTGGACCCACCATGACTTGCAACTCCCGTGTAGAAATGCAGAAGTTCCGATACTTATAAGTAAAGAAAAACAATTGCTAAAAGTATTTTTTGGTGCACCACATAAGGGCCGAGTATAAACATAAACACTTTTTGTAGATGACTGAACATAGTTAGATGCTGCCAAGCTTGAGACGAAACTCGGTGACTGCAAACAATTGGACATATTTTATCAGGATTAATCCTATAATCCTATGCCCGGAAACAAACCTTCCAATGTCTATTCCAAAGATTTATTGTTTTCACTGTTCACAGGATCAGGTTTATTGACCGTGGATATAGACGATGTGGAAGGACAGAGGTGTCCAATTTAACAGGTTTCACTCAATGTGACTCCATTCCTCTGATGCAGGAAGAGTATGATAATGATCCAATTATCTTCTAACCAAGTGCAAGCGCCAAATTTTCAAATTGAAAAACATTTCTTGTAAATCATTCAAAGTGTTTATATGACTGAGAAGTAGCTGTTTTTCCTCCCTGAAGCTTCCAGCTTTGTCGGTGTGAAGCACAAGGAAGTTCTGGTAGGATTTCAGCAAATCCTTGACCTCATTTGACTTCTTTACGAGATTTATCTTACCACAGTGCGCTTATTTCTGGAACCTATTATATTGGGCTTTGGTCTTGGTCGCATATAGTCCTTTTATCTTGTCGGCTTTTGGTGTATTTTCATGCTTTTTCTTCTTATTGTAAAATACAATGTTTGTGTTCTCAAGACATGGGGATAGTTTTATAGCAGCATTTTAGTTGTTTGGAAATACATCGATGTTATGCATATGAGGTACATGTGTGTTATCTGAGGCACATGTGTGTTATCTGGTTTTCAGTGATTAGTTTATGAAATAATGTTCACCACTGTCTTTAGATCTAGCCTGTTACTGTCAGTGGAAGTTGTATGGGCGAATAATTGAGACTGGTTATTCTCTGCGTCGACGCTTGATATTTTCAAGATGTCAGGGTTGAGACATGTTCGGGCCGTTATTACTCTACTGTACCCAGGACAAGTGGTGTACACTGTGATGTTATCAGTAAGCATGGTAGTGGCTTGCTCAAGTTTGAAATAATGTAACATTCAATTTTGGTGACATAATCTGGTGGTTTCTGTTGTGTGACCTTGACCTTGACTTAACACCGATTCGTAGGTGTTGGGAATTTGGCTTTGTGAGACATGGGTATTTATACATGGCTGTACCATTCTTCGGCGATATCCTAGGCGTACAGTACCTTCCTACGTCATTAATCAAGGTAAATCTAATTAGACTATGAAAGTGAGATAAACAAATAACGTAACAGCGACAAGTCCAGTTGTAGTTTGATAAATATCAGTAGTTTGATATAAAAGAAAGTGTACATGTGAAAAATGGAAGTTACAAAAACGGTACAAATGTTACTAGACTGAAAACAGTCGTTGAAACAGTGCAACATTAATGTCCAAACAAACTTGATTCCCGTGTCAAATATATCACCGTCGAAAAATATCTGGTGTTTGTTTCATTTCTAGCCACTAACAACCATCGTGTAAACTTTCGTTTGCTCTGCAGTTTAACATCAGTTTACTTGATGTTTTAAATGTGTTCAAAAGTTGCTTGAAATCAACTTATTACAATAACACTTTTCATGACAGGAAACACGACTAACAAATCAAATATCTATATATTGTGGAAGGTTTCGGGCTTTTACTCGTATGTGTTCTGGTAGAGGCTGTGTGGAGCGTGACAGCGCTCTTTCCATCACGACTGTCACACAACTCGTAAACTGTGTAAAGTGAGGTATCCTGTTCGAGGCGTCACTGTCAGGTATTGGCAGATGGTTATAGATGCGTGGTGGGCACGTAACGGCGCTAAACACCGCTCTGAGCTGGCATATCTAGCACGTCTAGCTGTGACGTCTGAATGGTGTGTGTTGCTGCATCGTGCTGGTGTGTTGGGAGTGCTATCAGCTTACTCCCATTGTTGTTCAGCGTTCATTTAAGCATCACATATAATACCCACATGTTAACTGAGGAAGAAATCTGCCAAAACCACGCATCAGTACCATCAAATTCTGGCTTGAATCTACAACCCGAAACTTCCAACTGCACTATGTCCATATCACTAAATTGTCTAAGGTCGGTTTTTATGGCAGAGGGTGATGCCACACTATTCGCTTTGCAGTATATTGACAGTTCTTCCAAAAGCAGATATATCACATTTTCTGACATCTATCCTGTTTAAAGTCATTCAAACTAGGAAACTGGATCATTCATTCTTAGTTGAAATTTTAAAGTATCTCATCAGTTTGTCCTTAATTGAAAACGATATCATATTTTGTTGTCTGCCCAGTCGTGTTGACACCGTGGTAACTACAAATCAGAGACTTCCTTAACACTGCTCTAATGAGTCATCTTCCAACACTAACTTCCCGTCACTTCCA
The DNA here is from genome assembly GCF_003918875.1 of Haliotis rubra. Taxonomy (NCBI): domain Eukaryota; kingdom Metazoa; phylum Mollusca; class Gastropoda; order Lepetellida; family Haliotidae; genus Haliotis; species Haliotis rubra. The sequence continues at coordinate 2,467,307 of NW_025766558.1, read as the reverse complement.
TTAGACACTGTGTTAGATCATTGGCAACAAAGCTGGAATATCAAGGTGTCAAATAAGCTCAAAGCTGCCAAGCAGTGATTGGAGGTCATCCCCTCTCTGGTCCGTATCGTCATGATGAATTTACAACGTTGACGCATTGGACAGAGTTATTATACACAATCATTTGTACTGTAAGGTGAAGATCCTCCTTTTTACATCTCAGGCAAATTCTTTGACAAAATATATATTTTCGTAATCGGAACAGTCGGTTTTTACCATTTGATATGTGGCTGAAATTCTGCAGATTTTCCAACTTCTTCATTTAGTTTGCTGACAGACCAAACTAAAGCCGTTTCTCGCCACTGAAAATTGTTAGGGCTAAAATCTAAAGCTCCTTAAAGATATATACTAAGAGAAATGTACCTGTCTCAAAGACAAACCGATGCAATTCACCGCTGTCCCTAGTACTATATGTACCAGGTGAACAACTGGCTTGTCCTTGCATGTGTTTGTGACGGATGGACGCAAGATACGCCCACCTTATGGCGAACACCTTGTATGATCACTATTGGTTAGGGATTCTTAAACATGATATATGATATAGGTGGAATCTTGCAATGGATGCTGATTTTAGAAAAGAGTTTTTATGATTTTAGAAAGTTTTTTTTTAACCCTGTTGTGTAATGGGCCATTTGGGGACTATCTTGTATATTACTGGCGTGAGAACGTTGAAGTCTTCTGTGGAGTTAACGCCAATGGTTCTTTGGGGGCTATTAAAGTTTTTAATTTCTTTAAATAACTCCGCAGTAAAGCGATATTCCAACTGAAGGCCTGCGGTGTGTACGTAGTGGACAGACCAGTGGTTGACGTCATGAACAATGCCTCGCGCCATCAGTATGAGTGAGTAAGTGAGTATGGTTTTACGCCTCTTTTAGCAATATTCCAGCAACATCACGGCGGGGGACACTAGAAATGGGCTTCACACATTGTACCCATGTGGGGAATCGAACCCGGGTCTTCGGCGTGACGAGCGAACGATGTAACCACTAGGCTACTCCAATGCCCACCATCAGTATGAGGACCTGGAATCAGTTATAAAGCCTGACTTCCTAATACATTAAGATGCCTGCAATATGAGGGTGGGGGCTTGTCCTCAATAACCATTCTTACTGTAATTGACCCCTAGGGGATTCCGGGTCGGAATAGATCCCCAGCGACTGGTGCTTGTCATACGAGGCGACTAGTACTGTAATGGAATGGGGCGATTGGATTCAGTGGGTTGCACAGTTAATAAGCAGTTCTTATTATATCAGTTGATGGTTTGCCTGGTCCAGGCTCAATCTAGATGCAGGAGTGATATACCTGGAAAATATGCTAACAAACCAAACAATCCACCTCGGTCCTGAGTTCCTGTATATTTCAAATTTCATTGTAGGATTTGGAAACGTCAGCGCTTACCGGTTGTCGTCATCCTTGCATTGGTGTAATGAATCGGATGATCCAGAAATCTAATTTTCTTATGATTTTCGACTTGACCTCATCGCGTTTGTGAACATAGGTGTCCTGTCTCCTTCTCCCAACCCGCGACCCTGAATGCCCCTCCCCAACCCCGACCCGTCATTGTGGCACCATGGTACATTCTGTTTTACCACTCTGACCCTTGCTTCATAAACAACACGGATGATGAATTCCCAGCACGTACCTTTCACTGATGGGTACGCCATTTTACTCAGCATTACTCTTTAATTACAAAAAAAACTTTCAAAATTATGTTTGAACCTGGCATTTCGAAATCTGCACATGGCTGATCTAAGTCCCCCGGAATTATTTTATCGGCAACTATTTTATGTTTTCGATTTACGAGAAAGACATGGCCCCAATCAGCGTTTTGGGCTTCTGTTTCCAGGCTTAAATGGCATAGGCCAGAAGCATCCTTTGGTACTAATATTGTGCATAAACGGGGCAACGTCACTTCAACTTAATGCGGCTGATTAAAACCCATTGTGCGTAGCTGTCTCCAGAGATCAGCACACAAATCCAGCACTGTATGGCCGGTTTTTTAATGGTAGAAATAACTTAAATAAAATATTGCTTCCTCTTAACGTTGCTGTCAATTGGAAACCATTATCCCTTTTCCTTCGGATTATCGACCGTAGCAGACAAAGTCATTACCATGATGGGGAATCCATGTGTTTTGAAACTCGTTTTTGACGGAGTGATTCTCCAACTCTGACCCATCTGGTCTCGAGAGTAACAAGCCTCTTAAGGCAAAATCAACGAGTCTATACTAGTCGATAAATCTCTGAAGCCACACATCAACCTCGACTGACATTTTTCAGTTGGATAAGATTTGAAAAACGATGGCTGCAAATGTGTTTCACTTGATGTCTGAGTTGATGTATTGTCATCAGCACAGACAGAGGTGGACGGAAGATTGCTGACGGTTATCTCACGGGAGGCTGTAACTTGGATCAGATAGCCATGATTATATATCCTCATGTTTGACTGAATGATAGTATCATTGACCGTGAGTGTTTCTGTATGCTAAAAACCATTAATAAGATTTATTAAAATTGCTTTTGGTTCTTGGCCAATATAGGATATTTTCTATAAGTAAATATACACGGGTCGTTTGAAGTTCAATAGGTCATGCATTGAATAATGGACCCGTTTTCAATCACTGACGTAACTATAGAAACAACGTATGAATACAATTCAAGGATAGCAAAGGTCAAGGTCGCATTCTTTTCTCTTGTCTATACAAGTAACTGTCAGTTTATTATAAGAAAATTACACTAAGCAGACACCTTGGGACGTCCATGTATAAAAGTAATAGTTTTTAGCAGGTAAACATCACATCGATGCATTGCGCTTTTCAGAAGTAAATCCTTCTCTGCGACCTCATAGGATCGGATGGCGATAACATTGGCCAGTTATCGGAAACAGTGAATTATCCTTTTTTAAAAAGTTCTGTGTATAAACTAATCAAATGGAGAGTAGGATCGCATAAACTGGTCGTCCCAGCAATTTGAATCCGGTTGTTTACACGCCACTTTGTTTGTCCGCTAACCATATGACGTAAATCAATCTAACTGTTTACCCTAACTGAATGGAAACAATTCATCCTCTCTCACAGGGAATTAACTTGTACGGGGATAAGAGACGTCGATCGTAGTCGCGCTGTAACGTCAACTTGTGAACGTGAATGAGATTTACGTTAGGGACTCGGGTTTTTGATAGGAGACGGTTCAAAAGTTCGAAATTGGATTAATCTTGATTTAGTTAAGTGACGTTCGATTGACCAGTCTACACTATTTCTAGCCTAGTAGTAACGGGATTGACGGTTCAAGTCAATACGACCGCCTCCGTGGTGTAGTGGTTAGAGCGTCCGCCCGGAGAGCGGAAGGTCGCGGGTTCGATCCCCGACCGCGTCATACCAAAAGACGTTAAAATATGGTACTTGTTGTTCCCTGCCTGGCGCTGGGCATTAATGGGTACAGCAAGGACTGGTCGGCTCGGAGTCAGTATACTGTGTCTGAGTGGGGTATTCATGCTTCACTGCGGCATGGTATCTCAGTGGGCTAGCACTATAAAACCAGCTTCAGTCTGGGCTAGTACAAGCAGCCACACATACACATACCCACGCATGCACGTCGTCATATGAGCGAAATATTCTCAAGCACGACGTTTAACCCAATGTCACCTCACCTCACCTCAACTCAATACATAAGAGCTCTATTCATCATATTGTACTCTACCGGTATCATAGGTATAGTGAGTGAGTGAGTGAATTGTGTGGTAAGCTGCCTTCAGCGGTATTCTGGTTGTATGACTTATGTGTCTGCTTACAGTGGGAGGAAAGCCCGAAGTGATGCAGGTCCCAGGCGTTTATAGGTACGTGCTCACGAACTTAGAAACATACTCGGCACGGACTGGCACTTGGAACCACAATCATAGGAGTAAGAATACCCAAGGGACCCAAAACTGCACAGCGAATTGCCCCCTCGACTTGCTAGAAATGTCTGTCGGAACATCAAACATTACGAAACTGGATTGACTTGACAAATACATCGTCCGTACTTTCACAACAGGAGCTGGTGTGGTTAAGTTAAAATATAATTTCTTATCTACATTGCATTTTTTAACTGCTTTCTAAACCCTTGTACTGACATAATTCGAGAACGTATCAGTAGATCCGCATCCCTGGTGTCCTCGTCATCATCTTCTGTCTGGTTGCTGAATGCGGTGTCATCCTCTCAACATGTGGCCAAACATCCTCACTAAGTCTGTGCACCGCTACTTCCGGTAGACCTGCACACAATCAACCACGTACTGGTGCGGAGACGCATGTCCGCGTACACAGCGGATGTTGGTGGTGATGGAGAGCATGATGATGGATGTAGAGGACGTTGTGTACACTTCTTGATGAGGTATCGACCGTGTCCACTCTGGCTGACCACCCAAACACTCGACGGGCCACCGGATGACGCCATTATCCAGAACAACTCGTGTCACCGTTATGAGAAGCTTGAGTCTTGACTACGAGTCTTGATGACATGCTTAAGCCATCGATTCTAAGACAGATGAACAATTTCTGTGCTTCCGTTATTGGAGCTGATTAAACTGCGCTGTGTATTTTTCATCACTTACACTCCATCGGTAGTTAGATATAAATTGTCAACGCCATAGAATAACCAGTCTCGATTATCCGAACAAACAGATTACATTGGGCGCAAAAGGCAAAACATCGGTTAAAATAACATGAATGGATAATTGAAAATCAGTGATGACACCAGGTGTTAGTTAAAAGGAAATACAACTAGCCGAAACATACAGGACTCATGGTATGATTATACGTCTAACCATGACATGTTAGGCCTGTGGCATTTTCTTCCACAAGTATATGAATTCACGTAGTTAATGATTTTTCAAAAGTGTTGATCAAATACACTTTGGCGTTTGGTTGGATTCAACGGACATGATGGCTGATAACGTGTGTGTTTTTAACTTCCAAATCAATTACAGTTTCAACGCGAATTTATCACCTTTCTGCAGAACAAATACATTTATTGGGAGCCAATTGATTTATCAATGGACATATTTTTGTTCTAATTGTGTGTAAACCTCTTGTTCTGTACAAACATCTTCAAACGGGATGAGCTTGATCTTGAGATGCAGATGTAAATAACAATCGACGCTCTGATCTGAACACAAGACAAGCCAAAATCGGAGTGGCAATAAAAAATGAACTGAATACTCTTTCATGTTCTCAAGGTTGTCAGATGAAGCACGTTTCCTTGCAGACATCACGAGGTAGAAATAGGATATGATCACATACTTCTTGCAATAAATGCCAGATGAACGTTCGTCCGTTACACGAGATGATGACTTTGTTCAAAATCAAAGGTTTGATGTCAGGGATGATGAGGAACACTGCATCCCGACCTTGGTCGGCGTGTCACTCCGTCCCCAGCTGGAATGTCGAAGCTGTGTCGTGTTGTGTTGCTGATTTACCTTCCTATATTACTCAGTCTTTGCTTGGGACATCAGGCAAATCCGAAAGCACTCCAAGGGCGCTACAATGGCCATTATGTTCCTATGTAAATAGGTTCTTCAGATTAATGTCAGTAAATCCCCCAACCTATTCCATCCCAAACCCAAAATGCCATCAATAGTGAAGCCATAATGAACGTGTTTGCATCCTCAAGAATTATAGGTTTAAGGATTTCACCATTTCAAATTTGTCAAAATAATACATTGCCACCTCTTACCACCAGTGTATTTTAGTGTAGCCTTTAAGTTTTTAAGGATGTGTAAATCTTGCAAACTGTGTATATTCAGAACAGATTGACATATTTCACATTTTCAAGTTTGACAGATACTGGTGGCTTTCGCTGTTGACACAAGGAGCATTTGTCAGCTGGTTCTTGCTTACTGTCAGTACATGGAGACAGTCAGACAGTCTCTCATTCCTATCTCATGCTACACTTCATCACTAACAACAATTTAGAAAATCTCGTATTTGATAATTTTGCAGAAGTCCTTAGAGGTCTTAGCACTACGACGGTCGTACTGCCCATACTTCAGCATGGACCTTTGACTGTAGTACTGCCCATACTTCAGCATGGACCTCTGACTGTAGTACTGCCCATACTTCAGCATGGACCTTTGACTGTAGTATTGCCCATACTTCAGCATGGACCTTTGACTGTAGTACTGCCCATACTTCAGCATGGACCTTTGACTGTAGTACTGCCCATACTTCAACATGGACCTTTGACTGTAGTACTGCCCATACTTCAGCATGGACCTTTGACTGTCGTACTGCCCATATTTCAGCATGGACCTTTGACTGTCGTAGCGATCAGTACCTTGACCTACAGTCCACCAAGGGTACCCAGTCTTGTCATCTCTCTGCCCTGTAGGCTGTGGTTGTTGATTTACACTAATATGATTCAGGAACAGAGAGGTTTGTGTCCACATGCGAGCCTGCCGGACATTCATCAGCATCCATTCATCATTATCAAAGTCATTGTAAACCAAATCAGTTGAATTAGCTGACGACTGGGGTTGGCCACGGTTTCAGTCAACATCTTGAGCCCCTGGTTCCAGATAGGCCACACAGGGCAGGTACTTGAACTACAGATAGAAGTTACTATTTAGGTCTCTGGCATTTCCTTTCTACTGTTATCGACAAACTGACACGTCTCAGGACATGTCCTCCTACAATCATCTCAGTCGGGATTGTATTTAATATCTGGTCAGTGGTCATCGTGGGCCGCGGGATTGAAAAGGTCAACATAGGCACAACTGTACCAATCAATATGGCCCCGCTTTCTGATTAATTTACCATTAAGGACTTCTCCTTCCTTATTCAATCACATCTTCCAGCTTCACAATAACTCATACAGATCGTGTATTGACCACGCGGTGACTCACTCAAGGTAATGGCAGAGCTCGCTGCTTATATAACGCCCAGTAAGACTAGGGGGACTGGGAGGAACTCCGTCACGTTATCAGACGCTGGTCGTCAACCAGGACTCGTGGGAACCACTCGTCAATACGGTAGAGTTTCCCTATCTCGACGTCTGCACCAGCCAGCTTGCCTTCACCCTGAAACATATGCCTTTTACTTTGAAAGCAGGCCCATTTAGATTCATGGTCTTTCTGTCCTGCCTATTATACCATCAATAATGGTAAAGATATGGCCGGTAATTCCTGCAGTTCTGGAGCTGACGCCGCTGAATGATCGTTCTTGAGCAGGCGCTAATCTAAACGATCACATTTCTATTTTCATTCTCTTTTGATTTAAATGTTCTATTCCCAAGAAACACATTCTATTCACAATACGATCGCCCATGCAAAACAGGTATCTTAATAACTAGTCTCACTTTTTCACACAGCTTGTTTCAAGAATATCTTCATCAGGCTGATACTAACCAGATGCTGCCGCTCGTCAAAGCGATCGATAGGAAATCTGCAAAACCCACTACAGAAGGGAACGCTATAGTTACATCAATGCAACGCCAAGTGTGTCAGATGGTTCTCTGGCATAGAACCATGTTATATTATCTATATATCAGCCGTGAGTCGGGACTCTGGCATAGAACCATGTTATATTATCTATATATCAGCCGTGAGTCGGGACTCATCCACGTAAGGGACCGTTCATAATTTATGGCTAAGAGTGTGTGTGTGTGTGTTTGCGTATGTGTGTGTGTGTGTTTGTTTGTGTTTGTGTGTTTGTGTGTGATATGATGATTTTTATGAAGGAGCATGTACAACATGAGTGACCCCCTAAAATTTATGTACAAAGTAAGTGTTCCCCCTGCATGTCATGTACATAATCCCTTCCCCTTCCCTATATGTTAAGCATAATTTTTTAATATCTTGGTGTACAAAATTACTGACCCCCCACTGCATGTGTACAAAATTGATGCCCCCCACCTCCCAGAACAAAATGGGTGATCCCCCTTAAAATCATCATCACCCTCCAGCCATAAATTATGAACGGTCCCCAAGCCCTCCCCACCCCATCCCTCCCACGTGTAACATTATGGAGGAGTAAGTCTAATGAGACAACCACACATACCCATCCACCCACAACCACCCACACGCACGCACGCACACTAACATAAATATGTAGGCGGCACGACCTTGCGCAGGTGTCTAAAACAAGCCATTTACTTGGAGGTTGAAGAATCACTGTATTATTCTGGCCGATTGATAGATCTATGCCAGTGTATACAAGGTTTCAGAGATTTCAGGGCTGAGACACAACTTATTGATTTCATCCTTAATTTCAGTAAGATCTTATCATGTAATATTTATCTTCTCATTTAGGATTCGCAATGACTAACTCTGGATTCCCTTTCGTCATATTGATCCCGTGACTCAAATCAGCTGTTTTCTGAGAGCATTACTATGACATGTCACTTTCTTGATACTATATAATGAAGATCGCCGTTTTGATGTAATGATCTTTTGAAGAAGGAAGAATGGGAAACACGTGTTACTTTCCTAACGACTATCCTTAATAACACAGTATATTGATATAGCCTTCAGTTGCGCGGGGCTTAAGGCTCGGTCATGGCTGCCACAATAATTGCGGTATTTCTGCCAGGCTCGCCATGAGGACACGGAAGAGGGCTTGAGATCAGGAGAGTGGCCATGTCCACTGCTAATGACGGGTAACTCGCCAATCACAGAACCTCCTACTGGGAACACAAAAACGGAACGAGAATCAATAAAGGGCGATAAATTGAGCGATCGGAACTTTCGAGAAAATGAAAAACAGTTTGCTTTGACACTTCCTTGTAACCGCTGTCGGGATGAGAAGGTGAATCTGATCTGAGCTCATCTAATGTCCTAGCTTTTAGATAGCAGGCGAATCTCATTTATTCCAACTAAACCGCATTTGTGAAGCAGAGATTCGCGTTTAACAAGCAACAGGCAAAGTATTCTAATGTTTCAAAGCTATCAATTGCTTCACTGTCAAGCATCAATGTAAACAAGTCAGTTTGCTTCCAAGAGATTTAATTCCACGGGAACATCAAACAAACTTGGAAATACTGGAAATCTCCGCGTCAAATGTTTACGTGAAGGTTTTGCTCAATGGTTCTGATTCCGCATCGCGGCGACGCCATGTTTGTATTTCCGTCTCTATCAGTGTGAATAATCTCACCCGTTCAATGCTGCTCCTGAATCCGTGTTTTACAGGCTTTCCAGGCCTTAACCCACATAGAGTTGTCCTTGGGAATCCAGGTCTGGGATCGAGGCTCGAATCCAAGATTCCTCTTGGTTAAGATACGTTTGTTTGTTAGACCATACAATGCTTGGGGGGTATATAGACGTAGTCTACATCTAAGATTTGTGTCACTTAAGTTGTTCTCCTACATTAATTTAAAACACTGTGATATATGTGAAATACTGTTCAACTCCACTCATTAAGCGTAACAGTGTCACCTTCACACCATATTCACATGTAATACTGCTGGGACGAAGAGTATCACCTGTTGAAGATATGCTTGCATGTACGAATAAATCTGTATTGACGACCTCGAGCATTACAGTTAATTCCATCAATTCCCGATCCCAGTCAATGACGTGTGTGTGAAACATACCAAAAATCGAGTCTAATAATGTAACTGATATGTCATGTTGAAAACTAAACTTATTGATACTTATTCAACATTTTCACATAACTTTGAATGCCCAATCCCCGTCAACAATACCTTCACGTCGCGACAGAAGTACAGTAATCTGGACCACGTTAAAACCCCATTCCAATTCACTCTCCACGTGTGAACATGACGCTTACTGTTGGCGTTCAGTTACGCCGGTACCTAGTCATTTGAAGCTGACAATTGTTAATTGTCATTAACGTGGCCGAATAGAAAGCCAATAAATAGGATTGAGTCGATCACAATGGACGCTTGGACATCTCCGAATAATACGAATCCTTGTGTCAATACGGACAGTTTGTTGCCTCGGCTTCAATGGGCTCGGTTGCTATGGCATTTGCCCGTGTTTCGATCCAGGTGTTTTCTTCACGCGGGACCTTCCCTGCTCGTACTGACGCTGACAGAAAGCATATCCTAATCCCCATGTCACAGACGCGGCTCGATCAATGAGCACATTTACGTGCTGGCGTCTATGATGGCTATTGTCATGGAGCGTCTCTATAGCGGTATGTATGACGGAGCAACTCTCTTGCATATGGACGTCCACTGCCTCTTCCTGATGTGTTGTAGTCCCCTTCCTCTCCATCAACACACGTCTTCCCTGTCTGCTTACCTGTGTCCTGTGTATGTCCTGTGTTGGACATGGAATTCCTTTCTCAAATTTACGTGTGCATAATTATCTCTATACTGGAGGTTCCCTTTTGTCACTCTCTCAGAAGGAGCGTTTCCTTTTATCAGTATCCCAGAAGGAGCGTTTCCTTTCATCACTCCCCGGAAGAAGCGTGTCCTTTATCACTGCCCGGAAGCAGTCTGATCTTTATCATTCTCGGGAAGTAGGGTTTCCTTTATCACTACCCGGAAGTAGTGTGATCTTTATCATTCCCGGGAAGTAGGGTTTCCTTTATTACTGCCCAGAAGAAGCGTGTCCTTTATGACTGCCAGGAAGAAAAGCTTTTCCATTCATCACTCCCCGGAAGTAGTGTGCCCTTTATCAGACCCCGGAAGTAGTGTGCCCTTTATCAGACCCCGGAAGTAGTGTGCCCTTTATCATTCCCCGGAAGTAGAGTGCCCTTTATCAGTCCCCGGAAGTAGTGTGCCCTTTATCATTCCCCGGAAGTAGTGTGCCCTTTATCAGTCCCCGGAAGTAGTGTGCCCTTTATCAGTCCCCGGAAGTAGTGTGCCCTTTATCATTCCCCGGAAGTAGTGTGCCCTTTATCATTCCCCGGAAGTAGTGTGCCCTTTATCATTCCCCGGAAGTAGTGTGCCCTTTATCAGTCCCCGGAAGTAGTGTGCCCTTTATCATTCCCCGGAAGTAGTGTGCCCTTTATCATTCCCCGGAAGTAGTGTGCCCTTTATCAGTCCCCGGAAGTAGTGTGCCCTTTATCAGTCCCCGGAAGTAGTGTGCCCTTTATCAGTCCCCGGAAGTAGTGTGCCCTTTATCAGTCCCCGGAAGTAGTGTGCCCTTTATCATTCCCCGGAAGTAGAGTGCCCTTTATCATTCCCCGGAAGTAGTGTGCCCTTTATCAGTTCCCGGAAGTAGAGTGCCCTTTATCAGTCCCCGGAAGTAGTGTGCCCTTTATCATTCCCCGGAAGTAGCGTATCCTTTCATCATTCCCCGGAAGTAGCGTTAACTTTACCACTCACGGAAATAGTAGCGCTCACATTCATCATTCACAGAAGTAGCCTTTACTTATCACCCACGGTGTTCTCTTAGTCTGTTTCTTTCTCTCACTCTCTTTCTTTCTCTCACTCTTTCTTTCTCTCACTCTCTTGATATTGACTCACATCCGTACATCCCTGTCTGTACATGTCTACATTCTGTATGTAAATGACCCCTTTCTGTCTGTATTCACAAAATCCTCCTGTCTATCTTCACATGAGCCCTCTCTGTACACCACTCCTCCCTGTCTGCACATGGCATCCTCCAAATTGTGCCTGCCTGCCTGCATGTCTGACACGGCTGGTTCTGGCACACTGTTCCTATTGTAATGCATCCAGCGTAAATGATGCTATCAATAGAGAAGGAGCCAAGTCGATGTAGATCCCTAGATTAATGTAATTAGCGTATGCCGTTTTAATGAAATGCTCACAAGTGTGTTCAGAATTCCGTCTCTCGACAGTGAGACGTATTTCTGCTGCCACAGGGTGAGTGGATCTGTGAAGAGTGATCTCCCCCAGTGGTCTCGGGTGTACCGGGCCGCTTTGCCCAGCCACCCCGTGTCAGACACGCTTATCAAGGGGAATAACTCTAATTTCTACTTACAGTGCCCATTGACATGCAGGCAACGCTGAAACCCCACTCAATATGTGTAACCTGACAACCTCAGAATATATCTGAAAGTATAATGATTGATTCCAGACAAATTGTTTTTAATTTGTTTCTGTTAGTGAATATACCAACATTCCTGATCATATATCATTCATATATATGATAGCACTCGGGAACACGCGCACCGTCTGTTCATAAACAATGAAGGGGTTGTAATAAATATATATGTATAAGCTCCTTGATGATGGTTTGGCATCTCATTCACTTTACCTTTACCTAACGAAGTCACATCGATACTGTACACGTATAGTGTGTATATGTGACGATAACCTTTGACAGTGTTGAAACATCCTCTTTGTCCAAAGTCAACAATAGAACACCAGTAGACTTGTGCACAAGGAGAAGGAAGTCAGTAGATCTGTGTCCACTGAGAAGGATGTCAGTAGATCTGTGTCCACTGAGAAGGATGTCAGTAGATCTGTGTCCACTGAGAAGGATGCCAGTAGATCTCAGTCCACTGAGAAGATGCCTGCCGTCCACTGAGAAGGATCAGTGTCTGTGTCCACTGAGAAGGATGTCAGTAGATCTGTGTCCACTGAGAAGGATGCCAGTAGATCTGTGTCCACTGAGAAGGATGCCAGTAGATCTGTGTCCACTGAGAAGGATGCCAGTAGATCTGTGTCCACTGAGAAGGATGCCAGTAGATCTGTGTCCACTGAGAAGGATGCCAGTAGATCTGTGTCCACTGAGAAGGATGCCAGTAGATCTGTGTCCACTGAGTAGGATGCCAGTAGATCTGTGTCCACTGAGAATGATGCCACTAGATCTGTGTCCACTGAGAAGGATGCCAGTAGATCTGTGTCCAGTGTTGTTAGATATGTGTCTACTGAAAAGAAGGAAGTAGATATAACGCCTCAATTCCCATGTTAACGACACTAAGTACTGCCAAATAGGTCAAATCAATTGGTTTCTCGTTTCCATTTCTATGCTATTCTCTGTCAATCTTCCATCACGTTCAAGTCTTTGATCTTCAGCGCCTGTAAAGCTTGAAATAGAACATCCAGATGACCTACCAACGCCTTCCTGTTCAAATCAGTGAATAGATGTTGGTATCTGTTTGATCACGTACCGACTGATTGTTTGCTTCCCGACCTTGGTGTGATACATGAACTCCCTTGTCTTTTCTCCAAAACCCTGTCCCCATCCTCCTGCTCTTTCCATACTTCGTCCTATTTCCAATCCCCCTCCCTGAACCCTGTTCTAGGCCAACCTTTCGGCCCTTACCCCAACTGACATAGCCTCTCTACACCTCTGCCTAAATCCAGTCCGCACTCACCCCCAGTTCTATCAAACTCCACAACCCTGCTCTAGCCCGACCTTTTATCCCACCACTGCCTGAACCAAACCCCTTCCCTAAACTCTCCCTCAGATGCGACTCCACCCTCACTGCTCGTGTCCCCCGCGGCTCAGTCACTTCAAGTGGACATCACTGTGGATACACCCCCAACGGTTAAACTTACTTCCAGACCCGTCGGCGATGTTGTTGTGACAGCGAGGCTGACATTCACTCCTACACGGAGAGGATATGATGAAAAAGTCTGACAGGGTAGACGCATAATGTAGATTGACGGCTGAAGCTCGACACAAGCCGTGACGCACAGGTCAAACCAATCGAGGATAGATAGCTATATTCGGAGGAAAACTGTTCCAATTGGATTTGTGTATTTTATGCAGGAATGGCTGACAATGGAATGATTCTATACGTTGATGATATGGTCCTATTATAAATCTGACACTTTTATTAATCCCTGTAGTGTAATTCCTGACGTGGATACTCTCATATTCTATTCAACATTTGCTAGACCCGTCATATCGTATAAATGTAATCTAGTTTCCAAAGGATCCATGACCACAATTATCACTGAATACAAATCATAGCATTAAAATAGATACCGGAAGCTTCATCATATTACCCAACTCGGACAATACCTCAGAACTGAGTATTAGCTGCCATCAACGGAACTCAATGTGACCAACCAAAGCAATGTAATCATCCTATGGGGCTTTTTATGGCTTCGACCTCACGTCGATCATGTCTGCTACCATACAGGAGATTTATCCCAGAAGCCCATCCCCTGGGCAGTGGAAGGTGTGGCTCTGTTCTAGAATGCCACTACGGTCTCTTCCAGAGCCACTGCCGGTAGTCAACAAATGTTATTACGAAAAAACACAGGAACTGTAATTACAAAAAAACAATGTTGTTGAATATGGACATTTTCCCTGTAGGCAAATGTATAGTGACTTACTACCAGTGTTCAGATGGGATATTAATCTTCTTGGTAAATGTCATGTTGAATTAGTTATCATTGACTTGGAAGGATGAAGCGGTAGGATAAAGTAAGATGAGAGCGAGAGGGTGCCCTACATTATGCCCTGGTGTTGCAGCGGAAGGTAGACCGCCCTGGCATCACATACAGCTGGTTATTACCATACAAGTCGTGTGTCATTACTCACATTAACTCCCTGGAACCTCCAGGCAATGACCAAGGTGTCTCCGTCGAACATTACTTTGACAAAATCTTACATTAGTATGCCCTGGACGGATCTCATATTTGGTGGTGTGGCTGACGGCAGAGGAGAATATTCAGATTAGGTAATGCGGTTATTGGCTAGTCTTCGGGGACAAAACGGCCTATATTATTCCACGGAATAATTGCCTCCAGAATTAGTTACTGCAAGAACCGCTGCAAACCATTTGCCGGTGTTGCGTGCGCCAGTATTAGTCCTGGAGCTGAGGGGGTGTTATTCAGTCCAGACTTTAAACTGTGTTAAAGAGACAATAGTAGTTTCTCCGCGGGTAGCAATGAGAACAAGGGTTGTAATTGCCCTGTATACACTGTTGCATTACTTCAGCCTGATATCGCTGTTGGAGGGATATGTGGTAAAATGTATATTAACCAGTGGGTAGTCGAGTGGTGAGGGTGTCAGTCTGTTATGACCACGGTGTTGGTTTGAATCTGCACAACGGTTCATTGAGTCCACTGGTGTCCAAGAATGTGGGGTCTCCTCCGTACGATTCATTTTCACTTGCAGCTATGGGCCAAGGAGGATCTCGTTTAGAAATGGTCTTCAGCAATTCATGATTGTCGTAAGAGGTGACTAACAGGATCTGGTGGTCAGGTTCGCTGACTTGGTTTTGATGCATCTCATATCATCCCAGCTACGTAGATCGATACTAATGATGTTAGTCACTGGATTGGCTGGTCCTGGCTCGATTATTTTCAGAAACCATTTAACTGGGATATTGCAGAGTGAAAGAAACCTGGAGCCACGGGTTGTATTTAGTGTTTCTAGGTGTGTAACCTAGTCTGATATACCAGTTGCATTAAGCAAAATCCCCATCTTCTGTATTGCTCTGTATCATCTCGTCTGTTTCAGTTCTATGTTTGGGGCTGATCTACCATCTCATTAGATTAAAGGGTCCTCTTCAATAATTCCTGGTGCATTAAGTCCTCGGAACCTGAAGGAAAATAGGTCTATATATAGACACCCTATTAAACGTTTCAATTGGTTTCGATCAACAGTGATCATTACGTCTAGATCAATGTGACGCTTCTCAGTGCGCTTGTAGCGTTTTTCATTGAAACAATCCTGCTTACCCTGAACTAATGCTTACCCTGAACAGGAAGCGACTATTTTGACCTAATGCTTACCCTGAACTATGAACTATCCTGAACTAGCGACTGTCATGAACTAGCGACTATCCTGACCTAGGGCGTACGCTGATAGCGACTATCTTGACCTAGTGCTTATTCTGAACTATGATCTATCCTAAACTAGCGACTGCCATGAATCAGTGGTTATCGTGTAAGGGATGTTGTTATTGAAGTATTTTCGGGTGTCTGGAAAACCCTATGAATATACCATATACCCAGGTGTTGCCGTTCCTTGGTCGTTGTTGCTTTCACCACATTTATCAAAACAACTGTTGTTTACAAGATGTACTCCATTGATCCGGGTTCCAACAAGCCACGAACTCAGCTATGTATTTAAAGGCATGGTAAAGGTCAGGTGGTTCGCTTCAGTTGTACTGAATAGTTTCTATGAAACGTTTCCCTGAGAAGTCCTTTCCAGAAATTGCCACTTACTTCAAACAAGAGCAGAGCTTTGGCTTATTCCTAGACTGTCTTGGCCACAAATCGTCATGTGTGTAGGCGATATTGCTGCCGGCAATGACGTCTTTTTCTTCTATTTCAGACGGCAATGATCTAAGCGAGGAGCCGTGGCGGAAGTTACCGGAACTGAGCACCAAGGTAAGCCGGCACTCTATCCCAAATAGTTGTCAGCAAGTAGTATCCTCGCCAGGGAGCTGAGACAAATATTCATGTGTGCATGCGTGGTGATCCACAGACCGGGGTAATACCATTGTATCCTAGTGGGATGGCACCGTACAACCGGTTTAAACCCGCACACACACAACCAGTCAGACAGTCAGACAGACAGACAGATATACCCACACTCACGGGCGTCCCTATGAACGTCCCTAAGAACCAACATTTTTACCCCTAACCTTACCTCACATGATATGTCCCTTGTTTCCTAACGAAACTTGATTTTAATTCTAACGTGTCTAATTGTATTGTTCATGACAATAAGCCCCGTCGACCATGACGACCTTGGAGATACCCACGAGCTTCACGTCATCACAAGATGAATATATATCTGTTGTGTGATATACTCTGTGATATACTCTGATATATCGCCAACTGTTCATCTCCCCGCTACCCCTGAACACGGCTTCTGTAACAAGCTGCATTATGCCACGATGGAGGCCGTGTCTGACAAAGCTGATATAATTGACTGGATAGCCTTAACACACGTACTAATACATGGAGCGAGTATAGCCAATCTTCATGATCATTACCGGAAGATTGCCTGTTTGTGACGATAATGTAATATATTTCCTTCACAGAGTACAATAATCAACTCGTTGTGGGAAGCAGGGACTATAATGAGCACCCAGAATGACTTGGATTACACAATAAAGCACACTGAAGTCGACGTATAGCGCCGACCTATAGCTGGCAAATTCCCTCAGTCAATCAAATATGACGTTCCCAGAATACATCGATTAATATACAGATGATCTAAATAATTGGTATGTCTGATTATGAGTTTTCAAATTAGCTATAAATATTCTCGTTGATAACTGAATAAATCCCTAAGTTCTAAATTGGGGGTAAAATGGTCGATAGATATTCCAGGAAAACGTTTCTGATTGCGAAACGTTCCGTGTAATCCGCCGGGTCTGGGAGCTGCGAGAGATCTAGCGTGATGTTTGACCGGGCTGAATGCCCCTCCCAGCATCGTTATTCTGTCACTGCTGTTCCGAATGAATCCGCTTTAATTTGCAAGCCATGAATCTTGGCAATGAAACCCAGTCGTGTATGTATGTGCAAATGGCTGTTACGCTGAATGCAGCTA
Organism: Haliotis rubra; assembly: GCF_003918875.1. Classification (NCBI taxonomy): domain Eukaryota; kingdom Metazoa; phylum Mollusca; class Gastropoda; order Lepetellida; family Haliotidae; genus Haliotis; species Haliotis rubra. The sequence continues at coordinate 2,449,892 of NW_025766558.1, read as the reverse complement.
CGCAGCTAAATGTCACCAACACATCCATTAGGAGAACTGTTATATAGCTCAAATATTATATATGCTAAATATGACCGATTGGGGCCATGATATTATGGATGTCGACCCTTAATGAGTATAAAAATTGGGTCGTGAAAGTGCTGATTTATCACCCAAGGAAGAGCAGCAACATTAGGTTTTTCTTTCATCGGTAAGAATGTTTTATGGAGTGGCTGACTGATCACTGAACTGGAAGTAATGTAATTATGGTGAGGGAGAAAGACACCTTACTTAATGCAAGACGTGACTGATGCATTATCGCTGATAGCTATTTGGGAAAATGTAGAATAGTTCAAATAGAGCGATTCATAACAAAACCTGGGGGTTGACAAGAAGAGATCTGAAGTTGTTGCATAATGTGGACAAGTAGTGATATCAATGGTGTGACCTTGCCAGCTGTTTTCAGATTAGTTGGTGCTGCATCACGTAAAAATGATATTAGTTGGATCAGGTGGTGTTACAACACGTGGACTTAATATTAGTGAGATCAGGTGGTGTTACAACACGTGGACTTAATATTAGTGAGATCAGGTGGTGTTACAACACGTGGACTTAATATTAGTGAGATCAGGTGGTGTTGCAACACGTGGACTTAATATTAGTGAGATCAGGTGGTGTTACAACACGTGGACTTAATATTAGTGAGATCAGGTGGTGTTACAACACGTGGACTTAATATTAGTGAGATCAGGTGGTGTTACAACACGTGGACTTAATATTAGTGAGATCAGGTGGTGTTACAACACGTGGACTTATATATTAGGTGGTGAGATCAGGTGGTGTGTTGGTGGTGTTACAACACGTGGACTTAATATTAGTGAGATCAGGTGGTGTTACAACACGTGGACTTAATATTAGTGAGATCAGGTGGTGTTACAACACGTGGACTTAATATTAGTGAGATCAGGTGGTGTTGCAACACGTGGACTTAATATTAGTGAGATCAGGTGGTGTTACAACACGTGGACTTAATATTAGTGACAGGTGGTGTTACAACACGTGGACTTAATATTAGTGAGATCAGGTGGTGTTACAACACGTGGACTTAATATTAGTGAGATCAGGTGGTGTTGCAACACGTGGACTTAATATTAGTGAGATCAGGTGGTGTTGCAACACGTGGACTTAATATTAGTGAGATCAGGTGGTGTTGCAACACGTGGACTTAATATTAGTGAGATCAGGTGGTGTTACAAAACACGTGGACTTAATACTAGTGAGATCAGGTGGTGTTGCAACACGTGGACTTAATATTAGTGAGATCAGGTGGTGTTGCAACACGTGGTCTTAATATTAGTGAGATCATGTGGTATTGCAACACGTGGACGTCATATTAGTGTAATCAGGTGGTGTTGCAACACGTGGACTTAATGTTAATGAGATCAGGTGGTGTTACTTCATGTGGACATGATGTTATTGGGATTAGGTATGATTACAACACGAGTGCATCATCTGAAAGGACAGCAGCATTTCAACTGCAGTCACCCAGATTAGACTACACGTTCGAAACATACCTCCTATATGTCCAGACAAACCTAAATAACATGCTCCACACACCCATAGTCTCTGTGGAGCCAGTGGAGCCGATGGAGCCGCCAGTGCGTATGCTGCTAATCAGTGAAACGTGCTCACCGACCCGGTGAGTAGATCATTGATGGTCTATCTCGCTCTTCCAGCTCGTAACAAATCGATGTGCCTTGCCAGGTTTTAGACAGCGGTGTACTTTATTGATGTATCCATTACTATTAAGCCGAAAACCTTAGTCCATGTACCCTTCAGTCTACCATTCAGAAGACAGACCCTCCAATTTGCCAACCGTGTACCAGTCAGACAAAATGGCCCTCAGTCCGTCAGACCATGTGCCATTCAAAGATCTCTCTCAAACCATGTAGCATCCAGTCTTTCAGATCATGCAGCATCCTCTCAGCCTGGGAATGATATCGGCTTGATGCCCTTGCTCTTGTTGTATATGGGGCAAAACTCACAGACGAATCAATCCCAAGGCGTCCTGCTTTCCTCAAGACCACTAACATATATTTAGTTTCCAGGGATAAGTTCTGTGTCAATACCACTCCTACTGCATGTTTACTGCGCTTGCTTGTGTCAACAGTGACTGTTTTACTTAGGCATAGCATCAAACAGAGAAACAAAATGAAAGCGTCCTTCATCATTGTAGTCTTACATCGAACTTTGGAGATACTGTATTACAGGCACTACAGACCTACATTCAACACTGTAGTGGCAAAGGCAATATTTTACTCCTTTGTGTGAGTTTTGACAGGATTACATAGATTGAATATGTATAAGGCACACGCACAGTGATTCCTACAATGGTTGTCAGTTGTCAACATAATGCTTCATACACGAGTACACAATGAATCCTACAATGGTTGTCAGTTGTCAACATAATGCTTCATACACGAGTACACAATGAATCTTACAGTGGCTGATAGTTGTCAACACAATGCTTCATACACAAGTACACAATGAATCCTTCAGTGGCTGTCAGTTGTCAACACAATGCTTCAGACACGAGTTGAGTTGAGTTGGTCTTTACGTCACATCGGCATTTTTATGCAGCCATAATGCCGATGTGACGTAAAGCCCAACTCAAATCAACTCGTGTATGAAGCATTGTATGCACCATTGTCCTTCATATACGAATGCACATTGTCCCTACAGAGGCTGACAATAGCATAGTATGGTATACCCATATTACATACAATATTACATGTTACATGATTTGCAAAGCATCAAACATTGCCTTACAAATGCATACAAAGTAGACGAGAGGTAGACACAATGGTACGGAGTGATTTCCCGTGGGTCAACCAATGTATTACACACTGGTTCACACAGATGTACTTACAATGACCCAACAATTGTCCACAAACGATGACACATCAGAACCCACACAAATGTACGGACGATGGCCCGCAATGGTGCACACAGATATGTAGACGACGATACACAAGGGTCCACGCAGATGAACACACGACGACACACAATGACAATGACACGATGACAATGATTCACACACATTAACAGACGATGACAATGATTGATGACAATGATTCACACAGATGATGACAATAGATGACACACAATGACAATGTGCATACACTTGTCACACAGGTGAACAGACGATGACAATGATTCACACAGATGAACACACGATGACAATGAACAATTATTCACACAGATGAACATTAGATGACACACAAAGGTGCACACACTTGTGAACTGGTACGCACGGGCTTACAAAAGTCCAAGAATTTTCACGAAATGAATCACACAGAGGTAGATATGACTATATTGGTGTGTGCTGGCGTGTGGTAGCGAGCATGAGTCACACAGTGGTAGATATGACTATATTGGTGTGTGCTGGCGTGTGGTAGTGAGCATGAGTCACACAGAGGTAGATATGACTATATTGGTGTGTGCTGGTGTGTGGTAGCGAGCATGAGTCACACAGAGGTAGATATGACTATATTGGTGTGTGATGGCGTGTGGTAGCGAGCATGAGTCACACAGTGGTAGATATGACTATATTGGTGTGTGCTGGCGTGTGGTAGCGAGCATGAGTCACACAGTGGTAGATATGACTATATTGGTGTGTGCTGGCGTGTGGTAGCGAGCATGAGTCACACAGTGGTAGATATGACTATATTGGTGTGTGCTGGCGTGTGGTAGCGAGCATGAGTCACACAGTGGTAGATATGACTATATTGGTGTGTGCTGGCGTGTGGTAGCGAGCATGAGTCACACAGTGGTAGATATGACTATATTGGTGTGTGCTGGCGTGTGGTAGCGAGCATGAGTCACACAGTGGTAGATATGACTATATTGGTGTGTGCTGGCGTGTGGTAGCGAGCATGAGTCACACAGTGGTAGATATGACTATATTGGTGTGTGCTGGCGTGTGGTAGCGAGCATGAGTCACACAGTGGTAGATATGACTATATTGGTGTGTGCTGGCGTGTGGTAGCGAGCATGAGTGACACAGTGGTAGATATGACTATATTGGTGTGTGCTGGCGTGTGGTAGCGAGCATGAGTCACACAGTGGTAGATATGACTATATTGGTGTGTGCTGGCGTGTGGTAGCGAGCGAGCATGAGTCACACAGTGGTAGATATGTGTATATTGGTTGATATGTGGTGTGGCTGGCGTGTGGTAGCGAGCATGAGTCACACAGTGGTAGATATGACTATATTGGTGTGTGCTGGCGTGTGGTAGCGAGCATGAGTCACACAGTGGTAGATATGGCTATATTGTTGTGTGCTGGCGTGTGGTAGCGAGCATGAGTCACACAGTGGTAGATATGGACTATATTGGTGTGTGCTGGCGTGTGGTAGCGAGAATGATTGAATGTTGCGTTACGCCTCTTCAGCAGTTGTGGAGATATTCGTAGCGAGTGTTCACACGAAGTAATGTTTCCGATTCCAACAATCATCAGGGGTTTATTCTTTATGTTTTCAGGCACTTAAGTCCTACATTGACCTGTATGCACCACTCGGCGGCCTTAAGGTGAACAATGTTAACATCCTGATGATCGGGGCAGTCGGGGCTGGCAAATCAAGCTACTTCAACACCATCAACTCCATATTTAGAGGTCACGTGACGAGTCAAGCCTGCAGCGGAAGTGCCGAACATAGCCTAACTACCATGGTAAGTTTGAAATCATCGGAAACAGGAACTCAACATTTTTACGAGGAGGAACATTAACAGGAGTGTATAGAGCCCCCAGTCGTATCCAGGAGTCTCTTGTCAGATGGAAACTGGTTCTAGATTTAACAAAAAGATGAAATCGGACAGGTTTTATACGTTATTGGGGAACGTTTCTGGAAAATGTATCTCAACGCATGCTTATTGCCGTCTCTTGTGACCATTATTTATAAACCGTCATCGTCAGAATTTCATTTTTTGTTATGTGCATAGTAACTCACAGCTCAGGGTGTAACACTAAATGTTCTCAAGAGGAATCAGCTCGCAATCAACCCGATGATTGCAACTAAATCATATTTATTTGCTTTAGTTTTGTTCTCATAAATTTCTCTACATTCTTCATGAACGCCTGTAGCGGGAATATATTGACGCGGTCAGAGATGTGCTACAGCTGCAGGAACGCCATTAAAGGATGATGATTAACCGGTTTGTCTGCTCACTGGGCCCTCTATGGGGCTCGGCGGGCGGCAGTGGTAATGAGACACGCTGATTGGAACATCGATTAAATAATCACATATCACATTTTATTTTCCCATATGTTGTTTATTTATCTGCTACGTTTTTATTTGTTTGAGTGATTACTGCAACATATATTTCCGGGGAGCGTTGATATTGTTGTGGCTCGGATGTCACCGTGCTGCGGGACTGTGTTGTTTCCGGGATTAGCGGGCAGATCAGGGATAAGTATGGCGCGGTGTGGTGATTGATACACCGTAAAAACTGGGATCAAAACACATGGTTGATGTGAGAGCAATTCCGCTCCATGTGAACAGGCTGGTACAACGTTGGCAGATGTATATGATAAAATAGGTACACACTATAGGCCGGTTTATCTGATAACGAAGTTAAACAGCGTAGGCAGATGTATATGATGAATGACTGACTGACTGAGTTTGGTTTTACGCCGCTTTTAGCAATATTCCAGCAACATCACGGCGGGGGACACCAGAAATGGGCTTCACACGTTGTACCCATGTGGGGATTCGAACCCGGGCCTTCGGCGTGACGAGCCAACGCTTTAACCATTAGGCTACCCCTATGATGAATGATGTGTATAATGAATGTATATACAAAGCTGCACAATGTAGGCAGCTTGATAAGAAAATGATGTTAAAAACAAGTAGGCATTATACTTACGCTGTAGGCAATGTAGGCAGGCTGATAAAAGTTGTACGCTAAGTAGGCAGGTTGATATAACTCAGTAAAACAATGTAGGCTGGTGATGACTTGTTACACTACATAGGTGGGCTTATCACCTCATAGTATACTCGTTGTTCTTGAGAGTACATGTAACGAACATGGATTGCTGAAGATCAATTCTAACCCGGATTTTCGCGGGTCTACATATAATGCATTAAGTAGGTTTCTAACAGATGTACGTTACGCAGAACTACAGTTTCTCCAAGTAGATGATCATCTCTTGTACTGAATATTACAACAAGCCGATATAGCAGCAACCTGAAGGAAATAGTCTGTCATACCATGGGCGGATCCAGGAATTTTGAAAGGGGGGAGGGTGGGTGGGGTGGTTTCAGAGGTTTCGAACCCCTGAATCCCCATTGGCTCTGCCAATGCAAGAAAAAATCTTCAATGTGGTTTTAAGTCATTTTCAAAAGGGGGGGGGGGTCGACCCCCTGAACCCCCCCTCTGGATCCGCCAATGCATACAGATCTTGAAACAAATATACCCAAGGAAGCCCATGCAAGTCTAGAATATGTGGCAAGCTTAGATTACCACAGTTCTCTTTCATAATATGTTATGATTATAATTTAGGAACTGTTTTTCTGTACCATATGTTAATTTCAGAGACTATATATTACTCTACCTAGGAATTAAGACGTGTGAAATATAAAATTTACAGTTTATAAAACCCAAGCACCGCTTTGTTCTTCTGTGCCCATTTTATTAGAGTGTTGTATGCACCAAGTCTCATTTATATATCAATCTCCAAACAAACATTTTAGCTTAATGAATTAATGCCGTCGGTATATATGGGTGTATTAATGGCATAAACAGCTATTTACCTAACTGCAGTGAAGTAAAGAATCGATAAGATACGATGTAAACAAGTAATCATTATTTCTGTATATATACCATCCATACAGATTTGTACTAAGGCCTCTGGACTTGTAGTATTTCCGTAGTTCCGTCGGCTGCAGACCATATCCCAGAGTGTACGTTCTACCAGCAGATCTGTGGTTTAAAGTAGTTAACCGGCCGACTGTCAGTTTGCAGTGATAATGGCAGGCTATGTACTCAGTGATACCCGCTGGGAATATCTCCCACGACGTATATCCCATCTGATGGCGATGTCCAGCGCCACAGGAGATGGAAAGAGCTACAATCAATACCAGCAGTGTAATCTCGCTTTAGCAGAAACCATGCGCGCTTTCATACATCATTCTCTATTGGTTTCATGTAATTTGCTACAAAACCAAACCTCGGTCGTGTTGGCAGTGGGAAAAGGGAATCCTTTATAAACGTCAGATCCAAAAGAACAGCGTGAGTTCGAGAGGTGATCAATGGCTCTGCTCAATGGTAGCATGATTGTTCTCGGGGTTCTGGAGTAGGAGCAGAGTGGAAAGAAAACAGAACAACATGGATGATGGCTGACACCCACACTGCAATACGATTTTCGCGCCCGTAGCATTAGGAGGGACCTGGGGACGACCTCCACATTTTGTTAACGAATTTGTTGTCTTTATCAGTATTTGCTGCGAAAACCGAATTCCATATGCTGTATCTTGTGATATAATATTTCATTTTGTTTTGTGCTTGCTAATTGTTCTTGAAATGGCTCCGGGCTCCTGTGAAGATTATGAAATAGTAACATTACGACAACCTTCCCCTCCTCCAACTGAGCTACAATACTGTATGTCTCTCCCCCACCCCGCCCTCGATCCCCGGCCCTTTCCAGCTACCATCACCGCCCACATACGTTCCACCGGGCCAGATATCCTTATCACAAATTCTACCTTCTCATGTCTTGGCTAGATTGTATCTTACAGTACACTTTAGGGAATAAATTGCCGGGACAAAGAAACTGTACAACCATGTTTGGTGGTTAACTTCTTTGGACGGTATTTAGAAGTTGGTGTGGTGAACATTGTTCATGTTTGGAGGTGGCAATAAATGAAAATAATTGCTAGATACGGTTGTGTTTTGGACCTTAAGTATGCAATATTCCTATTCAACCAAGTAGGGCAGTATCGATGCTGAATCTATTGAAATATTCAATAGATGTGATCCGTCAGAAATTGTGTCATTGTAAAAGGTCTCTGCTATAACATCACATACGTTTCGTAATATGAATTTAAAAAATTAGTGTTTATCATATACTGTAGTGTGTTTTACGTTTTCGAGGAAAATATAAAAGCAATATATAATTTGTTGTAATGATTGAAATGTAACCTTTGTTACGGCCAAGACAAGGCAGTAAATATACGATCAGTTGCTATCGGGAACTATAAAATTCACTTCCTGTGTTTTCCAGTTCCGGATGTACAAGGTGCGATCCTCGGAGTCGTGTATGCCCCTCAAGTTCCGGCTGTGTGACACACGTGGCCTGGAGGAGGGGCAGGGGATGGACGACAGTGACTTGGTCGCCATCTTGGACGGTCATCTGCCAGACAGATACCAGGTCAGTTCAACCATTCACCTCAAGACGTAGTCATCTGAGCACAACACGCCACTCTTGTAGACACCGTCTCAAATTTTCGATAACTCTGTTGTATGATTTTAGAAATAGTGTAAGTGTTTTCAATGATTTAATCTTACATTAGAATACTATGGCGTCAAAAGATATAATGGTATATCAACGATTATTTGAGGTCAGAGTTCTGTAAAAACAAGTCTTAAAACACTGTGCCTGGATGAAAAGTCAAAACAGACTCCATACGCCCTTCACGGAGAATGCTGCATGGGGCCATATTCTCATTTCAACCTTATATTTTGTTAAATACAGTCGGTTAAGCGTTCCATCTTCACATGGAAGAACCGGACCTTCCCCTACATGCAAAATACAGTGGTCATTCTGTTCTTGGTGGGATATCATTGCCTTGTTACTCCTGGACTAAGTCTAAACGCGATTTAGAAACTATAACTCAGTCACACATGCAACAAACCTACCACTCACCTACCCAACCATCCTCACAACAAACCGACCCGTGAAGGTCCGGGTTAGAATATTGATCTTCAGTAACCCATGCTTGTCGTAAGAGGCGACTAACGGGATCAGGTGGTCAAGCTCGCTGACTTGGTTGACACATGTCATCGGTTCCCAATTGCGCAGATCGATGCTCATGCTGCTGATCACTGGATTATCTGGTCCAGACTCGATTATTTACAGACCGCCGTCATATAGCTGGAATATTGCTGAGTGCGGCGTAAAACTAAACTCACCCACTCACAACAAACCAATAATCAATCCACCCAAACAACCCTGGGCTGATATGACACCCATTCGTTCAACTCATGTGCTGCTCCGTCTTCAGTTCAACCCTGCTGTGCCGATCTCCCCGGACTCGGCCGGATACAAGAAAAGCCCCATCCTCGCCGACAAGATCCACTGCATCGCCTTCGTTCTTGACGGCTGCACCGTGGACGTCTTCCCGGACAAGATTCTCCAAACCATCAAGTCAATACAGCAGCGAGCCAACCAGAGAGGTACGTAGACGTTGTACTGACGTTGATGGAGGAACCGTTAATGCAGTAATTTAGCGTATTGCTGTTTGGTCAGCATTGTGCCATGTCTTAATACATCATTTTGTGATATTTGGGGAGATGGTGTAAGATAATCAGTGTCGCGTCAACAATATTCTAGATATACCAGAGTGTAAAGATCAAAGGTGGTTGATAATCAGTCTGGGCACATCGCTACGTAGCCAGTGGTCACCAAGCCTTACCCTTGTTCCGTTAAATCGCCTCTTACCACTAGCAGCAGAATGGTCGAGCGACTGCCCAATGAATCTGATCTTAAAATTACAATCGTATGGCGCTTGGCCTTGTAAATGTACAGAAGGTTTCATTCATTTTTCATTCCAGGTATACCTCAGGTTGTTCTTCTTACGAAGGTGGACCGGGCGTGTTTGTTGGTGGAGAGCGACATCTCTCAGATCTTCCGCAGCGCCACCGTCGGGGAGCTCGTGGACCAGGTGGCGCAGTTGGTCGGCCTGCCACGTGCGCACGTGCTTCCCGTGAAGAACTACGAGAAGGAGATGGAGCTGGACCAGAACGTGGACATTCCCGCGCTGCTCAGCCTGAGGCAGATGTTAAGGTTTGCCGACGACTACTTGTACAACTACCTAGACCAACACGAGGGCAAGATCCACCTGTTCAGCCAGGCGTACAGAGGCAACAGGTGTCTGTCTGAGGAATCCGTCAACTACAACTGCTGGAAGGGGTCACCTCGAAGGAGTTCCAGGGCCAACTGCCACACCTAACCCCATCGGCATCCTCGAACACGACACCGACATCATGGGTTTATACAACAAGGTTGACGTACAGTGGTTTCAACTTTAATATTGGGTACATCCTCTTTCAACCCACTGGCTTAACAGTCAATTGTTATATATGATATGGGGTAGCTAATGGGGTTCGAATGGTCTTGGAGACATCGTTGTATATCCACTTGCAGTATGCTTTCCGATGGAATGGTAGAATTACCTATTCTGATATATCATACCAAACATATGTTATGCTATAGGATAGTCCTGACAACGTTCCAGACTATTGATACAAAAAGGGAAATTTTAACTCCCCATGAATAATCAACTCGCAAGAAACAGCATCACCACAAAATATATAAAATTGAAACTAAACTTTAGACGCTAAGGTCAAAAAGAGTGTCAGTGTTTGACTGTATTGTCAGATTCAGAACTATTTGATATATATGACGAGGACATGTCAACGCATATTGATATACGCATAAGATATACACAAAGTAAGACACAGAGGTTCCAGTTGGTGAGTTTGAAGTAATACTACATGGTGGGGACTCTTTCTTCCAATACAGCCTGCTACAAACCAGGGTCCAGCCATCTTCTTCTCCTTGCTGACTAATGAAATCAGAACACAACCAAACAAGACACGACCTAGCTACAGTACCTAGCTACAGTACCTAGCCAGTACATCTAGCACACTGCCAATATGTGTTAACATTAGACCCAGTGACAGACAAGTCCCCTTCATTATTTCCACGGTTGTAGAACTGTCGAAATTATTTTATAATTAGTGTTCATTTACTGTTCGCAAGTATCTACATATACATTTTGTATCGTATTTTTTATTCTGGAGATGAAAGAAATTCCAAGTGTGTAGTTTTCGATGTCCATTGTCACACAACATAATATGTTCTATATCACACGACCATAATACCAACATGCAGTGTCACACAACATGATATGTTCTATATCACACGACCATAATACCAACATGCAGTGTCACACAACATGATATGTTCTATATCACACGACCATAATACCAACATGCAGTGTCACACAACATGATATGTTCTATATCACGACCATAATACCAACATGCAGTGTCACACAACATGATATGTTCTATACCAACACGACCATAATACCAACATATGTTCTATATCACGACATAATACCAACATGCAGTGTCACACAACATGATATGTTCTATATCACACGACCATAATACCAACATGCAGTGTCACACAACACGATATGTTCTATATCACACGACCATAATACCAACATGCAGTGTCACACAACATGATATGTTCTATATCACACGACCATAATACCAACATGCAGTGTCACACAACATGATATGTTCTATATCACACGACCATAATACCAACATGCAGTGTCACACAACATGATATGTTCTATATCACACGACCATAATACCAACATGCAGTGTCACACAACATGATATGTTCTATATCACACGACCATAATACCAACATGCAGTGTCACACAACATGATATGTCCTATATCACACGACCATAATACCAACAACATAATATTTTCTGTAACAGACCACAACAGTACCAACTTACAGCGGCCATGTGCATAGTCACAGATGTACAACTGTGATCTTTGTAACGCCCTTTCAACTAGCAGGTGTCAATGAACCCAACAAAGTTGACCTTGCCCTATACTCTTGAACATACTAAGATATGAATGGACGGCAATGCAATGGCAATCAAAGGCAAACAAGTTGAACTTGGACATATTTATCTCCAGTGTTCATGTATTTGAGTCTTGCCAGGAATCCCACAGACACACTGTTTCATGTTCACAATGGTAATACATCCCCAAGACTGTGGTACCTAGTCCCTCAAGTCTTCAGAGCCTGGGTGGTAAATACAAGCATTTGCACAATAAACATAATGCATTAACATCGGTACGTTACAGACACCGTGACACAGCAACACGCTGGGAGTGACAAATTCTAAAACCACCGCCCACTGACAATGAGAGCACCGGGTGTCTAATGCTACAATGTTTGATGTACAATATATACAATAATGACGGTTGACAGACTGTACAGGGGTGGTGCTCTCACTGTACGGTTGTACATAGTGTGACATACATATAGCTCACCTTATCTCCCATTATTCCAGGTGGTGTCAGTAAGTCCCCTCTCGCAATAGATGTGTTTATAGTTGTATCTTTAAACATTGCTGCTGCAGCGTGTAGACATTAGCTCCATGTCAGTGTTACGTCTCGGTGGCCCTTCGTGTTGCGGTTAAATAGTCTTCGATAGATGTGTGTGTGTTTTGTTGAACTTGTTCCCACATTGGCTAAAAACAACTTTTCTTTATAAATATTAACCTAACAATTTTTAATACCAATATTTAAATACAGCGCGTGGCCAGCCTCTGCAGCACGTAAAAGAGAAACCATCATCCCCAGTCAAGATGGCGGTCGCGTTATTTCCGGTCCGTTAATAAGCTTAGGCCGGATCTCTTGACAATATTTCTGCCCTTTACACTTGATGAGATATATACGTAACCATGGTAACGTGACAATTTGGTGACTTGATTCCTGTCATTGCCAATAGACCTTTTAATTGAAACGCAATCATGCAGAAGCCTGATCTTGCTCACTCCTCTCGGTCGCCTATTTAATCGTCTATGACCAGTGAATCCTTCACGATGTATGCTCAATAAACCGCAATGATATCTTACAGTGCCGAGCCGCTGTAGAGGAAGTAGGACAAGTCTACTGCTACATGCGCTGTCAACAACCGTGGAGAATAGCAATAACGCTTTTCGCGCCAGATTATTGTCTTGGGTTCTGACGTGTCGCGCTAACTTTAAATGTCACTTCGTATTAAAACCTTTTTAATATTTATCCGTTACGAGCTGTCATTGGATGACCTTTCAGAGACACCATTCCAACTGTAACAATCCAAAGACAGTAAACTGAAGTGCAGCTCGGCTTTATTGCAATGTTCAATTAATTCGCAGCGATGCTTAAGATTAGTTTAAATTAAGTCGCAAAGTTTAATATGGGCTTAACTGTTATCGCGACGCCAGTGCCAAATATTGCAGCATAAATAGTTAACCAGCAGCTGTGCGTTGAAGCCAAAGAGGTTGACGAAACAAATGTACTTGTCATGGCGTACAGTTATCTTTCAGGGATGATCTAGGTGCTCCTCCACCCAAGTCAGTATTATACCAGCTTGCCACCATATGCAACTTCAGGAAGTGAAATATACTTACTGTACTCATACATATCTTAGTCTGCTGGGACTACCAGATGAAGATTTGCTCGAAAATGTTTATTTCCAAATTTGAATTGTTGTTATTCACGTTCGATACGTTGTTAGTAATGATTTCAGATCACTTAACTGACGGTCGATCTCCGCCTTGATTGAAACGACTAGTGTTTTTGCCAAATCGTACTGTTAGGATATCACTTTGTTAGCCTGGGGTGTACATTAATACTGTACCTCTCGAACAATGGCAGCCAGTATAATATCCGTCTCTCTTATTTCATCAAGTTTCACCGATATTACTGTTCAGGAGTACTTTGGGCAAAGTGACTGTCTCCTATCACTACAATTTAACATGGCCATATAACGTTACCATCACATGTTTATAATCCCTATATCGACACTATATTCTTGTTATATATGTAATTGGCGTGCAATATGATAATATGTTTTACAAAGTTTACATATAGGATATTATATAGCCCTCTGTTATCGGCACTATGTGAGCGGGAGTCTTATAATGTCACAAATGATGTTATTCTCAGAATATCGCAGACTGACGTGACGTCTCAACGTTCACCACAGGCCTGAAAATTCAGAGGTTACGTCGCACGCCGAACTTATTGCGCGAACGTCACAGGTCTATACGTACGTCACAATTCTGAACGGCATAGGTCTATACGTAAGTCACAATTCTGAACGTCATAGGTCTATACGTACGTCACAATTCTGAACGTCATAGGTATATACGTACGTCACAATTCTGAACGAAATGGGTTTAAACGTACGTCATACGTATGACAGTCATAAGTCTAATAAACGAACGTCATAAGTCTGAACGGTTTGAAAAGTCCAATATCAGTGAGTTCAATGACTGCAATGTAACAAGCTATTAGAAGGGTATATCACATCAATTCATCATCGCCATTTTGTCCATAATTCACATTCATCGTGTGTGAAAGTGAACCTGATGTCATGACTGATAACATGGCGTAACAGGACGTTGTATAGGTCCGGTCCAAATGTCTGGGCGCTACATAGATAATCGAAATGTTCCATGCCTTTGGCGACACAGACTTTTTACCATCACATATCAGGACGTTGTTAGTTTACTGAGCCACTGATCTTGAAATTAGAATATTTAAACAAAATTAATCAGAATTGTAGGACTTTTTTTATACAATTAAATTGGAAATGGCATCAACTGTCTGTTTTACACCCGGATCAAATCAAACTTTAAGATGATTTAAAAATCCTGTACAATGCATTTTGTTATGTACATATTTTCGATCTCCCTACCAAATGTTTCCCTAGCAAAATCCGTAAACGCCAAAATGAACATTGTCTAGCCGTATACATTTCACTCAAACCTATCATTAGAAATCGTTATAAAATTAAATTCATATTACATGACAAATTCTTTCCCTTTGACAGTATATTTCCCAGTTAATAAGTAAATATGTTTTAAATTCTTACAAAGACTCACCCAGTCATTTCGAACGGAGCTATATTGACAACCTGCGACTGAGTGTGCAAGGGAAACCACAGATGTACAAACAGCCGTTCCCGTTACCTTGGTTACACATTTTGGTATTGTGTCTATTACCGTTGATCTGTTTCCAGGTGAGATAGACACCTACCTGTGTAGTAATAATAATGTGTTTTCTCATGTATATTTCTGTTTTAACTTGAAATTAGAAACTGTTTCAGTGTAATAAATGACGTTCATAGTCATCACGACAAGTGTATGATTATTCTGCACGTGCTTTTTCGCGGGAAAAATATAACGAGCGTGTTAAACCGATAACCGAACGATTCCATTGTACAGTTGATGAGTTTATGACAGCTAGTTTGGTTTGATAGAATTGTTTTGTTACTTCATCGATCTACTTATTGATATTTCTTGTTTAATACCTAGAAAGTGACATAGTTTACTTCCCCCTGGTTCCACAGAGATTCCTCTTCAGACTGACGGGAGGCAAGATGTCCACTGTTTGCTAAAGAGGATATGTATATAATGGTCGGGTATCAGATTACTCTCAGATTTCTTTGTTGATTATTCCTAGTTATTGATATCAGCGTAGAGGATGTATGCCTCAAGGTCAAGGTCACTATACAGGTTCGTGTGATGGTATAAATATCTAAGGTTATTTTCGTGCGGGTAGATTGTCTATTTGCACCGACGTTATGTGTCAACTCCGCTTGTCTCTATTCAGCGGGCGTTGGGTAACCCAGTGGTTGAAGCGTTCGCTCGTCACGCCGAACACCCGGGTTCGATTCTCCACATGGGTATTATGTGTGAAGCCCATTTCTGGTGTTCTCCGCCGTGATGCTGCTGGACTATTGTTGATAGCGGCGTAAAACCATACTCACTCTATTTAAGGTTGCTCTAAAAAGGTTTCATAAAAATACCAAATCATGAGAATTGTAATGCATTAGTACCATGGGAATACCTAGAGATGCATACTGTATTAAGACCTCCCTTCCGGATCACCACCATTTTACCTGTGCGATGTTAACATTTGACTCCAGCCTTAATTCAAGCGTTGTTGAAAATACAAACAAGCTGTGCCAACCACATTCATGAGGTCAACATACTGTGTGTTCCAACCACTAGCAAACCTTTTATGACGATATTATATTTACAACCTAACTCGCTCTTACATTTACATATTTTGGCATTCATGCTTTCATATTTGAAATTTTGTAAATGGCATTATGAAGTTTTAACATCTTCCATACATGGTACACGATAAAGGCAGCTAATAGGGGGGTGACGTCGAAGAGGGTGACGTCTTGCAAGGAGACGTCGCGCAGCGTCACAGGAGACGCCACCGGGCAGAGTAGATCACGTTATGTTGTTAGAGACTAGAACCTAGGAGTGTTGTTCTGTTAACGTTGTAACAATGATGGGATGTCATAGACGTGTTCAAGGTTCACGGTTGATACATTTATGAAATAAACTATAGCTGTTATTACTTATGAACTGTGAATTGTTCTCCTTTCACCCTGGATTCATAGCCATGATGTCTAGTGATCGTCGTGCAGAGGAGCTGTAACCCTTAGCTGAGTCAGGATCTACCTGTTTTGGGTTCGAATCCGAGCTAATTATGACACTGGTCTGTCAGCGCCATGATCAACCTGACAACAACGTTAAACCAGCGGTGGGGTAGCCTAGTGGTTAAAGTGTTCTCTTGTCGCGCCGTTGAACCGTGTTCGACTCCCCACTTGGGTACAATGTGTGAAACCCATTTCTGGTGTCCCCTGCCGTGATACGGCTGGAATATTGCTAAAAGCGGCGTAAACCATACTCACTCACACACAATGTTAAAGTTGGACACAACCACTCAACCTCTGTGTGGAGCATGCGACTTGCACTTGCCCAACACTAGGCACATCTTCAAGTCCTCTGACTCACTGATATTCCCAAATATGCCCTGTTCTGTCGGCACATAGTAAAGTCACTCTACGGTTGGCAGTGAAGAATTAAGTGATGATACATTCCTCCGGAACCCCACAATATTGCCACTATTAATTTAACTGTGGCTGGGAAATTCAACCTGACACCTGATATATTCCACCTGAAACACCCATCACAACCACAATTAATCAAACTACACCTGATATATTCCACCTGAAACACCCATCACAACCACAATTAATTAAACTACACCTGATATATTGCACCGGAAACATCCAACACTGCAACTATTATTCAACTACAGCTGATATATTCCACCTAAAAGTATATTCGACACTGCCACAGTTCATAAATCAGCGAATTGTTCAACGACGTACCAAACTCTGTGTCAGGAAGCATTGCTGAATTTTCTAATCCAAGGGAGAGAACTGTAAAATGATTTTATGGAAGTGCTCAATAGTCTCACCTGAGTAACAGTTGATTCCCTTTGATCGTAAACGCTCCCAAACCCGCTCCTGTTTTCCCCGGCGCGGTGATAATATCCGGCGAGGTCAACTCATTCTGTACATAAATAAAAATAATAATGCATATTCTGGCAAAATAAAAGAACAACTAACAAACAATACGAACAAACAAAAGACCCCTAAAAAACACATTTTAGATATGCTCTGTTTGATTGGCATTTTAGGAGTTGATGAGAATAAGAAAGGTAGGACACTTCATGGATGACAAATTCTTTATTGTAATATGATGCTACGGTTTCGGTAGGCTACAGACTTTATGCTGTTGTCAAACTAGAGTGATCGTCATCCATGAAGAGTCCTGATTTCTCACGTCTGTGTAGTGAACTTTGTAGTGACATGGTTATAAAGAAAAGTACTTTTGCGACACGATCATATTCAAAACATTCATTTTACTCGAGGAACTTGACGATAGTTCATGTGGTATGTATGGCAGGGGCGGATACAACTTTTTGAGAAAGGGGGGATGCACACTATCGAGAAAAGGAGGGGTGCACACTTCATTTTTACCCGAGTTTCAATGGTCATTTACCAAACTTTCAGCACACACAAACACACCCCTACACCCCCCATTCTGGATCCGCCTATGTATGGAATACTGTGAGGGACATTCTCGCGATCTCGTGATGCTTGCAACGTCCGTATGGACAGGCAGGCAACTCTCGTCCACCAGATTGTATCATGCGTGACTCTCGGGTGTGTGGCAGTGAATCTCAGTTACATAATCCATACGGAAAAATACAGATTATTATGTTCAGTCGCTAACCCCGGTACAATGTTTACCACAATATGTTCACTGAAGCGCTCGTTAAATCTTCAAGACGAGTCGTGTGTGACCGCAGCTTAACAGTGACCTTGAGATTCGTTACAACGGTGATCGTCCAAAGAGCTGACTCACTCAGTCATCCGCCAGCCCGTTCACCCGTCAAGATCCGGGTTAGAATTAGTGCTCAACAATCCATGCTTGTCGATCATTTACAAACCGCCGTCAAAAAGCTGGAATATTGCTGAGTGCAGGGTAAGGGGATAAACAAACAGAACAGAACCACTCACTCACCCACCCAGTCGTTCGATCACTCACTCACTCAATCACACCCCCACAGACATGCTATATCATGACATTTACAGCATATTTACATGTGTCTGACCTCGACGACCTTGTATTCTGGGCTCAAACCCCGGCTGTTACCGTTTAGTTTGCGACTATTTAATCAACACGAGTCCACGGTCGTGTAAGGCTATAAGCAGCGAGTAATGCGTTTACTTGTGCACTAACAATACAGTACTGTTTCGCTAACGCTGAATTTGTGGACCAACCGATATGAGCTCGTCGACTTGTCCACGCATTTAAATGGCTGGTCCTGAAGCCAAGGCAAGAAAAAAGAGTAGACCCAATGGAATTCAATGCCTGGTTAAATGACTAGAAGGTTGAAGATCGTATCGTACACACAGTCGCACTCATAGTGAGTGAGTGAGTGAGTGAGTGCGTGCGTGCGTGCGTGCGTGCGTGCGTGAGTATGCTTTTACGCCGGTTTTAGCAATATTCCAGCAATAGAACGGCGGGGGACACCAGAAATGGCCTTAACACATTATATCCATGTGGGGAATCGAACCCAGGTCTTCGGCGTGACGAGCGAACGCTTTGACTACTAGGCTTCCCCACCGCCCCGTCACACTCACAGTGTGTGATAAACATCCTTTGTTTTACATCAGAGATGCTTCACCAGTGTCCGTGCTTCCTGTCACTGACTTAGATAACATATAGGACTGACTTAGTTAACATCGACCTGGAGGACTGACTCAGAACGCCCCCACGGCCTTGAGGACTGAGACTGGCTGGGAACCACAGGGGTAAGATAGAGTAACAAGTAGGTGAAGGCTACAAATGTTTTTCACCACGTTTCCCCGGGAATTACTGCACTACGTGTTTAACTATTGTCGCCGGGCGTCAACTGCCTCATAGTTTACAGATTCGGTGAAAGGACCAAAACGTTTTTCGTATTCCAGTTTTGTAAGGGTAATGAAGTCGGTGCACATGTGTAGCTCCTGATACAGTTATAACTAACTCCACTGGAACTAACAAACACACAACAGTGAACACACCCTACTACACACCGGGTCTGTTAGTGGACTTATCTTGCACACAAATACACTTCACTTTACCGCAGTGGCAGGACACCGAGCACCTGCCTGGTGTATGATATATGGAGATACGAGGGTATAATTCATATACAGCTTATAGCCGATGAAAGAAGGGACAGGAAATGGACTACCTAAGACTTCCTGATGCACGTGAGTGGAATATAGAAAGGCTGTTATAATAGCTCCGCCTCGTCAGGTCAAAGTCAGTATGGTGGTAGTTGTTTGTAGAGCAACTTTTGTAAGACTCGGCACAATCAAGACGAACAGTTGCCTCTGTCCAGGGATGTCAAAGAAATAAAATTGAAGAACTATGAAAGGTGGGTTATCAACGGGTCACTGACTGTTTAGTGGACAGAGAGGCAATCATCATAGCTGAGAAGCAACCTACATACAGGAAACAAAGTCTACATACACTAGGGATAGCCTACATCTAGGAAAGACAGCCTACATGCGTTAATGATAGCATTCATACCGGCAAGACAGCCGACATACAGAAGATACAGTCCGCACAGAGGTTGATATAGCCTACACAGAGGGAGACAGCCGACATACAGAAGATACAGGCCGCACAAAGGTTGAGACAGCCTACACAGAGGCAGACAGCCGACATACAGAAGATACAG
This sequence comes from Haliotis rubra, assembly GCF_003918875.1. Lineage (NCBI taxonomy): Eukaryota > Metazoa > Mollusca > Gastropoda > Lepetellida > Haliotidae > Haliotis > Haliotis rubra. Next base: position 2,429,721 of record NW_025766558.1, on the reverse strand, counting down.
TTCGCACAGAGGTTGAGACAGCCTACACAGAGGGAGACAGCCGACATACAGAAGATACAGTTCGCACAGACGTTGAGACAGCCTACACAGGGGAGACAGCCGACATACAGAAGATACAGTTCGCACAGAGGTTGAGACAGCCTACACAGAGGGAGACAGCCGACATACAGAAGATACAGTTCGCACAGACGTTGAGACAGCCTACACAGGGGAAAGACCACTCGATATAGAATGCCAACTCTTCGATATACCATCAAACATGACGTGATACTGTCACCTCGTCAACTCTGGTACACTATCAAACATGACGTGATACTGTCACCTTGTCAACTCTCGTACACCATCAAACATGACGTGATACTGTCACCTTGTCAACTCTCTGGTACACTATCAAACATGACGTGATACTGTCACCTTGCCAACTCTGGTGCACCATCAAACATGACGTGATACTGTCACCTTGCCAACTCTTCGATATACCATCAAACATGACGTGATACTGTCACCTTGTCAACTCTGGTACACCATCAAACATGACGTGATACTGTCACCATGTCAACTCTCGTGCACCATCAAACATGACGTGATACTGTCACCCTGTCAACTCTCGTAAACCATCAAACATGACGTGACGTAAACCATTAAACAGGCAACTGAAAGGGAGTGATTCATACCGTACTGCTCGTCGAATATTAAGGAACCAGCTTAAATATCTCAATTTTCTTGAAAGTTAATGAGAGATGTTTCATAAACTATATGTTCATGATTCTGTTAGAGAGACATGCCATGACAACCCACAGGGGAACCTGGCAACACCATGTACTGTCCAAGCAATCTTAACTGCGCTAAAGCCTATTTCCAAAGGTTTCTCAGATTTAATATGGGGTAAAATAAATGCCTTCTTGTAAGTTTATACAAATATAACCTCGTCTCGTACATCGCTAACAAATCAGATATTGCATAGGGCTACGCTGGCATAACGCACCTGAGAATAAACTGATAGCCATGTATTTGCCTAACACATTTCCAAAGCCTATTTTTTCATCTGATCAATCCATAGCAAGCAAATTCAGTGACTTCTTCACATCAAAGGTGGCCACCATTCGAAACAACATCAATCCTTCCAAGGCTAACCTCACCAGCAGTGTTGTGATGAGTGCCGATGTGCCATTTGCTGGTGACAAACTGACAGACTTCTCACCAGTCGCACAGGAAGAAATGAGAAAGATAATTATGAAGGCACCTTGTACGTCCTGTGAACTGGACCCAAGTCCAACATACCTACTTAAGGAGTGGCTGGATCAAATTCTCCCATTGATAACAGTCATAGTTAATAAGTCCATAGGGGAAGCACAAGTTCCAGAATGTCTCAAGAGTGCAATCATCAACCTCTGCTGAAGAAACCTGGCCTGGATAAGGAGGAGATGAAGAACTACCGACCAGTCTCCAATCTATCGTTCTTGTCAAAAATACTGGAAAGAGCGGTCTCAACCCGTCTTCAACTGCACTTACAGGGGCATCAACTACACGATGCTTTTCAGTCTGCTTACCGTGTTGGTCATTCAACTGAGACGGCACTCCTCAGAGTACATCATGACATCTCCAAGGCTCTGGACAACAAGTGCTCTGTTGCGCTTGTTTTCCTTGACCAATCAGCAGCCTTTAATCTCATTGACCACGATATACTGTTCAAACGCCTCCAGTACAGCTTTGGTGTAACGGGCAACGCTATGTTGTGGCTACAGTCATACATGAGTCAGAGAACACAGTGTGTCTCAGCAAGATCGGCAGTGTCTGGACATGAAAGTTTGAGCTTTGGTGTACCACAAGGATCGGTATTAGGACCTGTCCTCTACTGTCTCTACTCAAAGCCCATGGGGGACATCTGTCATCGTTATGACCTGCTCTACCAAGTCTATGCTGATGACAAGCAGATCTACAAGGTCATCCAGCCCAGAGATGATATCAAGTCTGCTATGGTAAGGATGGAACCTTGTGTGGAGGAGATCTCTGTCTGGGCTAGTGGAAACATGCTGAAACTTAATGAAAATAAAACGGAACTGGATCTAAAACCTGCAAATCTGAGTATGCTAGACATGAGTTTCAACTTGGATCCAGCAACATTCAGGCCGCTGAGTGTGTGAGAAATATCGTCGTCCAGATTGACTAGTATCTTACGATGGAGAATGAAGTAATAGACTATAAGCGCAGTGTCGAGGCCTTGCTGCCACCAGATCAGAAACATCGGTGCCATTAGGCAGTACATCACAGACGAATGCTGCAAGACTCTGGTTCACTCTTTGGTTACATCCAGACTGGATTATGCCAATTCCCTTCTCTATGGTGTCCCCCAATCTGTGCTGAGTCGAATACAAAGAGTCCAAAACAGCGCCGCTCGATTGATAACTCGCACTAGAAAACGGGATCACATAACACCAACTCTGAAATCCTTGCACTGGTTGCCGGTACATCTCAGATGCCAATACAAGATCCTAATATACACATTCAAGGCACTACAACAAACAGCACCGTCATATTTGCAGGAACCTGTACTCCCATACAAACCAGCACGGTCTCTCCGATCTGAATCAGCCTCACTGCTCACCATACCAAAATCAAGGACTGAAATGTATGGGAACAAGTGCTTCAACAAGGCAGCGGCAACACTTTGGAACAAGCTTCCACCAAGTCTGAGAGAGGCTGCAACAATCAACACCTTCAGAAAAGGACTCAAAGCACATCTCTTTGACATTGCCTATGTTCAATGATGTGTTTATCTTGTGAAGCGCCTTAGAGTGATCTAGAAGTAGTTCAAATAGGGCGCTATAGAAATGTGGCATATTATTATTATTATTATTAAGGGTATTTTATGTGCTTCGAATATATTGGTCATATACCTTTCTATGAGCCGTCGGGGCCTCTGTCAACTGTAACTGAAATCTAACACAAATTCTCAGGGAACTGGTGAACCCTGAGTCTAAACATCCACCGCCTGGAGGCTGGCATTCAAGCACTCGGTCTGCGGATCCTAACAGGGCAAGGGAAGCAATTCTGCTATGCCCAGTTCACACTGAGGAGTGCATCTCTTCGATAAATGTCAGGTATTTGACGTCGTCCCGTACAGCTGATCTCTTAGTTCTTCCTCTGATGCCGATGCATGCCCCAAACGGCATTCTCCCCGATATTCCGCGATAGAATTACTCCCCAGCAACCATTGCTATTTAGTGGATTGGATGGTCAGACGCGTCGACTTGGTTGGTGTGTCATTGTGCCCCAACTGCGTGGGTTGTTGCTCACAATATTGATCACTCGTCGCAAGGACCAACCATTTACTGCCAGACAGCCGAGCGTTCGACACATCACAAGACAATGGAGTCTGACTGTAACTGGAATATCGAGTGTGGCGTTACACAAACAAACAAACAAACCAACAAAGAAGTGTTGTATGACGACACTGTCACAAAAGCCGGGTTGAAGAAACTAAGACATCTTTCTTTGATTACAGAAATAAATGAATAAAAATGTGTTTGTTTACATCGATGTGCCAATGTCGTTCTATAGCCTCGATGTGCGAATCACGCTGGTGACTGGGGATGTAGGGGGCCACCAAGTAAATGAGACTGCAGCGGTATCTACCATCTGCATCACCGGGTAAAGTATACAAGATGGCGTGGGAAAGACGAGCACTTTCATTGAACATGATGACCTGATGTCTGAACGTTTTATGAATAAATTTCTCTTTTCTTACAGTAAATAAACACATTACATCCTTCGTGTCATGTTTATTGCGGGATGCAAATCAACTCGACATCTCGGGTTTATCGCAAGGGAATCGTCCGACCGGTGTAAACTCATTTAATCCTCCCTAACATAAGATCCTTGTTTTAATGTTAACCCTTTAAATACGTATAAGTGAGTGCGTGAAGTCTCGACGGAATAATTGACGGATGAAGCACATGGAATTCCATCACATCACCAAGACCTACCAGAATCAACCTACCCAGATCAGAACGTGGTTGGTTTAGAGAACAGGTTTTATTGTAATGTAAACAACATAGGGCAGCAAGCCATGGAACATACAGAGCGTGACCCTGTTAATGCGGACACTGCTGTATCCAGTTCGTCTAAATGAGAAACTAATCTTATGTGACTATATAGAGAAACTTGTTTCATTGATGCTACGCGACGCAAGCTTAACGCTTTACGGTTACAAGTCTTTGATTTGGTGGACACGAACCCAGTCTAAATCTTACCCAACTGTCTTCTGAGACAACTATCTTCAAATACAGCAATATGAGACGTGGCTCATGCTCAAAACGTTGATCACTGGATTGCCTGGTCCAGACTCGATTATTTACAGACCAACGCCATATAACTGGAATATTGCTGAGTGCGGCGTTAAACAACAAGCAAACAACAAAAGACAGACACTCTATTGATCATCCAAAATAGTTGAAGCTACACCTTCAGGGTGCAGACAGAAAAGTGACGGCATTTGAATGTGACGTCATGGCAACGAACACGCCACAGTGGTCAACACAACATAATGATGCAATTTCTCCTATGACATATCGTTTGCTATCGCTCACACTTTATCTGGGGTGAAAGCCGATCTTGGTTGACAATATCTCGGGACTACAACACGAGTGTCAGATACTACCTATGAGTTGTAACGTCACGACAGCAGCAGTAACCTGAGCCTTATACACCCTAAGATCGAACCATTTTTGCATTGAATCGATTCATATTCTATCTATTCTCATGATCACCGTTGAAAATAATATTAGAATAACGGTCACCTGGCCAACTGGTTAACTCATACCCAGTGACATCTCCACCATTTAGTGTAAGTTACAAGTCCATGACGATAATGCAATCAAAAGCTTGTATTTACACTCGAAATCTACACCGGTGAAGTTGTCAGAGTGAGTGAGTGAGTGAGTTTAGTTTTACGCCGCTTTTAGCAATATTCCAGCAATATCACTGCGGGGGACACCAGAAATGGGCTTAAAACATTGTACCCAAGTGGGGAATCGAACCCGGGTCTTCGGCGAGAGGAGCAAACGCTTTAACCACTAGGCTACCCCACCGCCCCTGAAGTTGTCAGAAGCGTGAAACTTATCAGTGAACTAGTCAAACAGTTAGTCATCGATGGGAGGGGTCAATCCGTCACGGAGCGTTAATTTGACCTCCCACATACAAGTTGCATCAGTCACACACCCAACGGTGTGTAACAAATATAGAATCTCGACCAGGGCGTCCAGAAACGGGGTGGCTGAACTGAGTGAGGTTCAGTGTCGCCTACAGTAATTAAACGCCTGATACGAAGACGTCACAAGCGCCATTGACCAAACCTTTGACCTGAGCAGTGCATTGAGATGACAGTAAGAAGGAAACGATTAGTAGATACATGTACGTTCTGTGAAGATGATTTGCGAGGATCTAAACATGCAAGCCCCAGTGGAGATCCCAGGTAGCACTGGTGTTCAACAACACGTGCTTGTCGTAAGAGGCGACTAACGGGACTTGGGTGGTCAGGCTCGCTGACATGGTTGATACAGATCATCGTATCCAATTTGCGTAGATCTCACGATATCAATCACTGGATTGTCGGGATCTTATTAGGTATTAACAGATCGCCGTCATATAGCGTGACTATTTTTAGTCCGGCGTTAAACAACAGCCAACCACTACCACCAAGACAATGGAAAGTCGAAGGCACCCATGGCACGGTGCCATGGGTTCAATACTACTTGAAACAGCATTCCGTTAAATCACCGCGTGTCATGTGACAGGAAAGTCCAAGTGAAGGAGATATTATCATTTTAGAACTTTGTTGAAACATAATGTCAGAATTATGGTACTGGCAAACCAGGAACCATAACCAGATGGAACCTTGGATTTGAACCCATGATCATGGGGACACCCACTAAACCGAGTCAGGTTAGACTAACGCTTAGTCTCTTAAAGTGAAAAGGACTTTTGAGACGGGTGATTCAGGGGAAATCTAAACTTGCTTCATTTAGGGCTTTAGCATTGCAGGGAGGGCTCGGCAGTAGGGGAAATACTGTGGTTCAGGGACTGTGAGACGGGCTAGAGTCTTGAAGACCGAGTTTGTTTTGTTTTGATCATAAGGGAAACTTAACCAGCGCATTCGTTCCAACATCTGTAGCTGGTTGGTGTTATCAGTTTTATCAGAAGGCAGGAGCCATTTTGTATACACTTATCAATTAGCCCTGTCAACTCCAGAAATGTCATTCTGTAACTGTATTAACTGCGGGTCCTGTTCTGGGGCTTTGTTGACATCAAGAAAAAAATGTGTATGAATAGATCGGGAGGATGGATGTGTCAACGCGTAGATATGATCGACAGGGGAACTAGCTTGGAATTATACGTACAATAAGTTGACAAAGACGAAGGATAGGTTGAGTTCAAACTACTTTAGTTGGTTGCACAAGCCAGGACAAACATTAGTAATAGTATACATGAATGAGGTGAGTGGAGTTCTGGCTCAACACCAGGGCGCTTCCTACGAGGGATTATCCTGCTCGTGGTCGTCCCAACAGACAGTCGGAATACCGGACTCCTTGACAATATGGATGTGAGCATATATATACAGTTTTTGACAACAATGGACAGGCGAGCACACAACAGTGGACAGATAGAGAAACAATAGCACTTCTTTGTAACAGTGGATGTGATGGCAGACGCGGCCAAGGGGGATGACCAGTTAAGGTTCTAAATGTCATATTAATGAAAGTGACAAAGTGGTACAGGGTTGCTGACAAGAAAACGATGTACAGTGCGGTAGTGATAATGATTAAGTATGCAGATTAAATAATTGCAATTAAGTTTCACATGGTTTCGCTACATAGTTTTTTTATCTTTAGGAATATTTGAACGATGGCTGTCCTGAATTAGGCGCTATAACAGATGAATGTATGGATGGAAATGATTTACAACCTATACACCAAATACTAATAATGGCATTATTTATTGTCCAATGAAGGACATACATAACATTGACACATGCAAATGCACATTTGTGTAGAGGAAGCCGTTGTAAGGGAAAGGTACAGAAATACGGTCTATGCTAAGACATATTACATAACAAAGAAATTGATAACATAAGATACATAGCACTATATTATTCAGGAACAGGATTTTTTTTGTCAGTGATGGCAAACGTAACTGTTGCAATGTCATAATTGTCTTGTGTTTTTTAATAAAAATAGTTATCTTTTTACATCCTTGAACTTACAAACAAAAAGCAAAAATAAATACAGTTTGAATATTTTGCAAGCTGATTGTTAGTGAGTTTCATCAGTTCTCTGTGCCTTCGAAAATCTTAACTTTCTGTAAGGTTATGTATGGGCAGTCCATTGGAATGTGACAGATAACAGGCAACACATCACTGATACGATCTGCCCTCAGAATGGCAGAAAGCTAAACCAGTGCTACTGAGGATTGCCATGTAAACATTTTCACACTCTTGATTACGTTGCTGTCTACAAATGAAAGCATAATTGCAGCGAGTTTGAATTTGTGACAATCTTCGCCATTTTAGGTAGTTGCCAAATTTCTGTGTGGGACTGAATTCTTTTGCCTCTTCTTCAGTATACAGACCAAATTTGTATAGATGGAAAGTTCCCACCAATGTTTCAATTATCACTTGATAAACTGGTGTAAACACCCTTATGGTAGTAAATATAGTAATACTGCAATAGGAATCCTTGCATAGCCAAGAATCTTTCCAACATAAACTGTCTTCTCCTTGAAAGTGCAAATATATTTTCCAGTTAAAGTATTGTAGACATTGTATTCATTGTTATTTGTTGACAATATTTCTTTTTTAAAGAAATTAATGAAATATTTCGAGGAATTACCGTTTTCCAACTACAGGATGTTTAGTTCTGATAAACATCTACAATGTCAATGCCTTGATAAAGTTCCAGGCAAACCCTTTTCCAAGAATGAATGACCAGTCCTCAACCCATGACACTTGACAGCCATCCCAGGGATTCAGCACAAATTTCAGTATGGCAGGATATATCGTTCATCGTTTAGATAGTTTGTTTTATAAATATGTCACATGTAACATATTTTGAACTGAAAAGATTTGAAATGACATCAGGAGTCCCATCAGCAAAATATAAACGTGAATACAGTATTGTTGTTTGGTTTTATGTTTTACATAACAAATAGCACAATTACAAAGACAAAACCATCTACCCATTCATGATTTATATACTTGTATTAACTTTCCCTCATAAATATCAAATTTCAGAAATAAAACATAACTATCTGGACTGTAAATGTGTTGGATTATCTTTAGGATTTGCATCTCTATGTATAGATATGAACAATGACAATTTCCCAAATGTGTAAGGCAAGAAAGACTAATATCTAAGATGAATTAGATAACATATTTATTGCATAGCAGTCAATGAAGGAACAGTGGCAATATCCTGTATAAACTACAAATATAATATATAGTTACATTATATTTGTAAAAAAATTAGGTATTTCAGCATGTATATGAATTTGCAGTACTTTTTTAAACCGGTGATTCAAAAGGTATAAATGACAACTAGGAAGAGCCATTAATGGTATATTTCTAAACAGTAATCAGTATTTACTGAAGTGGCAAGTGCACATATACTCCAGACTCCAGACTCCACTCCAAGACTCCACTCCAACTCTCCACTCCAAGACTCCACTCCATGTTTTACAGTATGCCGCTAGAGTCAGGTCATCACAGCGACTTGGGTGATTGGGCCACCTGCGATCCCCCTTCAGAGTGCTTACAATAGCCGAGTTGTAGCAACCTCGTGTTGTCAATAGTCGAATGTCACTTTCTGCATGAAGTTTGTTAAAATATTGTATCATCTAAAACTGGCTTCACTTGGTTGAGATCAAGCTTGGTTGGTGTGAAATGACATCTCCTAGGGGATAACGCTGCGGTGAAACTACATCATAAGCGTTAGTCTACCTCGTGCCTTCCTAGCTCAGTTAAATCAAAATTCGATCAAAAAGTGAAATTTTCCTCAGCAAGCTTCTGATATTTGGATCTTTTATGACCCGATATACTTGATCTTGGAAGACACTGGGCTGAGATTCTCTGTATGTTCCTTTAAGAAAAACATTTTCCCACGGCGAGCTGATATCCTCTACATATGGCGGACATGAGATACCCCAGTCTGGTGCAACCTGTGCTGGGGAAGACAGATACTAAATCAACACACTAGGGGAAGATTATGCAAGGTGCCTGGCACTTGTTGGGGTGTCAGAATAAAACACCAATGTCTCGCCCCCGCAACGGCCTTCTGACCTCTCGCCACAGACCCATTTGATTCGAACCGGTCGATGTTTCTTGATTGAGAATGATCCGTTAAGATAGTAGTCAGCTGTGAAAAATGAAATGGATTATTCTATTTTGTTGGCGCACATGGGTTTGCATATATCGATATGTCTAGGACAATGTCATTATTGTCCGTGAGGACTACTTACATGTCCGTAACTTGGCGTGGCATGCCATTAAACAGCACTGACATATCTTGGCAGCATCCCATCAAGGGACTGACCGGTTGAAGTCCAAGCCATGACTACACAGACTGATTCCAACATCATGGAAATGTGTCTGCTGATTGGTTAATACAAAATATAGAACAAATAGCTTTTAAATTATAATTAGGTAGTATATATTTGAGGCTATCTATATCTTTTCAGTATACTGTTTACACAAACCGTAAAATACCTATGTGTCAAAGCTTCACACACACACACACACACACACACACACACACACACACACACACACACACACACACACGCACGCACGCGCACACACACACACACAAGTGTACTGAAACTTACACACCACTGTGTACTTGAGATCATACATAAATGTGAATGAATGAATGAACGAATGAAAGAACGAATGAATGAATAACAAATGATTTGTATAGCGCCTTGTTCCAGATTAAACATGACTGCTCAACGGCGCTTGTTGAAATGATGAAGTGAGCGGAAAAGAGATAGGTCTTCAGATGAGTTAGAAAGAATCTTTTGTTGGACAATTTCAGATTTACAGTGGTAGAGCATTCCAAAGTTTTGGAGCTGCTAAACTTAGAGTCATTTCACCCATCTTTGTTTTACTTTTTGCACTTGTGTATGTACGGACACGTGTGCCGAGATTGCAGCTCCAAAATACCCAGTGTTGCCAGTAAGACACATACATCACTGACTTCTGAACTTCTGAACATCCTAACATAATGGCTGGACATCACTGACTTCTGAACCTCTGAACATCCTAACATAATGGCAGGACATCACTGACTTCTGAACTTCTGAACATCCTAACATAATGGCTGGACATCACTGACTTCTGAACTTCTGAACATCCTAACATAATGGCAGGGGTGTGCCACAAACTCCCTGACACAGTGACAACTGTCATTGACGTCTGTCATACAGCATATGTTGTAGCTGTTTTGAAGTCTCCAAATCGACATCAGAGTCATCTAACATTCTATCGATATTTTTCATCCTGATTTCGCCAATATCTGTATACTACGTGCGCTGTTTAGTACTTCGACATATGATATAGCAGACTCCGTGGGTTCGGTCCTAACGCCGCTTGGAACAGTATTCGGGTTATACAACAGAGAGCTGGTGGTTTCAGTGCTAACGCCGCTTGGAACAGTATTCGAGTTATACAACAGAGAGCTGGTGGGTTCGGTCCTAACGCCTAACGCCGCTTGGAACAGTATTCGAGTTATACAACAGAGACTCCGTGGGTTCGGTCCTCACGCCGCTTGGAACAACATTTGAGCTATACAACAGAGATCTAGACTCCGTGGGTTCGGTTCTAACTATCTAACAGTATTCGAGTTATACGACAAAGAGCTGGTGGGTTCGGTTCTAACGCCGCGTGGAACAGTATTCGAGTTATACGACAGAAAGCTGGTGGGTTCGGTTCTAACGCCGCGTGGAACAGTCTTCGAGTTATACGACAGAAAGCTGGTGGGTTCGGTTCTAACGCCGCGTGGAACAGTCTTCGAGTTATACGACAGAGACTCCGTGGGTTCAGTCCTCACGCCGCTTGGAACAATATTCGAGTTATACGACAGAGACTCCGTGGGTTCGGTCCTCACGCCGCTTGGAACAATATTCGAGTTATACGACAGAGACTCCGTGGGTTCGGTCCTCACGCCGCTTGGAACAGTATTCGAATTATACGACAGAGACTCCGTGGGTTCGGTCCCCACGCCGCTTGGAACAATATTCGAGTTATACGACAGAGACTCCGTGGGTTCAGTCGGTCCTCACACCGCTTGGAACAATATTCGAGTTATACAACAGAGACTCGATGGGTTCGGTCCTCACGCCGCTTGGAACAATATTCGAGTTATACAACAGAGACTCCGTGGGTTCAGTCGGTCCTCACGCCGCTTGGAACAGTATTCGAGTTATACAACAGAGACTCCGTGGGTTCGGTCCTCACGCCGCTTGGAACAACATTTGAGCTACACAACAGAGATCTAGACTCCGTGGGTTCGGTTCTAACGTTCTAACAGTATTCGAGTTATACGACAGAGAGTTGGTGGGTTCGGTTCTAACGCCTCTTGGAACAGCATTCGAGTTATACGACAGAGAGCTGGTGGGTTCGGTTCTAACGCCGCGTGGAACAGTCTTCGAGTTATACAACAGACAGAAATACATCCGACACTAGCTGTCGACTGCTCATACAAATGTATGCCACAGGCAGTATGTTGCCGGCAGAAGCTAAAACAGCTGCACTTCTCACCTATGCCGGGCGTCATAACACCAGATAAAATATCACCACGTCGGCCCTCTACTACCACTGTCATAGCCTGGTTCCCTGGGTCTGTTGTGCCTGCGCTAGCTGTCAGTAACTGTCACAGCACAGGCCTGAGTGAGTGAGTGAGTGAGTGAGTGGTGAGTGAGAGTGAGTGGGTGGGTGTATGTGTGGGTGGGTGAGTGAGTGGTGAACACTTAGTGTTAAGATACACGGAAGTGTGAAATTGGTTGACACTGAATGTCTTTAGATACTTGTTAACCATAAATACAATATAGCCGCCATTTCAAATATGGCTGAAAGAATATGTGTCTAAATCTATAGGAAGAATGTCCCCAGTCTTTGAAGATTTAGTTAATGAGAATGATAACACACGAATCACCTTCTAGAAAAAACAAGCAGAGTTTTTGCAACAGCATTTGAAGTGGTTGAATACCCAAATGGATATTATTCTTTAATTTTTACATTGTTTTCAGAAGGTAATGGCCTTAAGCATTGATGGTTTTTGAGCAGTGAAATGTTTTCATTAAAAGCGAAACGATATGACACAGAACCACGCGATCTACTCGTCGCATCGTATTACTTCAACATTTCCTTGTTTCCTAGCCGTTCTCCGTTTATCTAGTTTCATTAAGGCATGTCATCGGTTGCCACAAGCATAAACAACAGTTCCTCAACTGTTAATCACATTGTCAACAAACAACTATAGACCTGCTGGCGCGTGATGTTCATGTCAGACACTGTGTGTAGGTAGGTACCAGTTCAATAAGGACGCTAAGTATAAATGGTTTCTCGATGAAGACATAAAAGCTCAACATGACTGACGATGAGATACAGAAACTAGTTCTGGTTCTATGTTTTATGTATGGGGGACATTCAACAAAGGCGTTTATTTTGAACAGTCTGCAACAGGCTTTAGAGTTCAGGAAACTGGCGTTTGATATGTAGATTCTCTGTCTGGAAGCTTACTAGTTTTTGTGGTAACACGAGAGTAGTCTGTGTCTGATAATATACACGATCATGTAAAGACTGTGGGTTCCAAGCTGGCTAAAACTTACCATCCCTGGCTCCGGAGATCATGACCCCCAGTCCTAGAGACGAGGGGGTCAATTGGGCAGCGAAAGACGCAACTCTGATCACTTTAGATAGACTCACAAATGTCTCACCGGAAACCAATAAGGCTTTAATTTGTTGTTATAAATATTACTGAGGCGTCGGGACCAATCTACACGGCAAATCCCAAGTTCTGTGTAAAACTGGCCACATTTGATGAGGCTGGGCTGAGAGATGCCTTTTGTGTTGTACAGTGTGTCTAGGGCCAGACCCAAGGCACGCGTCCAACAGGGGTGTCATCAATTTGCCGATGTAGCCACCTTCCTGATTTTATCTCAAGGTAGTTATTAACACTTTGCATACCAGACATTGCGCCCAGAGCACAGGGGCGCGCCATGGCCGTGTACAATGCTGCCAAGATGGCCGTAAATGTTGGCTCTGGCAATGACATAATCAGCTTCCTGATTGGTTGGCGTACCTACTCATGCCCAACGAGGTTTATCTGTAATCCTAGTTGAAAGAGACGTACCTGTACGATCGGGGAAGTGTTTGAGAAGCTGAAAAATGTAAATCACTATACGTTTCGTGGAAAAATATATCAACCTTTAAAACAGAAAATGCAGGACATGAAGCAAATGATATGAAATAGAAAAAGAAAAGAATAGGTACCAACCAGATATAGTTACCAATCGGACAATACAAGTACCTGTTACAGATATACATATAATTACCCATCATCTAAATGGTTCACCAAGCAGATCGAGTAAATACCAAACAGATATATGTATAAAGCTATTTGTTCTATATTTTGTATTAACCAATCAGCAGACACATTTCCGTGATGTTGGAATCAGTCTGTGTAGTCAGGGCTTGGACTTCAACCGGTCAGTCCCTTGATGGGATGCTGCCAAGATATGTCAGTGCTGTTTAATGGCATGCCACGCCAAGTTACGGACATGTGAGTACTTCTCACGGACAATAATGACATTGTCCTAGACATATCGATATATATGTAAACCCACGTGCGTCAACAAAATAGAATAATCCATTTCATTTTTCACAGCTGACTACTATCTTAACGGATCATTCTCAATCAAGAAACATCGACCGGTTCGAATCAAATGGGTCTGTGGCGAGAGGTCAGAAGGCCGTTGCAGGGGGGAGACATTGGTGTTTTATTCTGACACCCCAACAAGTGCCAGGCACCTTGCATAATCTTCCCCTAGTGTGTTGATTTAGTATCTGTCTTCCCCAGCACAGGTTGCACCAGACTCGGTAGACTCGGATACTGTTCCAAGCGGCGTTAGAACCGAACCCACCGGTTATCTGTCGTATAACTCGAATACTGTTCCACGCGGGGTTAGAACCGAACCCACCGGTTATCTGTCGTATAACTCGAATATTGTTCCACGCGGGGTTAGAACCGAACCCACCGGTTATCTGTCGTATAACTCGAATACTGTTCCACGCGGGGTTAGAACCGAACCCACCGGTTATCTGTCGTATAACTCGAATACTGTTCCACGCGGGGTTAGAACAAAACCCACCGGTTATCTGTCGTATAACTCGAATACTGTTCCACGCGGGGTAAGAACCGAACCCACCGGTTATCTGTCGTATAACTAGGATACTGTTCCAAGCGGCGTTAGAACCGAACCCACCGGTTATCTGTCGTATAACTCGAAGACTGTTCCACGCGGCGTTAGACCCGAACCCACCGGTTCTCTGTCGCATAACTCGAATACTTTTCCAAGCGGCGTTAGGACCGAACCCACCGGCTCTGTGTCGTATAACCCGAGGACTGTTCCAAGCGGCGTGAGGACTGAACCCACCGGTTTTCTGTTGTATAACCCGAATACTGTTCCATGCTGCGTTAGGACCAAATCCAAGGAGTCTGCTATATCATATGTCGAAGTACTAAACAGCGCACGTAGTATACAGATATTGGCGAAATCAGGATGAAAAATATCGATAGAATGTTAGATGACTCTGATGTCGATTTGGAGACTTCAAAACAGCTACAACATATGCTGTATGACAGACGTCAATGACAGTTGTCACTGTGTCAGGGTGTTTGTGGCACACCCCTGCCATTGTGTTAGGATGTTCAGAAGTTCAGAAGTCAGTGATGTATGTGTCATACTGGCAACACTGGGTATTTTGGAGCTGCAATCTCGGCACACGTGTCCGTACATACACAAGTACATTTGTGTATGACCTCCAGTAGACAGTGGCGTGTAAATACCCCTCCCCCCTCTCTCTCACTCCCTCTCTCTCTCTCCTCTCTCTCTCTCCCTCTCTCTCTCTCCTCCTCTCTCTCCCTCTCTCTCTCTCCCTCTCTCTCTCCTCTCCCTCTCCTCTCTCTCTCTCCCTCTCCCTCTCTCTCTCTCTCTCTCTCTCTCTCTCTCTCCCTCCCTCTCTCTCTCTCTCTCTCTCTCTCTCTCTCTCGTTAAGAGACAGACTAACCCCCCTGCGTGTGTGGTGACTAGTGACCGGAAGTAAGCGAGTTGGGGTTTAATTGTCGGAGGTCAGCCCAAGCTCCTGTCCCTCAACCCTGATCTGTCAAACTCAAGAGATCAGGCCTCAATCAAACTACAAATTTCCTTACCCTAATTCCTTCAACTGCTGCTCCACGCCGGCCACTAAATCGACAAAGCAGTCCACTGACCATAGTCATAGTTACTATTGGTCAAAATGGAGACCATTGATTTCCTCTTCCGGTTGTCCGAGATGCCTGATGGACAATCACGTGTCCTATTTCCGGTTCGGAAGAACATAGCATATTGATTCTTAAACTCAAGCTGGTAGGTCCCTTAGTCACATCAGAAACTTGGAAGTGCATTTTATGACCGGAGGTGGTTTTAGGCTTCGAAATGAAGACATACATCAGACGTTGATTCCTGGTTACAAAACCCCTCAAGCCCTCGAAAGTGAGGGTTCTCGCACTGACCAATGGCCATCCGTAAACAGAACACTTAACTCAGAAAATAAATCGATAGAATACTTTAAGGATTAACGAATTAATTTACCCACTTTTACCCAAAGTTACCTGCAGCTGAGAAAAGATTTTTCACTTTAGCAACACGAACGTTGTAACTGTTGTGTTGGTGAAATATGCGTTACTTTAGGCCAGAATCACATGATTTGAGATTAGACGTCTTAAGTAGTATTTGTTATATACTTAAAATATGGACTGAAAAATAAGATGGCATAAAAGATGGATTTGTGCTAAGGATAGACGATCGAGACGGATTATTCCATTGCGCTGACCAATCATATCTGTAATTCGATGTAAACCAAGGGTAATATACAGGAAATTATATTGCAATTAATATTTTGTAGTGAGAAAGATAGGAAATAGTAGTTTAATGATGTTGATATATGGTCCTCCTTTATTCTGTGACATGTGTTTCAAGATAAATTCTAATGGCGTTGTCAAACTTTACCCGTCGGTACGCCCCCGCCCCCCCCTTCCAATTTCCCAGCTCGCCCTACACCTTGTGTGGAAGCAACAAATACTAGTGATATTTCAGCATTAGTTGGTATTTCAATGCATCTTTTGTCATCTTGAAATTGCGATTTAAAAAAAAGAGCGTATTTTCGGCTTTTTCCTGATTTCGGCTGATCACTTTGTGACATGGCTCCAAGGCGTGAACTACAAGACTACACACACTACGGGCTTATATATAATGTCAAAGAATGCGATAATTCACCTTATATAAGATAAAATATTGTTCAGAAGCTACAGAAGTTAAATCATTATCCTAAATACTTGCTAGATTCGTATTTACTGTGGCACAAAGTCACAAGTACAGCCCTTATCTTTGTCTGCCGAGAAGCCTCTGCCATTTTGGTTTCACGGCTCGCAATTCTGTAAATCAAACAACGCATAAAGATTTTCTTTCATTTGGACAGAGGCAGTAGGATGTAGAACGTCATCTGCCTGATCATGTGGTAGATGTAAGTAATGAAAGATTTATCAGCCCAGATTCTACAATTGTTGTTTCATCGTCAAGCTGGGAACACACATAATGATTTACAAAAGATATCAGCGTTCCAACACTTGTTGATACCCGGCTGCCCAGTCGCCTAAGACATCGCATGTCGCTGTGCAGAGTTGCGTACCGTTAGGCAGGGCAGAAACCTAGGATCGTGAGTTCGAATCCCTGTTCTAGAGTCTGTCAGTACCATACCCATGTCTCACGGGTTTCCCATTATAGTTGAAAACTTCTAGGATCTGCACTACTTGGGGCTCGCCACACACTGGTATACAAATGTAACTAGACACGTGTTCAAACCGACGTCAGAACCACTCACTCGGTCATATGGGTTGATTTGTCCATCTGCCGTGGGGTAGCAGCTAAAGCATGTGACGTTAAATAATAACTCACTCACTCACTAGCAGCTAAAGCAGCTTATCACGCCGAAGAGTGAGTGAGTGAATTTAGTTTTACGCCGCACTCAGCAATATTCCAGCCATATGGCAGCGGTCTATAAATAATCGAGTCTGGACCAGACAATCCAGTGGTCAACAGCATGAGCATCGATCTGCGCAATTGGGAACCGATGGCATGTGTCAACCAAGTCAGCGAGCCTGACCACCCGATCCCGTTAGTCGTCTCTTACGACAAGCATGGGTTACTGAAGATCAGTTCTAACCCGGACCTTCACGGGTATCACGCTGAAGACCAGATTCCATTCCCCACATGGGTACAATGTGTGAAGCCCATTTCTGGTGTCCCCCGCCATTATATTGCTGGAATATTGCTAAAAGCGTCGTAAAACCCAACTCACTCACTCATACAGTTCTGGTTTTGTACAGGGGTAATGAGATCTAAGCTGTCAACAGATACTGCTCGAACAAACTCCTAGAAGAACCCATTATCCGTCATTAAGGCACGTAACGGTTATAGTGTAATAACTACAAGTGCAAGTATGGTTGATTTCTCCGTCTCAATGGTGTTTGAACCGAACCAACTCCTCAGTGCTTGTAGACACATTAAGCCCATAATGACTTTCTCTTGGTATATATCTCTGCATTGTTGGGCCTAATGGTCAACTTTAGGTGACCCGACAAACCATTCCGACTAAATTGTGCGGTCTAGCCAAGGCCAGATCCAGCATTGATTCGACCGAAGGCTGTTTGCTCACGATTTTTACATACACCTCACGGGTAGCAGTTGGCAAGCACAGTCGCCGCGCATGACGGGATATTCGATTAGCTGTCAGATTTGAGGCGTGCATCCGCCTCCCACCTATATCACGTGACCCTGTGTCAACATGCAGCCGCTTGCAGACAGACACCTTGCTATGTCATATCAAAGGCTATTTAATAATCTACAGAATGGAAGTGGTGAGATTGATTTAATGCTCTTTTTAACAACTCACACCTTTACAATCGCATGTTTGCAGTGTTTAATGACGGCGGCAGTTGGGTCGGCGGTTAGAACTATGTATATTTCTGTCAAATGTGTCACGCTGTGAGCGCACGCGCGCACGAGTTTGTGTATACATGCACCGGGTCAAATATGAATTAACATATAACAATAGGTGTCAAGGGTCAGTGGATCCTGGAACTGCGACCTTGGACTTGGGACACGGACATGGCTCCTTCCAGCTTTACCAAACCTACATTTCAGGAAATCAAAACCAATCTGAATCGATCTAGCTCCAAACCTATGACGTTCACAGTTCCCGTACTCTCCTATATAACACTGGCGTGACTCAGTCCTAACCGCATACAAAAGGCCTACCAATAGCACTTGTTTGTCACTTAACCACCTCTAAAACTGAAAGCGTTGTACAACCAGCATTACAAACTACAACAAAATGAGAAGAGAATGTTTGTCTACATTGGCGGAAATGCCGAAAAGTCCCGAGTGTATTATTTAGATAGCGGATAAGTCGAATAGATCCGAGTGTATTATTTAGATAGCGGATGAACCGAATGGACCTGAGTGTTATGTAGATAGCGGATAAGCCGAATATACCCGATTGCATTTTGTTGGAAGCGGATAACCGAATACACCTGAGTGCTATGTAGACAACGGATAAGCCGAATAGACCCGAGCGTTATGTAGATAGCTGATAAGTCGAGTAGACCCAAATGTCATGTAGATAACGGATAAGCCGAATATACCAGATTGCATTATGTTGCAAGCGGCTAAGCCGATTAGACAAGAGTGTGTTATGTTGACAAAATAGCCGAATAGACAAGACTATATTAGGTTGGAATAATAAGGTACAACTGACAGGCGAAGTTCGTTCAGTGAAACTATAGTGACAGTCCTCTCATCGGAAAATTACGCTTCGCAATATTACGTGTCTCATAATGATCGTAGTTTCCTCTTTTCCGTCTTGTTGCCTTGAATTTTCAGGGACTAAAATCATTTATCAAGAATGCCAGAATGTCGTTAACGCCATGCCCACCAACGCTAGCATTTAATATAAAACACTTCCTATTAACGCTACACACAAGCTGCGGTGGCACTGAGTGTGTTCAAACTTCCTCATGCGATTTAAACACCCGAGACAAGCGTGCCATATTAGTTTCCTTATCGACGGCGGAACCCGCGCCCCGTGTCATGCCATGACAATCTGTATACACTTGTAATAACTCATAGCTACATATTTGATGTGCGCCAATGTAGGTTTAGCATGCTATAATTGTTTTTGCTTGAAGGTTGTCATCAACATTAGAATCCGACGTCACGTTATCCGCTGTGGATGCCACCATGTTGCCGACTTCCGTGCCGCCTCCACTTTTCTGCCGCGCGGCAGCTGCGATAATAGTTTTTTGCCAATATAAATGTTTCTTTTGATTTGGCGAGACAAATAGGCATTCCTCGTTCACCATGGTAATATTGCTATACCTGACACGTGACAAAAAGTGTTGTCTGCAGACCAAGAACCTGTGTATGACAGACCCGCGTACTCCTCCTGAGATCGACACTGACACGGATAATCCTTCCCTGATACCAGAGAATGTTGTGCTATTCAGCAAACAATGTACTGCTTTTTATAATTTTGAAAAGCTGTATATTTTAAATGAAATCAATATTTTCATATACAATTTCCGTGCTTCTAGAAAATGATATGTCCATATGTGCAATGATTTTGCAAACAGATACATATATTTACTCGTAGGATAATACAATTACCTGTTAGTGGCATACATATATTATTTAAAAATCATTTATATGGTTTACCAATCAGATGAATTAAGTAAGAACCAGACATCTATATATATTTACCCTCTTTCTTCCAACTGAAGAATTTGGACTTTTTCTAAAATATAAATCACAAATTAAGGACTAATAATACCGATTTTAAACGAAAGGTGGGGGTTCGTTCTAAAATACAACTCGTAAAAAAAAAATAAAAAAATGTTAACTCAAAAAAAATGATGAAGCGAGCTGCCGTGACCCGGATTCGAACCGGGGTTCTTGCGGCCACAACGCAAAGTCCTAACCACTAGACGATCACGGCTACAACCCGCTCATGCTCACCGAGCGAGATTTTAGAAGGTTAACACTAGCAGCAGCCACAGGCGCTCAGCGGTAGCGGGGAAGTAATGCTGCTTGTTATATCAGATTGTATTAACACTACATAAATTGCTGTTATCCTCAACGTTTCATTTGAATGATTTTGTTCAGACATCGGCGTTGCGCCCAAGCTAGACCGTTGCCTTGATAGTTGCGCATCGAGGAAAACAAACAGTTTAGAAATGGTCTGATCGACAATTTCTTGGCTTTTTATTGAGAACGTAAACGAATGTCACAGGATTTATATAGGTCACTCCCGGGTTATATATAGATTTTTATTTCGGGAATATTTTTAATATCGGAGGGTTTCGTTAACACGCGCTTGATCGATATAAATCGATATTTTATATGGTGAACGTTAATATTATGGGAGGATGGTGACGTCACTTTCAACAAGAGTTTGAGGAAATATATTATTTACAACAGATGAAATGATAACAAGAAACAGAGTTTCGCTTATTTCAAAGAACACGAAGAGAAATACCGTACATTTCTTCTAATAGTTTTTCTATTCTGAACACGTTTCCAATTGCGGCGGGTAATGAAAGCCGGTTGGTATAAAGCGCCTTCAATATTTCAACAACACTGTTTCATTAGCTATGTTCAGTGTCTTATAAAAATAAATCCTGAATTTGTTCCAGGGAGATATATTTGTTTGGCGCATATATATATGGAACTTCGAGTATGAGACGAAATATGGCGCATTTTCAGTCACTTATACGTAATATAGTAGTCTAGCCAGCTGCACATGTCTCACAGTCCCTGAACCACATTATTTTCCCTACAGTCTAGCCCTCCCTGCAAAGCTAGAGCCCTAAACGAAGCAAGTCTAATCTGGGTTCCCTCTGGTACTGAATCTCGTTTTTCACAGGGGCTTCTTTTCAATGAATGGGTTTTCTTGTTGCTATTAAAATTACATACATTCAGAGACTAGGCGTTAGTCTATTATACGGATATACTGCATGCCCTGTTAATATTAGAGTAGAACATAAGTATATTCAACACACTGTATCAAAACACACCTGTAGACAAGTGGATACTGTTATTGTCAGGTACCACTTATTTGAATTTTTTTGATTACTATACTGTCAGGACAAAATCCTTTCAGGGAACAGGCGTTAACGATTGAGGGGAAATACACCAACATAAAATTGTATTTTGTGTCACTTCAGACAGCACAACACGCAACACGCAAGTCTCACGAATAAAACACGTGTACTAGGCAATGGAAAATGTGCTTTGGCGTTACTTACATCTCATGTCAATGTCGGTACTGTCGAATATTTATCGTCACGTAATCACTCTCTCAGATAAGGAAATATTTCATTTATGTTGTAATTGTTTCCTTTCGAGTACTGTACTTGCTTTGCAGGCAGTGAAGTACAGATGTGAACAAGAGGGAGAATGATAAGTAAATTAGTCGGAATTACCTATTTCTTGGGGTTACCAGAGACACAACCAGGCTATATATATATATATATATATAAAATAACAACAAACAAAGTCTGATCACGTGACGGGTTGTGAGTATCACCATCACGTGACGAAAACTGTGAAAATCTCGTGATGATGTTGGACCCACTTTGTCACGTAAATCAGAACCTTTTAGATTAAAATCAAAGGTCGGAAATTAGATGCTTGTTAAAAGGACATTTACGCTAGTAACAGACGAAATATGATGTAGCCTTGTGGTTAAAACCGTTCGCTCGTCACGCCGAAGGCAAAGGTTCAATTCCCCACAAAGGTTCAATGAATGAGGTTCATTTTTCGTGGCATTTGTGGTGATATTGCTTGAATATTTATTAAAGCTCTGAAAATGCAACTTTTTCATTCTTATTTGAGCGATTTTTAGTGGTTTTAGAGGTAGCCCATCGTGCCACAATGTATGGAGATCTGTTGCGGACACTCGAACAAAAGGATGTCTTATAGCCAGGTAAGGCGGTGTTCTTGCTCATATATTAAATTCAAGTCACAGATAACCAACTTTCAAGAGTATCAGCGTTTTGCATGTACATATAGAGAACCACTTACGTTAAAACACTTAACGCACCGTCTTCACTGTCGCCAGTATTTAAAATAGATTTGTTGTTGTGGTTGGACGCGGGCTGCATGTCGCCGAACCGGCCATTATTTCCATGGCTTTCAGGTGCTGTTGAAATACTACACTTAAGTATACATTCATTACCTACAAGCAGCAAGATATCAAGCCACACTTAGGTCTTACTTCGCTCAAAGAGAACTTTATATCATTAAAAGCTTTTAGTGTGAAACTGTTTGCCAGCCTTTGAGGTGTCAAACAAACAAAGCTCCCGTTTGCTTTTGGTCGGCCGCACGAACGAACAAATGGCGGACGTGTTCAAGGATCGCCTGTCGCTTATTTGTGGCGGACTTTCCGCAGCTAACAAACTGGTAACAGAGATTGAGCAAAGCCCCGACTGACCATTCGCATGACCTAGGCCACCTCCACCTCCCGAGCAGTTGGCAGCGTAACCAAATCACGTAGACCCTCGGAATTTCACCCGTGGGACTTGCAGTGACAACCAGACAGAGTTACTGACCTTGGATGCGAGGGCATCTGCTGACTATGTCAAACAAACGTGCTGTAATACAAGGTAGTCAACATGTCGGCGCTGCTTCTCCAGAACAGTGTCTGGATATATCCTTGTTACGTTACTCAGGCGTATCGACATGGTTTCATTTATACTGGCACGAGGTTATGAGAATTATGTTATATTTGTTTCACATTAGCACAAACGATTGTACCGGGGGTGGGGGGAATGAGTATACCCTCCAGGGCGAACCCCAGGGCGAACATCAGGCAAACATACGCATTTTTAGAGTGGATACTTTTGTCACTATCGTGTGATAAACACACTTCTTTTAAACTGAACCCAAAAACGTTAGTGACCATTAGTATGGATTGCACTAAGATCGAGTACACAAACACTTAAACTAAAAACACACCAGATCCATATATGACGTCATGTGCTCTTGTCTTCATTAGCGACAGTCCTTACCCAGGGCTGTCCCTTGACTCTTGCACGTCCCAGTCTAGCCCTGAAGGCTGTACAACATAAAGGCATTTTCCATACTTAGCCATTCATAACACAAGGTTACAGTGAATGAATTTATAGCTATAACAGAACACCCACTCCTCTTGGAACTGCATCTCACTTCGGCAATAAAACCGACATGCTTTCTAAACGATTTTATCGCCGTATCATATTTCAACAACGACCTTTAGTTCATCATGTTTTGCCTGTCTTCATCACGTGACCTTGGTCCTGTTTCCGGCTTGTTTTTTCTAAATGATGGCACGTGCTATGTTAATAGGGCTGACGTTGACAAGCGCACTATCGTTTGTAATAACCGCTTAATGGGATCGCTAATCAATTCAAACCGGTATCGATTTTGTCTGAGACAACAGGGTGTAGTTAAAAGTGTCCCTCTTGAATCACGTGACCTTTCCCTTATTCAAAATGGTCGCCAATGAACCGCGATTCCTAATGAGTGTTTTTATGTAGGGTTGAACAAACGTTGCCGGTCCAGCTCTTTGACTTGTCAGGCTTGCACTTTGTCGGATGACCGTCATCTTAACACGCTGTTGTAGTTTTATTTTATGAATTATAGATGTATCAATACTGATATAACAATATATCCGGGAAAACCATTGAATCATTTTATGGCAGTTTAACAGGTGCGTGTCCTTCGGTAGATCTTGCGAATTGGTATGTGACCGAACAGGAAGCTCCACACACAAAGATATAGACTATCGCTTAGTCTCTGAATATATATAATTTTGATTGTGACAAATAAACCCATTTAAATTGAAAAGGAGACCCAGGGAGACCAGAGATCCTGAACCTGGGGAAATCTAGACTTGCTTCATTTAGGGCTTTAGCATTGCAGGGTGGGCTAGGCAGTAGGGAAAATAATGTGGTTCAGGGACAGTGAGACAGACTAACAAAGATACTCCATGTATCTGAATAATCAAAATGGTGATACAACACTTACTCTTCCGTTAAACCCAGTTGTGTATTTGTCAGCAGACTGAAATGTCTCTAATGAGCAAAAGGGTTACATCCACGTTGTCGATGTATCTGTAGCGACACACGCCGCCAGGACGAAAGACCAGGTTCCCAGACCCCGAGCACACTAACCTAACTGTATAGGGTTCCTGTCTCAGGTGCATTGCCCTGTGTCAAACCGGGCTGGAGGAAGCGTTGTACACATTTCCGGCATATACATATATCGTTGATAAACTCCCTTGACATCTTGTAGGGCCCTTATGTGGCTTTATAGACTTGTACGCGTCTCTAAGGTAATAATTAATAGTTTAATTAATAATTTCCAGTTTAACAGAGTCTGTGTTTGATATACCCCTTTCAACATCAGCACGCGTACAGGTCTGGTTAGCCTTTCTCCAGGGCTGTACCGAATGCTAAGCCCATGGATGTATAGTAATTCTATCCTTTAAAGAGGCAAGTCTAGATAAGCGGACATGACCTCCGTCTGTTATTTATCATTTTTTTAGAAATGTTCATTTAAACTATAAATCATTACCTTAGAGACTTGTGCAAGTCTAAGGTCTGGAGTTTAACAGAATATGTGTTCAAAATGAATCCCTCTCACCATCTGTCGCCGTACAGTAGTGTGTACGCCCGACCTAACAAACCGTGTCTCTGTTTAACTACCGTATCTGATCTTGTTTGCCAAATGTTGTCGTTATTTCCACAAGGAAATGGATGAAACTTGTCTTCGTCAGTCTGTGATTGCTTACACCTTTGTTTATATGTTTTTATCACCTGAACTTGACAGGTAAACTACCTGTGGTCCCTCACGTCTTGGTCGGCGTCCCGGGCGGCGCCAGGGTGATGGAGAGAAACGCGGTTATTGATAGTAAATCAATTATTCAAATACACACACCTGAGCACCGTACCTGCGTGACTGACTATATCAGTTAGATCGGGAGTGACAACTTTATCTTAACCCCCCAATTCCACCCCACCCCTACAGCAGGTCGTGGAGTCTATGTACATCGGGGAGGCTGAGGGAGAACGTCTTCATGACCAGCAGTGCTGGAGTGCAGGGAGATGTGTGAACTTCGATTACTCGACTGTGTACAACATGGACGCCTGGGAAATGTCTTGTTACACAATGCATTTTTTTCTCATCTAATGCGGTTTCCTGATGTTGATTTCGTACTCTGATTTTACTTGTTTTTTATACTCTGGTTTGGTTTCGCTTCATAAAATACATATATTTCACTTTCATGTTGCAGTACCACACGATTATAACTTGTAGATTGCAATGTAATGTAGACGTGAATGCGTGTGTAAACGTACATATCCACGATAATGTAGATGTAAACATGAACGTGTAAATGGAAATGTATATGTAAAAATAAATATAAATGCATGTGTAAATGTAAACGTGAATGTTGAATGTAAACGCAAATATATGTACATGTGTGTGCAAATCTAATTGTAAATGTAAACATAAATATAACTGTGTATGCCAATGGAATTGTAAATCCAAACGTAAATGCTTATTGTATATAGACATCCCAACGTAATTGTAAATACATATTTACATATAGCATATCGACCAATGACGTATCAATTTCAAAGATCCTGTAGTATCCATAATAGTTAATCCCCTCACGCGTTTTGGATAAATATATATATATTTCAGAAGCAAATGCATGTATATATTTATTGGAAGACTTGTTAACGTTACATTGTAGCCTACTATGGACATGTACGTGAGGACGACATCTGGACATAAATGGTTCTAATGCTGAAACGTACTGAAATACTTCGTCAGATTTCCTTGTGAGCTCGTTTACATATTGACACATTTCAAGTTCACTTTCAGTATCAATATCCTTAAAAATCGCTAGACGAGAGTGTTTGTGGCTAGATAGCTTTGAACTGAATAGCAGCACGCCCGAGACTGCCTGAAACCTGTGTTAGTGGGCGAGGGAGGCACAGATACAGGGCTACTTGAGCCCCACTTCATGCTAGGCGACCCAGACTATGTATTAGCGGGCACTCCTCCAGCCCCCAACACGGGGACAGCTGTTACCCTCCCACCTGGGAGAAGGCGGGGGGTAGAGAGGGGATGATGTATACTTGTTCGTGCATCTTACCTTTGTCTGTCTCCCTGGCATTCCGGTTCTGTTTCACTTTTCACAAATGAATCTCTTTTGTAGTCATCCACTGAGTGTGTCCCTCTCGCTGTGTCTGTATTAGAGGTGTGACGATACAGAAATTTAATGATACGATACGTATCGCGATATCTTGGAACGATACGATGCATATCACGATATGTTTTCTTTAGTTAGTTTTTAATAGCAAGTGAAAGCGTAAATTTTGACATAACCGCCAATAGCCAGTGAACATTAACAATTTTAAGGCAAACGATACATATCACGATACGGAAAAACGTATCGATATATTTATCGTTAGATAAAGTATCACGATTATCGATACCATGATATATTTATCGTTAGATAAAGTATCCCGATTATCGATACCATGATATATCGTCACAGCTCTAGTCTGTATGTGTTTGTGTGTCCACGTATACGCGTTTGCATGTCAGTCTGTACCCGTCTGTTTGTCTGGTTGTACGCCGTTGTTTATTGGTATGTGTTTACTGCGTGCGTACTGCACACACAGCAACTTGTACACAGCATTACGTACTGCACACAGTCCAGGTATATGTGCCCTAAACCTCTGCATAATATTCCGTTTTGCCCACACAGCAGACAATACGCCATATACAACGCTCAGTCAATAGTACACAATATATATATATATATGGAAATCATGTACGTGCATGCATGTCTGCCTGTACGTGTATGTATGTATGTCTGTATGTATGTACGTGATTGTATCTGACTGTCTGTATGTGTATGTGTCAGTCTGTCTGCACGTGCATGTATGTCTGACTGTACGTGGCTGCCTGACTGTTTGTATGTGCATGTGTGTTTGTCGGACTGTACGTGCATGTGTATCTGTCTGTACGTGTCTGTCTGACTGTCTGCACGCCCATGTATGTATGTCTGTACGTGTCTGACCTTCTGTACGTGTCTGTCTGTATGTGTCTGTCTGACTGTATGTGCATGTATGTCTGTCAGACTGTCTGCATGTCTGTCTGTCTGACTGTACGTGTCGGTATGTCTGCAAGTCTGTAAGCCTATTGTCCCCAAACTCTCCGCTACAGTATTACACTAGCTCTTTCAGATGAGAGGGTAACCGCGGATCACTGTTTCCGCTCGTTTGATATCTCCAGGGTTGGGATTAAAGTCTGTATGACTGTCACGTAACAAAAGAGGAACCGCGCGGGAGAAAAAAACGCTGGTGTCGGGGGGACCCGGGCTGTGTGCCCTGCTTGTAGAACGTACAGATGCTTCAAAGGCCAGGGAAGGGTAATGCCCTGTCGCGACTTGGGTCACGCTCGGGGTAAATGTAGACATTTGGAAGTCGTGAGCGCAGCTGGCGAGATTGTGTCACACAAGGCGACTGAATCAGTCCCTCCCAATTCACTCAAATAATCCCCGTCAGCGCTTTCTCTGAATACAGCGTGGAGCGTGGAGCCTCCACACAACGAGGACATATAACTTGCAAATGTTTACAGGTAATTACATCTGAGATTTAAGAGCTGGAACGGTGATAAAAAGCAAATAAGGAATGTTTGCTCTTTGTAATTTGAATATGCCGTAATTAATGAAAATATAGAACATCCGATATCACACAGATGAACATAATGAAACATGACAAACTAGCTATCAAGCATAACATTTCGTAAAGTTTCCTATTTTTACTTTGAAGTTGAATGTGAAAAAGAAACAAATCACACCTTCCTCTTCTAACCCTGAAACCAAACAACCCCCCCCCCCCCAACACACACACACACACACACACACACACACCTACCCAGAAACCACCCACAACCCTAATTTGCCTGACCCATACCAAACGCCTGCACGAGCGCCTCCCTCAGTGGGTGGGCCCAACAAAACATGTATTACAGGGTGAGGTTAGAGGTGGGGTTGGGGAGAAGAGGTCTTGTGGGGTGTAGGAACATCGCCCCATGTTGTCATTTGCACTGATTCAGAATCTTTGAGGGAGATTGGTGAAGTAGCCATATTATCTAACCCAAATGTATATATGTAAAAGTATATTGATTCCAAATTCGGTTTCTCAGCAACTGCTCAGTTCATATGTAGAAACTGACATTTCCTTGCATGAATGTTTCTTGTTACCACCTCAACCCCACCCCAACACGCACACGCACACACGTACGGACGCACGCACACACACATTCACCTATACCATCAACCCCACCCAAAACACACGCACCCGCACGCGCACACACCTCTACCCCAACCCAACACTAGAATAGGGAAAGGACTAATGAAGCTGATGGTGGCGTAGGAATAGTGTGGTGGAAGATGTGTGTGTGTGTGTGTGTGCGTTCGTGCGTGCGTGCGTGCGTGCGTGCGTGCGTGCGTGCGTGTGTGTCTTCACTAGATACAGTTATGGTCTGTATTTGTAATGTGTTCAAGTCCTACGAAAAAATGCATTCCCAAGTTATACTCATTTTGGATGGCTGCTCGTGTACCATATTTCTGCGTCCATCGTTTCATGGTGTTGCGTATTACTGTATAGAGGCCTCTTTGGGGACTACCACATCTGCATGGTGGCGAGAGTTCACTGTACGACCGTGTACACATGTTATGTGTTCATTGTGGACGTGTTATAAGTGTATCTGATCTGGTTATACTTTATTGAAACAATATGACGGGTCATTGGCCTGTACGCAAGAACGTCTCCCACACCTTGGAGATTAAATTAATAATGAATCTAACCCAAATTTGGAATGATTTGGCAAATTAAGCATTGTTTTAGCTTTCATTTGGGTTATATTTCTCAGTTTTTAGATGTATGAAGATAACTTTGTTTCTGGGACTAAAGGTTAGTGTACCTACACATCAGCATTAATCGCCATTGTTCCTACCACAGATCACCCGGGATGTTTGACCATTGTCCAAGTACATCACTGGAATGGTTCTAATCAATCATTAGGCTGTTGAACTGTTAATTAGGTTGTAAGTTCCTTATTACCACTGCAGGCGACGAGTTACGCCTTCTTTCGACCGACTGCGTGAGGCGCGACGACAGAGAGGTCAGAGGTTACAACAAACCTGCGGCACATGACTGTCATTAGCTACAAGGGCAGTGCACCGGCAAATGGGCAGCTCGTGTGGCAGGGCGAGGGTCTTCCTCCAACGTGTGTGCAGGGGATGCCTGGAGATATTTGACGAAGTTAAAGTACCCGACTGTACGTGTCAGCTGTATCAAATGATTACATGTCAAGAACAACCATTGATATAAACCTCCAGACATAATGTCCTCTGTGAACAGAGCAAAATGGTAGGGGAGAAGCCGTGTGGTAGAAGGTGAGAAGCCATATGTTGTAGGAGAGGAGAGAAGCCGTGTGTGGTAGGAGAGGAGAGAAGCCGTGTGTTAGAAGGAGAGAAGCAGTGTGTGGTAGGAGAGGAGAGAAGCCGTGTGTGGTAGGAGAGGAGAGAAGCCGTGTGTGGTAGAAGTAGAGAAGGAGAGAAGCCGTGTGTGGTAGGAGAGAAAGTGAGAAGCCGTGTGTGGTAGGAGAGGAGAGAAGCCGTGTGTGGTAGGAGAGGAGAGAAGCCGTGTGTGGTAGAAGGAGACGAGAGAAGCAGTGTGTGGTAGGAGAGGAGAGGAGCCGCGTGGGGGAGAAGGAGAGAAGCCGTGTGTGGTAGAAGGAGAGAAGCCGTGTGTGATAAAAGGAGAGAAGCCGTGTGTGGTAGAAGGAGAGAAGCCGCGTGTGGTAGGAGAGATGCCGTATGTGGTAGGAGAGAAGCCGTGTGTGATAAAGGAGAGATGCCGTGTGTGGTAGGAGAGGAGAGAAGCCGTGTGTGGTAGAAGGAGAGAAGGAGAAGCCGTGTGTGGTAGAAGGAAAGAAGCCAAATAAGGTAGAAGGAGAGAAGCCGTGTGTGGTAGAGGGAAAGGAGAGAAGCCGTGTGTGGTAGAAGGAGAAAAGCCCTGTGTGGTAGAAGGTGAGTAGGTGTGTATGATAAAAGGAGAGAAGCCGTGTGTGGTAGAAAGAGATGGAGAGAAGGCGTGTGTGGTAGAGGAGAGAAGCCGTGTGTTGTAGAAGAAAAGGAGAGAAGCCGTGTGTGGTAGATGGTGCGAGAAGCCCTGTGTGAGAAAAGGAGAGACGCCGTGTGTGGTAGAATGTGAGGAATGAGGAAGTGTGTGGTAGAAGGGGAGAAGCTGTGTGTGGTAGAAGGGGAGAAGCTGTGTGTGGTAGAAGGGGAGAAGCTGTGTGTGGTAGAAGGAGACACGCTGTGCGTTGTAGGGGGGTGTGGGGATGGGGGTGGTAGAAGGGAGAAGCTGTGTGTGGTAGAAGGGGAGAAGCTGTGTGGTAGAAGGGAGAGAAGCTGTGTGTGGTAGAAGGGGAGAAGCTGTGTGTGGTAGAAGGAGACACGCTGTGCGTTGTAGGGGTAGAGGGATGGGGGGTGTGCAGAAGGGGAGAAGCTGTGTGTGGTAGAAGGGGAGAAGCTGTGTGTGGTAGAAGGGGAGAAACTGTGTGTGGTAGAAGGAGAGAAGCTGTGTGTGGTAGAAGGGGAGAAGCTGTGTGTGGTAGAAGGGGAGAAGCTGTGTGTGGTAGAAGGGGAGAAGCTGTGTGTGGTAGAAGGAGAGAAGCTGTGTGTGGAAGAAGGAGAGAAGCTTTGTGTGGTAGAAGGAGAGAAGCTGTGTGTGGTAGAAGGAGACACGCTGTGCGTTGTAGGGGGTGTGGGGATGGGGGTGGTAGAAGGGGAGAAGCTGTGTGTGGTAGAAGGAGAGAAACTGTGTGTGGTAGAAGGAGAGAAACTGTGTGTGGTAGAAGGAGACACGCTGTGCGTTGTAGGGGGTGTGGGGATGGGGGTGGTAGAAGGAGAGAAACTGCGTGTTTTTAATGGAGTGGTGTGGTGCGTGTTTTTAATGGAGTGGTGTGGTGCGAGACTATTCTCCCTGTACCACTTCACGAACACGCGGTCAAATCCACGTGCTAAATATAACAACATGTCATATTATCATTTAACATCGTGTCTAAACACCATCCAAGATGTGGAAACAATCGGATTTACAGTTACAGCTCGTACCACTGAACGAGGTGTGCATCGGGCAAATTACTTCATGTACAATAGTCGTGAAATTGTTAGTACTGGGATATGGCTAGTCGAAGCCCCGAAAGCCCAGTTTCCCTTCCAGTAGAGTGAGCCCCGGCTGGTACCGAGTTGACACGACACCCTGCAGAACAAAATGCCTTTGAGCGCAGATCAATACCCCTCTTCTATACACAACTGACTGTTTATCCGATCTTAGCCGATGCAGCATACACTAGATGCCAGTATAGATCACACATTTGTCAAACAATATTCACCGATAGTGTTGGCTTGAATTATTTAACACTTCGATTAAGTATCCCAAACATTGTCGGCCTGCTGCACTATTGTCAAAGGCACAGAACTGGAACACACTGTTCTTTTGTGGGCAGCGCTCTAACATCAGGCGATCATCGTGACCTACCAACGGGAGATTTAAAATAAATGTGGGCGGAAATAGTCCTCGTCAGAACTTTCAGGAGCGTCTGTGTTGATCACAGAGTACATGTTTGTTGGATGCATCAAATCGTGTTGTTTATGTGTTGATCACAGAGTACATGTTTGTTGGATGCATCAAATCGTGTTGTTTATGTGTTGATCACAGAGTACATGTTTGTTGGATGCAGCAAATCGGGTTGTTTATGTGTTGATCACAGATACATGTTTGTTGGATGCAGCAAACGGGTTGTTAAATGTGTTGATCAGAGTACATAAGGTTTATTGGATACAGCAAATGTTGTTAATGTTGATCACAGAGTACATGTTTGTTGGATGCATCAAATCGTGTTGTTAATGTGTTGATCACAGAGTACATGTTTGTTGGATGCAGCAAATCGTACATGTTTGTTGTTTATGTACATGTTTTGATCACAGAGTACATGTTTGTTGGATGCAGCAAATCGGGTTGTTTATGTGTTGATCACAGAGTACATGTTTGTTGGATGCAGCAAATCGGGTTGTTTATGTGTTGATCACAGAGTACATGTTTGTTGGATGCAGCAAATCGGGTTGTTTATGTGTTGATCACAGAGTACATGTTTGTTGGATGCAGCAAATCGTGTTGTTAATGTGTTGATCACAGAGTACATGTTTGTTGGATGCAGCAAATCGTGTTGTTAATGTGTTGATCACAGAGTACATGTTTGTTGGATGAATCAAATCGTGTTGTTAATGTGTTGATCACAGAGTACACAGATTGATCACAGAGTACATGTTTGTTGGATGAATCAAATCGTGTTGTTCATGTGTTGATCACAGAGTACATGTTTGTTGGATGCATCAACTCGTGTTGTTTATGTGTTGATCACAGAGTACATGTTTGTTGGATGCACCAAATCGTGTTGTTTATGTGTTGATCATAACAATTGATTTGACAACAAAGTATATGTTTGTTGGATCTGTCTACCAATTTACTGGATGTGCCTGTGTTGAGAACAAAGTACATGTTTGTTCACTTTGTTGGATCTGTCTAACAATTACTGGATGTGCCTGTGTTGACAACAAAGTATATACTTGATTGATCTAACAATCTGATGTGTCTGTGTCGACAACAAAGTACATGTTTGGATCTGTCATTTCCTCATATGTCAGTCCCTCACTCACTCTTCTCACTCGTTGTTCCGAAACGTAAATCAAAATCTGTTGTATTAATCGTATCTATTAATCGTATCTATTAATCGTATCACTTTGCGTATGGTGAAGTCACGAGCAGTCGATACTGTTGACGTTGCCATAAACGAAGTGTTTATTGAAGGTGTCTTCGCCTTCAGACTTGTAAGTCATGCAGGCTGTGGGCGAATCCCGTGTACACCTGATCAAGCGCTAATAACGTTCACCCGTTGGTTGTAAGCCACGAGAAATACGATCACGTTGTTAACCGAGTACATTCTAACTGAACTGAACCACTATCATCTGACTGCTGAACACAGAGTGAGTGAGTTTAGTTTTACGCCGCTTTTAGCAATATTCCAGCAATATTACGGCGGGGGACACCAGAAATGGGCTTCACACATTGTGCCCATGTGGGGAATCAAACCCAGGTCTTCGACGTGACGAGCGAACGCCTTAACCACTTGGCTACCCAACCGTCCCGCTGAACGCAGAAACCAGGCAAGTTTACACAAGTAGCTCCAGGCATGCATGCATGCACAATTATGTACATTAATTATATACATATACAGACATGATGACACAAAATATCATTTTTGCATGTTCACCTGCACAAAAGTCATTCTTGCAATTAATAAATGCACTAAATGCACGTTTTTTTTTATTGAAACCGGAGGAATATTGTTTCAGCTAATATGATTCGGTTTCTGATTACAATTAATTTATTTTCATCAATGAAAGAATGAGCCATAATGAATTTTATCTTCTTGGCTGTACTGTATTGTAATGGGTTGGAGGTGGAGCGATATATCGAACTATCGTAATGTTTGCCCTACGACAACAATATATCGATAGGAATTTAATGATACCGATAGTATCGACGGCAGTATGTACATAACTGTATATAATTTCAAAGTTTGCATTAGGTAACAAATAATAATTACATTATCGAATTTCAAACCTCTGGGGCAGGTTAGAGTTACTTCCCTTTGGTGTGAACAGCATCTCGGACAAAAATGGCCGTCCTTGAGATTAACTATCATTTATCAATTTCTATTAAAGTGATTTACTACTATCGATCGCAGTGATAATAAATAGTAAAACTAGCCCCAATAATCACCCCCGAATAGTAGCCCAGTCCAGACGAGGCAATTATCTGAGTCGCAGACTGTGATCCTTGAATACCCGTGCTTTTCACCTAAATAGAGCTGCATTAGTTTGGGATTTGCTGACACATCAGGATGACAACTGTGATAGAACCTAAATAAACTATGCCCGTCTTACTCACGCCGCCAATCCCACTACTTCAAGGTAACACTTCACCCACACATGTCAAAATGACTGTCTCTGACATTACTTTGACAGCGTCAGACGAGGTGACGCAGGATATGCCATAGGACTAGGAATTGTGTTAATAAACCAAGGAAACAATACAAGAGTTATTCATAGACTACGTGACAGGTGCAATGTACACGTCGTGTGCGTGGACGTTAGTTCCAGACTGGGTCGTAGCAAGAAGTCATTGTCAATCTGCAGACCATCAACTCTAGAATAAGATCGCTCTCAGACCTTGCTGCATAATCCTAGCAGCATGCAACTGCACATGCACATGCACATTGATACTATAAACATGTACAGAAGGAAATGTTTTCCTAAGGTTAGGCTCGACTCCCCCCTCAGTTTAATATGACGTCACGGAAATGCGTCTGTTGCACATTTTGTTGGGGCGCATGTACTGCTCAGTGGGTTGACCTATTAAACCAACACGTGTTTCTATTGTGCATTATGAAACTCTTCCGACTTTGCAAGCTATATAACAAGTACAAGCAGGAAGTGAGGAGTTTGATGAAAACTGCAGCCTTGTACTTTAGAGAATCCATACCCAGCAAACACAAACAGAAAACAGTGCACTAAATCAACAAATAAATGTATGACAAACAAATGTTTGTATGTTCCCGCGCCCCCACCCGCCACACCTTGAATGACTGCTGCGACCTTGACCTTGTGACACTGACCTTAACCTACCCATGAGGATTCCGAGAGAGAATCACGTGCCCTAGACTAATGCTTAGTCTCTGAATGTATATAATTTTGATAGTAACAAACAAGCCCATTTAAATTGAAAAGGAGCCCCAGGGAGACCAGAGATTCAGAACCTGAGGAAATCTAGACTTGCTTTATTTAGGGCTTTAGCACTGCAGAGAGGGCTAGGCAGTAGGGGAAATAATGTGGTTCAGGGACCGTGAGACTGACTACGCGTGCCCCACCTATCTGTAGTGGTCGCGAGAGGCTACTACGTGGATTGGGTGGTCAGACTCGGTGTCTTGGTTGAATGCATGTCTTCGTTCCGTGACTGAGTAGATTTTTTTCACAATATTGATCATTGGGTTGTCTGGTCCAGATTCGATTGTTACAGACCTTCGCCATAGCTGGAGATGTGCCAGGTGCAGCGCTAAGGAACAAACCAACAAAACAATGGCCTTGTAGGCGAAATCAAGTGCATGTAAGATCAAAACGATGTTAAATGTATTCCAAGTTAATGGAGAAGTCGTTTGAATAGTGTTTACAAATATGGATTCTTATTACTCTGTAATTCATTACACTACCTACCATAATCAGTACCTGTTAAGTTTACAGATGTTATATAGTGTATACCTGGACTTGAGGTAAACAACAAGCGTCGCACGACCTTGAAATAATGTAACGTGTAAACAAGGCAATAGTTTTACGTACTGGTGAAATGTAAACATGTCCATTCACCTGATCCGCGACCTCAGCGAGAAAGGTAAGCCGAACAGCCCGGGCTCCACCCGGCACACCCAAGTACCTTGGGGGGTGAGGTAGGGGGTGTCCCGAAACCGAAAGGCAGCAAAACATATGTTTTTAAAACTTCACGTTGACGATTGTCATAACTCAAGTCGAAAATACTATTGAGTGTTTGTTTATCGACTCCAAAGGTCAAGGTCACCATCAGCCGCGCAAGTTTCATTTTCCGGTTCTTGTTTACGTTCAACTCGTTAACACATCAGATATTGAACTATGACATGATAACCGACTTCTCCTTCATAAAGTGAGTTCGTATTTGTGGTGTTAGGTTAAATAACCTCTAGATAAAGCCGTGGTTTTGAGGAAGTGTATATATTCTCAGCAACCTTCTGTACCACTACTGTGACACAATGCGTGACATGCCGTCCTTACATATAGCAACCTCGTTATAACGCTGCTCATCTGACTTATCCTGCACAATACTATTAATCACGTGTTTTACTCGTTAAATATTAAACGCCATTTGCATACGCAGTACAAAGCGGGCAACAGGATTACGTTTCGACAATTATTTGCGTTGCTTAATGTACTACCTCCATGCCAAACGGTCACAGACAGACAGACAGACACACAGACACGTCTAAACACAGACACAGACACTCACACATAAACACACACAGAGGCACACAGACAAAGACACAGCTAGACAAAGACAAATAAAGGGGCCACACACACGCGCGCACGCACGCACACACACAGACACGGCCAAAATGTGTTTCTGCTCATTAGACTATCTGACAATAACCCTTTCGTCACAAGAACCAGGTGGGGTGGGGTGATGTTAGAGGGGCGAGCCGCCTTGACCTGTCCCAATCGGCAACATGACTCGCCTTCAGTGTGGGAGATGTATGCATCCAGTTCTCCAGCTCACTACCAACAGGTTGTATTTCACATGACACAGCACTATACAAACAACAATCACATCAGCCAAGCATCAAGAATTAAAAAAGCCAGAAAATGGATCTTCCTGTTTGAAATAGGATTCGGTTACAGAATAGATATATGTTTGAATGAATGTATTAAAAGAAAAAGCACTGTAAAAAGCCCATTAAAATATGTAAATGATACCTTTATGAAACTACATTAATATTTATTCGATTATTATTCCATGATAACCTGTTTATACAAATATATGTCCCCGCGTATCAGCTTGACCCAATTGTGACAATGAAAAATCGACTATTTACACACTGTTTAACATTTCAATAGATCGTATAAGCTTACGGCTATATTGGATATACAAATGAGGCATCGCTTGAATACCTACAGAATAAGTGCAATAATGTCCATGTAAAACATATCATGATGAAGGTTAACTGGATATAGTGACCTCTATATTAACCTAACACACAATGAGACGTGAACCTGCCCCTTGTGCTGGTTGTCCGGAGGCTGGTCATTTCGGCGGATGATATGGGAGGTATTAGGAAGTGAGCATGCGCAGTGCGTGGTAGGCACCAAGGTAGCGGCAGCTGGGTTCTCCACGTGGGTGAGACTGGAAGGGGGACAAGAAGAGGCGAGAGGTAATGGGGGTCCGTCATGGCCTCCAGGAGTAACGGTAAATGTCAGGGACAGTTGTCAGGTCAGGTTACTGAACAATTACATTATACAAGTATATAAGGAAAGCAACACATACACATTAAATGTATAAGGAAACATACCTGTTACACATTCAAAATATAAAAGGAAACAAACATACATTTACCATATAGAAGGAAACAAACATACATATTTCATACATAATGAAACATAATACATATACCACATGTAAGGAAACATGCATATACCACATGTAAGGAAACATGCATATACCACATGTAAGGAAACATGCACATACCACTTGTAAGGAAGCAAACATACTGTCAGAACAAGACTGTCAAAGGATGTAAAGAAATCTACGTAAGCCTAATTAAGCAAACACAGTTACGAATCAAGTATTTAGTGAAAGAAAATGGGAAATAGAAATAGGATTAGATATTAATGAAGATGATTGGAAAATGTATAATTACATTCCATTTCGAAGTACAGTAAGTACCAAATGAAGATGGTTTCAATATCGTTTAGTCCACAGAATACTTACAACAAATAGGAGTGCTTTTATCTGTAAACTGCAAACTTCGCCACTATGTACATTTTGTAACTGCACAAATGAAACTATAAAATATGTCTTATTTGACTGTGTTCATGTTTTAAAAAGTCTGTGGCATCGCTTGTTGGAATGGATTGAATGTGAAACAGACATCTGTCTAAAACCAAATCTAACACATATTTTATTTGGCTAAAAAGAGAAGAGAAATGATGTGCTAAATTTAATTTTTATTGTTACCAAAAATTACATATATACCTGCTAATGCCGAAAACAAAAGCCGCATATACATGGCCTAAAATCAGCCTTAAAAGATACGTACAATGTTAGTAAACAGTTGCTCTTCACCGAATGCAGATATGATAAATTCCTCTCATTCAGGTCCTCGTGCCACAGCCTTTTCACATAATCTATTTTCACATAATTAACTTAGTTATTTATTGTATTTTGTATATTTGAATGAAAATGGATACCATGTATAAGCACAATAACCTGTGTATAGGAAATGCATACATATGTATATGTGAATGTAGGTGAAATATATATTGTAATATGTATGGTATCCACAAAAAAAAAAATAAAGTGATAAACAATTTAATTATATTATACAAATATATAAGGAAAGCAACACATACACATTAAATGTATAAGGAAACATACATGTTACGCATTCAAATATAAAACAAACATATATTTGCCATACATAAGGACAGATACATGCATATTCCATATGTAAGGAAACAAACATACATATTCCATATGTAAAGAAACAAACATACATATACCATATGTAAGGAAACATGCATATACCATATGTAAGGAAACAAACATACATATTCCATATGTAAGAAAACAAACATACATATACCATATGTAAGGAAACATGCGTATACCATATAGAAGGAAACAAACATACATATACCATATGTAAGGAAACAAACATACCTATTCCACGTGTAAGGAAACAAACATACATATACCATATAGAAGGAAACAAACATACATATTCCATATGTGAAGAAACAAACATACCTATTCCATGTGTAAGGAAACATACATATTCCATATGTATGAAACAAACATACATATCCATATGTAATGTGAAACAAACATACATATAAATGTAAGGGAAACAAACATGCATATACCATATGTAAGGAAACAAACATACATATTCCATGCTGTATATTCCATATACATATTCCATATGTAAAGAAACAAACATACCATAAGGGAAACAAACATGCCATACAGGGACCAACAACATCCATATACCATATGTAAGGAAACAAACATGCATATTCCATATGTATAAACAAACATATACCAATGTAAGGAAACATACATATTCCATATGTAAGAAACAAACATACATATTCCATATGTAAGAAACAAACATACATATTCCATATGTAAGGAAACAAACATATATACCATATGTAAGGAAACAAACATACATATTCCATATGTAAAGAAACAAACATACATATTCCATATGTAAGGAAACAAACATACATATTCCATATGTAAGGAAACAAACATGCATATACCATATGTAAGGAAACAAACATACATATTCCATATGTAAGGAAACAAACATACATATTCCATATGTAAGGAAACATACCAAAGAAACAAACATACATATTCCATATGTAAGGAAACAAACATACATATACCATATGTAAGGAAACAAACATACATATTCCATATGTAAGAAAACAAACATACATATTCCATATGTAGGAAACAAACATACCATATTCCAAGGAAACAAACATACATATTCCATATGTAAGGAAACAAACATACATATACCATATGTAAGGAAACAAACATACATATTCCATATGTAAAGAAACAAACATACCTATTCCATGTGTAAGGAAACAAACATACATATACCATATGTAAGGAAACAAACATACCTATTCCATGTGTAGGGAAACAAACATACCTATTCCAAGTGTAAGGAAACAAACATGCATATTCCATATGTAAAGAAACAAACATACATATTCCATATGTAAGGAAACATGCGTATACCATATGTAAGGAAACAAACATACGTATTCGATATAAAAGGAAACAAACATATTTTCCATGTAGAAGGAAAAACCCCCACACACATTTGCTTATATAATCAAACTTACACACAAGGCATTTTATTTATTTTTGAAACACTAGACCGCGTATCAATTAAATGTTTCACCAAAAACCCACCAGAGTAGCTCTGGGCAGAAGCTATGACACATAAGTCAGATGTTCACTAGAAGAAATTTAATTCCCGTAAACAATAGCATTAGTTAAGGAATACAGACCCGATCAAAACTTAAAGTGTACTTAGTGATCTATGTTTGAAGAATGTTTTAATTCAGACCCTATATGACGTCAGATTACCTCAACACAGATACATTATCCTATAAAGAGAATAGGTTAACACAGACCCTGGATAGAGAACAGGTTAACACAGATCATATACTCTCCCCAAAAGAAACGCATAGGTTATATTGATGTATGAAATTTCAAATATTTTTTTCAAAATTAGTGTTTGATTGTTATAATTTCGCCATTTTAATTCTGGTTTGTGTACATGGAACGAATGCGCAGCGGAAAAAACGCATCTTCGAAATGTTTAATGCACGTTTACTTTTAAAAATGTCAACTTGCATGAAAATGTCATGGAATATAACTGGTTCGCATTATGCACATGTAGTTCTGAAGAATCGTGAGCAGGGAAATTGCCTATCTGAGGCTTTTAGGTCATTGGGCATTTTTTTTAGCTAAATGAAAGAATATCGTTATGCTGAGACTCACAGCTGTAAATCGAAACATTGCCACTGGTTCTGAAGGCTGGGAAATCTCCATCTGCCGTTGCACGCCATCTCAATGTTCACTGGAGTACCAGTCGTTTATGGGACCGATATCAACAAACCAATTCTACGCAAGATCGGCCTCGAAGTGGTAGACCTCGGATTACCACTGCAGCGCAGGATAGGTACATCCGGGTACTTGATTTGCGGAATCTAACTGGCACAGCAACTGCAACTGCAAGTGCAGTGCCCGGTTTAAGGATAGTGTTTGCGCAAACCAATCGTTCGTTTACGAGAAGCTGGACTTCGAATCAGAAG
The DNA here is from genome assembly GCF_003918875.1 of Haliotis rubra. Classification (NCBI taxonomy): domain Eukaryota; kingdom Metazoa; phylum Mollusca; class Gastropoda; order Lepetellida; family Haliotidae; genus Haliotis; species Haliotis rubra. The sequence continues at coordinate 2,388,455 of NW_025766558.1, read as the reverse complement.
ACTGTATTTTGGCCTGTGCTGCGACGGCTACATCGACGTCGACGGGTCTAGCTGTACAATAACGTTCGAATAACAATACTGGCGACACGCTATATAGAGAATATGTCTACGTAGACCCTATATGGAGAAAACATTCACACGGATCCTGTACAGAGAATAGTTTAACACAGATGCTATATCGGGAATATGTTCAAATAGACCTTATAGAGACTATGCTAAGCACTTTGCCCATTACAAAGATTGGCAACATCGTGGATGTGATGCCAGAGGTTCATCTCTAGGTATACAGTATATTAGACATATTAGACGCAATTAGTTAAAACGGCGATTCACCAAATTTGACTTTCCAGAGGCTTGCACACAAATAGTACGGCCAGACCTCTCCCTGGTGGAGCCAGATTCCCGGAGGTCCCGTGACCTTGACCCCACTTTGTACGCGTTCCAACGCCGAACGCAACCCCGTTCGTTCATAGAACTCCCCAGGTGTGGGACGCCGGTACTACTTACTAGCGATGACCGTGATCTTAATTGTCCTTATTGGTGCCCTGGGAGGTCAGCGGACGACACGAACAAAACGCTGGGGGTGAGAGGGACGACGCACCGCGGGGCCTAATTACTTCCAGACCGTAGATGGGTATGCCAACGGGTACGGCAGCCCAGCCGGGACAAGAGAAATCGGAATTATGATCGATTGTTTGCTTGTAGTGATTTAGTATGTTCCCAATATTGGCTGTCAATTCGCTTGGTACGGAAGCCAGTGGTGTGGTTGGTACAGCTTTCGCCGCCTGTAGGCTATCACTGGACAATCATACACTATTATCTAGTCCGGCACTGTGACTGTGGAATATAGAAACTGCTGCTAATGGAAGACAAGTTAACACTCGTGTTTGTTTGATGATAGTAGCTAGAAATAAAATAAGCTGGGAATGATTATATTCATTGTGAATCAAACGTATTTGAATGGATATCATAGGCGATGTTACATACATCATTTCAATAATTGCCTCATAAGGCAATTGTTTTCAGCCATGTGAAGTTTGATGATTTTGTTTGTCACATCCTGTTTTCAATAGAACGCTTTTTTGTCCGGTATTTTATGTTCTTAATGAAACGAAAATAGTCAAGATTGTAGAAAAGACAACTCTAGCCAACTGTAATGAATGGGGAAACATTATATTTTTCGAGAGACATGTATTGTTTTGTAAATGATTTCTTAGACTGCGACACAGTGACAAGGGTGGTCACGTGCTGCTGAACTCGAGCGTGCAGGCAGCGCATAACGGCCATTTATATCATTCCAGATGTCTCCTCGGAAGAAAGATTTGGCAGAATTATCCCTTCTTACACAAATATAGGACGGTGGTGAAGCTTAGTAATTAGAGTTCCCTCGTCACAATGTGAAATGAGTGAATGGGTGAGTTGGCTTTTAACATCGCCTTTAGCATTGTTCCAGTTATATAACGAGGTATGTTTTGTATGTCGGAGGAATGCCCGAAGTGATGCAGGTCTCCGGTTTTTTCCGCTTTCTGGAATCCCACAGTCATGGTTCTGACAAACCTAAAAACACAACCCGGGGGAACCGGGATTCGAACCCAGGTTTCTGGTGAGCTCAATGGATGCAATGGGTGCAGCTCAATTTGGTGTTCCCAACCGTATAGTGCGTTATATTGTTAAAGGCGGCGTAAAGCCATACTCACTCACTCACTCACTCAAATCACTGCATGATCTAACCATCTAGTAAATACTTGTATTCACACAATTGAAGAATAACCCGTCAACGGTGTCGACCTGCGTAAGAGGCAACTGTTTTGCTCGCTGTTTTGGGGGACAAATGTTACCGTATCCCAGTTGTGTAGATCGATGCTCATGATTTTGATCACTGGATCGTATGGTCAATATTGATGAGTGCGGCGTAAAACAACAAACAAACAAACAGTGTCGGCCTGACATAATATATAGGTTTAGCTCATGTCATTTTTACTGCCAAGCAGAAGGAAGAGGATGGTGGTAGTTTTGATACAGTATTGTTGTGTTGGAGCTGTAGTTTGCAGTGTGTCGGTGATCGTCAACTCCAGTTTTAAAGTGAACAGTTTCTTATCCCTTCAGTTTATGTCTTGTATAAGCGTGAACGGTTTGGCTGCACGGTCAATAGCTGCTCTTTGACAACCTGTTCTGCAACATAATGTCATGGTGACATACATGTATACAATTTAAAATTAGTTTATTGAAATAAATGTTGTAATATTTGACTGTTAGGACATGTGTACATCAGGCGCCGTGTACTCGCGCTGCAGTTAGTGCTTGGACACGTAGTTATAGACTTATATACATGGAGAATGTGATAAACTCACTTATACACCACCGGCGAGGCATCTGTCAAACCGTCGTTATCTCAAGTAACATGGCAATGTGTAGGTCGAACTTGGTTGCCATGATTTGTCTTGCACTAGATAAACTCCCACAACCTGCTATCGATTTCCCCTCCACGCAGCAAGTGCGTTTGACCGCTTCACACCCCAGCGTGCACTTCCGTCCGGTTGGCGGGAGAGATGTGTCTATATATGTATGTGTATGTCATTATACTTTCTATTTTAAATTCTTCACTATTTTAGGGGGTGGGACTCTCGAATACATTGTGGGATATATGACATATGTTACGTTGTTGGATGTCATGGATGATATATGTTATGTTATGTTGTTGTATGTCATGGAGTGTGAGATATATGACATATGTTATGATGTTGTATGTTGTGGGGTGTGAGATATATGACATATGTTATGTTGTTGTATGTCATGGAGTGTGAGATATATGACATATGTTATGTTGTTGTATGTCATGGAGTGTGAGATATATGTATGTTGTTGTATGTCATGGATGTCATGTGAGATATATGACATATGTTATGTTGTTGTATGTCATGGAGTGTGAGATATATGACATATGTTATGTTGTTGTATGTATGTCATGGAGTGTATGTCAGATGATATGACATATGTTTGTTGTTGTATGTCATGGAGTGTGATGTGGGGTGTTGTGTGGTTATGTGATATATGAAATATGTTGTTGTTGTTGTTGTCATATGTCATGGTTATGTGTTGTATGATGGATGTGAGATATATGACATATGTTATGTTGTTGTATGTCATGGAGTGTGAGATATATGACATATGTTATGTTGTTGTATGTCATGGAGTGTGAGATATATGACATATGTTATGTTGTTGTATGTCATGGAGTGTGAGATATATGACATATGTTATGTTATTTAGATATATGTCATAGGAGATATATGACATATGTTATGTTGTTGTATGTCATGGAGTGTGAGATATATGACATATGTTATGTTGTTGTATGTCATGGAGTGTGAGATATATGACATATGTTATGTTGTTGTATGTCATGGAGTGTGAGATATATGACATATGTTATGTTGTTGTATGTCATGGAGTGTGATATATGATGTTATATATGACATATGTTATATGTTGTTGTATGTCATGGAGTGTGTAGATATATGACATATGTTATGTTGTTGTATGTCATGGAGTGTGAGATATATGACATATGTTATGTTGTTGTATGTCATGGAGTGTGAGATATATGACATATGTTATGTTGTTGTATGTTTGGGGGGTGGGGGGTGGGGTGATATATGAAATATGTTATGTTGTTGTATGTCATGGAGTGTGAGATATATGACATATGTTATGTTGTTGTATGTCATGGAGTGTGAGATATATGACATATGTTATGTTGTTGTATGTCATGGAGTGTGAGATATATGACATATGTTATGTTGTTGTATGTTGTGATATATGACATATGTTATGGTGTCATGGAGTGTGATATATGAAATGTATGTCATGGAGTGTGGGTGATATATGAAATATGTTATGATGTTGTATGTTTGGGGGTGTGGGGGTGATATATGAAATATGTGTTGTTGTATGTTTGGGGGTGGGGGAGGTGGGGTGATATATGAAATATGTTATGATGTTGTTGTATGTGGGGGAGGGTGGGGTGATATATGAAATATGTTATGATGTTGTATGTTTGGGGGAAATATGTTATGGGAGTGATATATGAAATATGTTATGATGTTGTATGTTTGGGGTGGGATATATGGAAATATGTTATGTTGTTGTATGGTGGGGTGTGATATATGAAATATGTTATGTTGTTGTATGTTTTGTGGGAGACACTTATGCAACCGGTATTACGAGTGTACAAGAACCCGTATATCCTAGTTTGCACATCCACGTTTGTACTTCATAAAACGCAGAACCAGTCACCGTCAAACCTAAATCCATTAAAGCCAAACAACGACTGAGCCAAAGCTTACAGGCTAAAACTCGGCGTCAACGTAACAAAGCTTTGATTGAAGCGATACCAAATATACACAGTCGATTCTGCAGACAGGGGCGAGTGAACTAAGCTCCTGACAGCCGCTTGTGTGAAGGAGGGCCAATCCGTTGTGTGGAGTTCCAACTCTCCATTGCAAGAACCACTGACCTGGAACTGAAACCTATGATTGAGAAAGGTGTTTGGAGAACTGTGGAATGACTGCAAAGTAGTAATGTAGACATACTGTACAACGTGTAAGAAAGTAGAATATCACGTTAGCCTTAAAACAAATTGGTAGAAGAATTCGTTGAGAACGTGATGTTAGGGAGAAGAGATGTTATTTAATTGAGTCATACACCGTGTTTTTTAAGTGATCTGAGAAAATGCTTCGGTGATATCGGTGTTGAGTGGACTTCATATCCTCCAGGTATGGTACCGACAAACCAAACTTAATTATCTGAGATAATCTGGGATTCGAACCAGGGGCAAGCACATTCTGGAAAGCCAGTCCGCGCCCCACTAGTAAAGAATAAGTAGAACTGTGTGAAGTCGTAGCAGTAGTACTGTCAGTGTTTGTTGTGGTTTGTTTGTTTGTTTGTTGTTTAATGCTACACTCAGCAATATTCCAGCTATGTGGCGGCGGTCTGTAAATAATGGAGTCTGGACCAGACAATCCTGTGATCAACATCATGAGCATCTATGTAATTGGGATATAACGACATGAATTAACCAAGTCAGTGAGTCTGACCATGGTCCCGTTATTCGCCTCTTGCAACAAGTAGATGTTGGTGACAACCAACTAAATCCAGGATCTTCACGGGTAGTTTAATTTGTTGCGGTAGTTGTAGATTTGGTAGTGGTAGGTAGTGGTTGGTAGTGGTGGAAATGGGTGGGTTAAGCAGCAGCAGCAACAGCAGTAGTGAGTGAGTGAGTATCGTTTTACGCCGCTTTTAGCAATATTCCAGCAACATCACGGCGGGGGACACCAGAAATGGGCTTCACACGTTGCACCCATCGAACCCGGCTCTTCGGCGTGACAAGCGGACGCTTTAACCACTTGGCTATCCCACCGCCCCAAACAGGGGCAGCAGGTAGTAGTAGTAGTAGTAGTAGTAGTAGTAGTAGTAGTAGTAGTAGTAGTAGTAGTAGTAGTAGTAGTAGTAGTAGTAGTAGTAGTAGTAGTAGTAGTAGTAGTAGTAGTAGTAGTAGTAGTAGCAGCAGCAGTAGTAGTAGTAGTAGTAGTAGTAGTAGTAGTAGTAGTAGTAGTGGTGGTAGTTGTTCTGTATCAACAGCATACAAGTCACGTATACAACTACATATACAAGCATATTTCACTAAACTAACGTGACAGACCTTGAAAAATACTAATGTAAAATATTCCTGTACTGACACTTTAAATAGTTTATTTCTGATGAACGTTAGCTGACGCAGTTGGTCAGCATATTTTGGTCAAGTCCACCTTGACTAATTACTTCAGAAAGTGCAATGATGCCCGTGACGGCGAGAATGTACAACCAATTAACTCGCAGATTGCCACTTCACATTGCTTGCAAATCATGTGTGCACGCGCCGCACGAGGAAATATCTTCCCACTCGTGACATTTACCCACAACACGAAGACATACACTTTTATATCAGCTGATCTGATAAGACGCACAAGGGGAATGATCGAACACACCAGTCTACCGTTGTCGTAGTTGCCGCGAAACTACTAGTAACTAGCGGCTTACGCTATACATTCATAAACATTCCCGGCGACCGGCTTGGCTGGCAACCTGCCAGAAATGGCATGTGCAAGTTCGGTGCTGATGTTAGAGTTGTTACGATTAACCAATCAGATTACTCGCCTCCTAGAACGGTCCATATATTTAGGAGGAGTAGATCAACTATCTAAACGGACGAACTTGACACAGTTACATAAATATACGAGTCAAAATTTATTTTTGTCAATTATCCAACACGCCATAAGCTGTTTATATCGATTAGTGGTATGCTACCTTGAATTATGTTGTTTGTTTAGTTAATATTGGTGTTTCACACGTTTGACCTAGTTCCTAGGGAACCTGTCTCCCCCATGGTAGAAATACTGAAACCCACCATTCAATATAGACCATAACAGCCCTCCACACTCGCTGCAGACGAGTAGGGCTCGCAAGAAGGCAGATCTGACCGGACTCAAAAGAAACATGGGACGGATTTAATATTTTTCCGGGATGATTTTCAATTCTATATGATTTATCCGTCTTCTCAAAGGAGCTGCGTGGCAACACGGGTGGTGTCACTTCTCCGCTTCGCCGAGCTGGCGAAGGGGCGTCAGGGAGACAGAACCCAGGACCTGATCTGGGGAAAGGACCACATTAGTTGGATATTACGAATGACTTCCGCGGAAATGCTACGGTTTCTAACTCAAAAGCTTAAGTCTCAGTCTATAAATGAAGTTCAACCATTCCCAGGGCAGGTGAGTGTCGCATTTTACAAACTATGCACACCCATCACCCCTATTGTCATTAATAAACTAGTCCGCCTCGTCGCTACGAGAACCTTGATACGCTTACTACTACGAGTGTGCGGCACGCTTTTGATCTCGACGTATTTTATGTGATTTGCAGTTTTCGCTAAATTGTGGAGCAGTAACTATTACATGTGTTCTGTTTTTCACTGGGAATTATATGTATACTGTATAAGCGTAGTTGGGAACAGTTGTCATTCCCGAGGAAATGAAATTTATTCAAGTTAGACACCTGGTAAGACGACTTTTTGACAGCGACCACTTTCTTTGTTCTCGGTAAATATACTATTTATATGAGATACGAGGAGCGGCCTGTTGTATAGGCGAGGCATATTTACATTACGAGATGACAGTTAGTAAAATGCACCAGGGTTTCTTTGTACAATTGTTATGACCACTTTTCCCCGTAAACGTGTCTATCAGCTTTATTTATAGACATATTGACATACAGCAAATGCATGATAACTAACAGTCCCAATGACAGTGGTAATTGGCGACCGAATTATTCAGCTAATGGTAATGTTGACCTTTAGAAATGTTCAGTTTTAAGAAGAATTTTGTGGAAATGGATTAAAATAATAACATCCTTGTCGTCTGCCAGCCTTGGCACGTGCAGTGCGGCTGGGACTGCGCGTGAGGCAATATCTGCTGGTGTCATCATCCTCCTCTCCTCCTCTTTTGTTGAACAGACGGATGAGGAGGACAAGGACTCCGGAACCGAGTCGGATGACGAAAACGCACAATTCGAGGAGCTTGAGGACAGTAAGTAATGTTCAGTTTATGTCGTACTGATAACATATGCCCCTATGATGTGCACCTCATCCTGCACTGTTACAGCCGATATGACAGTACCAGTGCACTTACCTACTTCGGATGTCAGTATGAGTACTATGTATGTGTGTGTGTAAGTAGTGTGAGAATAATGAGTTGTGATTGCTTAGGAATGTATGACTGAAAATGGTAGGTAGAGCTATGTTTCTTGGCATGGTTGGAATGGAATAATCTAGTTTCTGTTTTGATATTCCTGTGCAAACAGTGAATGGTGCAGTCTCCCTACAGTGTAGCACTGTGTGCAGGTTCTCATATGGCCAAGTGAAAGTGTGTGTGCTTCTGTACCACCTGCTGTGTGTGGTATATATTTTATGCAATGGGTGGTACAATCAATACGTTCTAGATGCTAGGGGACTATAAACCATATTGCACTGCATGTAGTACCAGAAGGATGAGGGGGGATTTCACAGCCATCATATTGAAGTTGCAGAAACAGTTGATTGGGGGAACTGGAGGGGAATTATATTGAACTACTGCACTGGTGAAGAATGCAAGGGGAAAACACCTTGCACTGGTGGCAGTGTAGTGGAAAGGATGATATTTCGCTATATTTCCCTGCACCATGCTTTCGACATTATTAGATTGCAGTCAATGAAATAAAAACCTTTTCAGAAGGATTTTACAAAGTATGTAATCTTTTTCTAATTTAAACACATGATAGATGACATGAAATTTCTGCTCATGCAAAATCGTAAGGATGTACTGGTAATATTCAGTAACGACTGATGCACATTGCATCATCCATGACAGATGCTAACTCCCCCTTACACCTGCTGTGGTAGTAGGATAGTGCAACTTACCTGTTAAATTGCATTTGTTGTGTAATATTGCATAAATATTCACATATGAATTCAATCTTTTTGAAAAATACTTAGTTCCTTTTATGTTAAATTATATATTTCATATTTTTTATAATTACATGAACATTCACACATGCAATCTATCTCCTTGTATTACACATCATTCCTTTTTATATTAGATTTTATATTATTTTATATTCATTTCACATTGGAAGGCAATTAATATAATCAGATGAGTGATTATCCTTCACCTCCCACCCCCAACTCGGCCCCCCACCCTGCCCTAATGTACCTACCTTGATGTACAGGTCACCAGGGAATAGCCGGTTATTATATTTATACTCCAGCTCTTAACAAGAAACATAACATATGCAGTTATGTCCATCAAGGGAATTGGCTGAAATGGGAAATATATAGCTAAAATGATGGGGAAAGGGAAATATTTTTGCTGTTAGCTCCCACAAGCCAGTGCACAAAGGCACAGTCCCTCTGCTCAGTAATCAGCTCCTATGTTGGCAGCCAGCCAAGCTAAGCTACTCGAGTGGCTGGACTGACCGAATTCAAATACCTGATCCACTGGGCTTGCAGGGTTACCCAACGTCTCCTGGTCGTGCCGTAATGGCCACTATTTACTTCCATTCTCCATTGTTTTTACATTTGATTATATTAAACTTCTTGAAATAATTTTTTATTAAGATATATATTATGTCTCTAATCCATACCTGAGTTATTCATTTGTGTCAAGATAATGCCTGGCATTAAGGGATGAAACAAGGACTGGTTGGACAGAGTCCCATACTATTATATCGTATTCATTACGAAAAAAAACAACACAAAATATGCGACGATAGCAGTACAAATATACAAATTTAAAAAAATAATACATTAAATTAAATGATCAAATAGCATACCTACCATACACATTAAATTTCAATCACATTTTATTCAGTATCAAGCTGTATGTGGAGACTTACTACTGATTTTGGTGAATACAATGTCAGTAACAAGGTCTTAGACAATATATAATTCTTTGGAAAAGTTAATACTAATTTTGGCCCCAAAATACCAATTTTTGCATCAGTTTTTGGCCAAAATACTAATTGGGCTAAATTAGGGTTGTCATCACGCACGCACGCATGCTCAAATTGCTATATGTAGGCAGAGTACATAAACAATAAGCCCCTTTACCCCATATTGTTATGGTTCATCAACAGTGTTCATAGAAAATTGGTCATGAGGAAAGAAATGTTTATAATGTACTTTTAAATCTTTATTTCACTTTGTATTATGTTCAAGTAACATATTCCTTGTTTTTAATATTCTGAACTTGAGCTTCATTTTATGTTTATTTCCTCATGAATACTGCATGATCATCATGTGATTCAACAAAATAATTCAGCTGACAACTGAACAGGTGACTTCTGGAATGAATAGCCTATTCTTATGCTCTCAGGGAATATGAAATATTCATGCATCGAGGGATACGATATAGTTATACACCATGTGAGAGATATATATACCATGTATTCTATACACTTCTCTTGTATTATCTTTCAAATTTAGGTTTCACTAGGTATTACTTGTTACATACTTTACTCCATTCACATTCAGCTGGAGACCAGGTATGTGGCTAAATACTAGTACTCCATATGATATACAAATTCTGGTTTTAACAATGTATGATGCTATAACTATAGATGGGGTGATATCTTGAATATACCTCAAAGCACCTGTTTTCTGACTCAAACTCCTGACTTTGCAGTATATGAGGATGCACCAGGAAGTTGTGAGTTGTGGTCATGGTATACTGTAAATCTGTAAAGCATATGTTACTGGTAATTGTAAACATATGATCTCTAAATGTTGTACATTGATACAGACTGGCCTGGGTCTCCTCACCTGTACAGCAAGTCAAGCAAGCTATCACCATAACAAGATGTAAAGGTGTAGAGAAATCAATAGGCAGGATCCCTATGCGCAGGATCAATACATTAAATACAGACAGGTTCTTGCATAACTGTTAATCATGTAAAGTGCAAATGAATAAACCTATTTCAATAAGAACTTTATATACGTGCCAGGTCAAGATGACATAGCTATTAATTTGCTTATCCTGTAAAATCACTTATTGAGGCTTTTTTCAGGGAAGCAGTACTTGTAGAATTATGCACATGCTTATGATGTCAGTACATGGAGAGAGCTTAGCCTCACACTCCCCATCTGTGGCCAGGGAAACAGTACTTGTAGAATTATGCACATGCTTATGTCAGTACGTGGGTGGGATGGCATTGCCTCACTCTTCCCATGGCCAAGTGGATGGAGCGTGTTCCAAGAGATGTTGGGTGGTTCAAACCAAAAGATGGTAGGAGATGGTACTTGATTCCCTATCTTGCATGCTGCGTTAACTTGACAAAACAAGAACTGGTATCTCATGCTCACTCACTCACTCACTCACTCACTCACTCACGTATAAACATTGACTTTGTTTTTGACGGTATACCATACAACAAGTGATAATTCATAGTTAATTTGTGTGCATCTTATCAATTGGGATCTATGTCAAAGCGTGTAACTGATTTTTATTATGTGCCTCAGATGACTGTGTAATGAAAGTCACCTTTGCATTATTTAAGCAGATTATTAGGTCATTTAGCACTGATGTTATTGAAAATGATCAGTTATTAAACAGAAGTGAAGATATTAAATATGCTGGGCATTGAAATGAAAAAAGGAATGAATATAGGCAGATTTGATTTCAAAAAAGAAAAAAATGTTTTCATGAATGAATTGTTTGCCATTATATAGATAATATAACAAAGAAAGGTTTTCAGATCCCTTTAATAATATAGTAAATAATAGAGAACCTAGGTCATGGTGCACTTTGAATGGTTTAGCCTACATGTAACACAAAGGCCAGCTGTGGAGAGAATGCAAGACACTTCCTTCCTATCTGATCAGCTTACATGTGAGAAGGACAGACTCTAATCAGTATATCACTCCGACAGACAGCATGTTGGCAGGGACATTTATCAATTATGTACTATATATCTTCTCTTTTGTGGTGGTGGCAGAAGGAAGCAGACTATTCAGATTTGACCATAATGAATAAGACATAAGATTTCCTGTTTCCTTGACAGAGAATGTACAAAATAGGTTATTACATGCAGGGTCATATGAATATATACATATGATATGTATTACATATATGTATCACATATGTGTCACATTTAGGAAAGAGGGATGCCAGTTTGAAGGGGTAATGTGACACATTTTGCTTCAAGGGTCAATGATACTTTGATACTTTGTGAAATTCTGCATGATCTACATGTTTGATTGTTATGTATTGCTCTTGAAATAAGCTTAGGTACATCAAATATTTTCCCCTGAACTCTTTGGGGCGGTGGGGTAGCCAAGTTGTTAAAGCGTTGGCTCGTCACGCTGAAGGCTGGGGTTCAATTTCTCACATGGGTACAATGTGTGGAGCCCATTTCTGGTGTCCCCTGCTGTGATATTGCTGGAATATTGCTGAGAGCGGTGTAAAACCATGCTCACTCACTCACTCACCCTTGTACGTTTGTCTAGCAGTGTGCCCTAGTCACTATATGAATATTCTGATGGTGTTGCTATTAGCTTCAAGGAGTTGCCTTCCCCAAGGTCAAAATGTTTTCTGCATATTTTTCTTCTCTATACAGTTTGCAACATTAGCTGATTGTATTTTCACCTGGGACATATTGAGTACAATGTATTTTCACCTGGGACATATTGAATATGATGTATTTTCACCAGGTGCATATTGAATATGATGTATTTTCACCAGGTGCATATTGAATATGATGTATTTTCACCAGGTTCATATTGAATATGATGTATTTTCACCAGGTTCATATTGAATATGATGTATTTTCACCAGGTACATATTGAATATGATGTATTTTCACCTGGTATATAAATAATGTATTTTCTCCTGATGTATCAAGTACAGCGTACTTTGATCTAGTACATTAGCTATGCCAAGGAGAGACTCATTAGATAAAACAACTGTTGTCTGTGTTCCGGCTAAGTAAGGATTAATTGTGAATGAGTTGGGCAAAGAACTTCCTCTCATAATTAAGTGCTTCACTGTTTCTTACTTTAATACATTCATTAAGGACATCAAAGCAGCAGTCAGCAAGAGGAAGTTGTAAATTCATAAAAAATGTACAAAAACAGCAATAAATCCATGGAAAAAATAACAGCCCTGCTGGGTAAAATACTTCAGCATTTTTCCTCCATTAAAAATTGTGTGCAACTTCTCAATTAAGATTGCAAATAACCCTGCCGCAAGGGAGTGTCATTCCCAGTTTTATGATGGTAACAGCAATGTGATCAAGGGTGTGACATAGCTGGCTTCACAACAGGTGTTGTGCCTGCAGTGGGCTGCTGCGTTAATACATCCCAGCTATTTATACAGTTTGTTTGTGTAAGTTTAGGGACATGGTGAATATTTCCTGTTTCCCCCGTTTGCAGCTGCATGAACAAGTTGAAAATAGCTCTGTAAGCCATGATAAGACACATCTTTAGAAAAGAAAACCATCGTACATGCATAGTTACTGCTCAAAATAACTTAAAGAACTCCCAATTCTTCCTTGTAGCTATAGTTAATCTGTCATAGCTGACACAGCAACTAAAGTTATGAGACAATTGGGTGTTTTTTAAGTTCTATTTAAGTAGAATCTTTTCTGAAATTTTATGAATATATTCAGGTAATAATCAATGAAATATTTACAATGATGAAGTGTTTCCACAGTATGTTAGAATGACGTGGCAAGTAGTGTTGTATTGTTGTATATGGAGTGCTAGGTGGCCCCCTGGGAACAGCTCTCGCCACTGCTGATATATTAAATGGTCAGCAGTGCCTTTGATGGTATCTTGGCATGCTACCGACTAGGCATCACATACACATTATTGTGTAAATCTTTACTGTACAGAGAGATCTCAACGGACTCCTTTTGTCGGTAGCCTCTGTGGCACGCTCCCAACATTTCTCAGGGACAGGAATTCTGAGCGTGAGTGTATGTATGTGAGGGTGAGTAAGTGAGTGAGTGAGTGAGGGTGTAAATGTGTGTCTCATTGTCTGAATGAGTGAGTAAAGGTGTAAATTTGTGTGTCTCATTGTCTGAGTGAGTGAGTGAGGGTGTAAATGTGTGTCTCATTGTCTGAATGAGTGAGGGTGTTAATGTGTGTGTCTCATTGTCTGAGTGAGTGAGGGTGTAAATGTGTGTGTCTCATTGTCTGAGTGAGTGAGGGTGTAAATGTGTGTCTCATTGTCTGGGAGAGTGAGTGAGTGAAGGTGTATATGTGTGTCTTATTAACAAGATTGGTAAAAAATCAATTCCTTTGCAAAAAAACACCCCTGATAATTTTTCTTTGTTTCATCTTTAAATATACAAACCTTGTAAGTATTTAATTTTTAAGAAATGTATGTTTTTACAAGAAAATGCCATGTTTATGTGAGGCTAATTCAACCACTCTCATTAATTGTTAAATTCATTGCCAGAAAACAGGTTCACACAATTTCCAGGTCTATGAACAGTGCAGTTATGGCAGGTAACCTGCTACTACAGCTAATGGTATGGAAAATGGGTAACATTGTGAAGTTAGGAAACCCGAGCTGTTCAAAGTGCTCATGTGATTTTCTAACGTAACCAGCATGTTTTTAACCCATAAAAAATATTTTGTTGTGGTGTATTTGATTGTTTATGAGGTGAGAGAGAGGCAGTGTTTGTGCGTGTGTGCTGTTGTGTGCCCTCCTACAGCAAAACTGGATCCTTTCGCATTGTGTGAGCACAAGGTATGGAGCAAAGCAATGGCCACTTGCACAGAGGCACAGGGAAAGTGTCCCGTTAGGTCCTGCGTTTAGCGTGTGTTTGCACAAGTTGATGTACTGTTTATTGCCGACACCTGGCCTAAATAACCCTTGGCTGACCAGGTCATTACTTCATGGGGACAAACAGACCCCTCCCGTGTGTGGGCTGAATACTTTCCTTAAGTTGCAAGCTTCGAGATTGTTGTTTTGACTTTACAAATTTATGCATTTGTCAAAGATGGGTTGGTGAATCAGCATTTTGCTCCTTTTGCTAAATGGGATGACTTTGTATGGAGAGGATCCTGAAGTTAACCCTCTAGTATATGAATGTAAAGCCCTCTAGATAGTCTGTATACCAGGCACTTTAACTTCTGAGGATACAGGGACAACTTGCTTTGCATGTGACCTCACTGCTGGTGAGGCAGTTGACATTAACTCACTCACAGAACTATGATCTAAAGGGTGAATCAGTAGGCAACCAAGCAGTGTTAAACACCACACTCCAATTCCTTATCATTATAAATTCATTTGTCATTAATCTAAACTATTCAGTGTTGGATCAGTTTTGTTTCTTGTGACAAAGGTTTTACTGGTCACTAAGTTGATTAGACACAAGAAGTGAATGTCTTAAATGAAATATTTTTTATGTGCATTTGCAGGCTCTGTATTATATAAAAAAACAGTTTTAGTAAATGAAAATCAAATTAAGTTAAAAACAATCTATTTATTAGTTTGATCTGCAGGACAATGACCTCGGACCATCTCAGGGTGTGGGTTTTATATAGTGCAGGCTTCACAGTTGTCTGCATAACATGGGGCCACATTGGCATCAATTTACAAATTTTATCCCTTGGAGTCCCATCCTTGAACAAATTTATATAAATTGTGACTAAGAAGGCCTGTGATCAGAGGTGGTTGTGTGACAAGTTGCATAAACACCATCCATACCAGTGCGACAATCCTAATATTTTGTATCTCAAGGCCGCGTAATCCATATCCAAATCTTGCATTCATGATGGACAAACAATGAAATCCCATATCTTCCCCTTGTCAGCCTTTCCGTGAGTCAAAGTCCGCTTTGTTTATACTGCTGCCTTTATACTGCTGCGAATGTTGCAAAGGAAAAAAGGCGTTCACTGTTCACATCAATTAAAAGGAGTTAGCGAAGGCCTGTATTAATACTCAATCGCTGTTCTAATGGAAGCGAAATTGTCATAAGAAAGGGCTTCCTTTTAAAGCTCCGACAAGACGAGGGATGAGGTGAGCCTGACCATATTGATTGTTAAAGGCGAACACTCTCGGGAGCCAATCACTTTGTGCCATTTAGCTTGAGTGTCCTTCGTTGTGAGTGCAGCTCCAGGAAGACTTAGGGATTAATAAGCAAACACAGCGACAAACAGATTGCAGCTATTACATTTAAAGAAATGATGAAATAAAGATGGGTTTATTGCATCTGTTGCTGAGTTTGAGCTGACTTCAGGACTTTATCAAGGAGTGAAATTTGAGTGTTTTCTCTTGGGGAAACCTCCTTTAGATGGTGATTTGCAATAATTCTTGGGAAAATTGCCAAAGTTTACACTAGCCTGATTGTGTTGTCCATTGCAACTACTCCATGTAGCCTTTGGCTTCCCTCAGTGACTGTTGATCCAAGGGAACATTGGTCTTCATTAAGGATATTGATGCTTCAGCTGACTATTGCCCTACTGAGGTGGTCAGGCACCTTGGTGGTTTAAGTAGAAGCCTACAGGTTGAAGGTCTGGGTTTGATTCCCAATGAGTATATCTGTGAAGTTTAATTGTCGTTATTTCTTGCCCCTCTACAGGGGCATGAAACTAAATACCCATCTGAACTTCTATTTTCATCATTTAATCGATGTGATGGATACATGACACTATTTATTTTCTATATGTAAATGAGAAAGTGTACCTTTAGCCAACTAACATTTAGCTGTGAAATCCAACCTCCTATGGTCACTCAAAAAGCAAACATGAAAAGTAAAAGCAATCATATCAAGTTCTATTAACTGGCAAATAATACATTCAAATGCTGTGACAAAAACAGTATTCATTTCATTTTTCTAATCATTTATGACAGCTCATCTCAGATTGTTTTACAGTTAATGTATCACTGGTATAGGAAATGTACCCTGTTTAAAGTCATTACTGACTCCAAGTACATGGACATATAGTAATTCTATCCATAAGTCTCGAGACATCACCAAGGATACCAATCTCTAATCGGGTCAGTTGGTTATTAATACTCGTATAATCTAGGAATTATCATTTGAAACTAATAACTAATTCGTGGAAACTTTTGCAAGTCTGTGGACAGGAAAGGTTACATTTATCCAATATTCCCATTTAGGGACAGGTCATATGTCTGACAGCTATTAGACTGTACAACATGAGCTTGGCTACATTATCACAGGGTTTCAAATCAAAGACTGGAGCAGTCCAGTACTGCTAGGGCATTTCCTATAATTTTTGATACGGCAAGACCAATTTAATTTCTTGTTTTACCGATTTTTGTCTTCAGAAAACCTAAAGGCAGGAGGGGAAAAAAAAAAATCACCAGTCAAAGCACAAACCCACATGAGTTTGCATGTCTTTTGGTTTGTTTATATCAACTAAAAATAAGTTGAGTGAGTTTAGGTTTCACACTGATTTCAAGAGTATTTCACTTATATCACATTAACATTAGGATTTTTTTGTGTGGATGGGGAAAATAATATTAATTCATGTTTTTTTCATTTATTCTTGAAAAAAATGAGATTGGCGGATCTGTAAAACAAGAAATAAAATTGGTCTGGCCTAAGTAATAAATATTATTTCTTTCTTTGAACATACTGAAGGCTTCCTCGGCCAACCATAATAATAGCTGTCACACTCGTGCACTGACACAAAGCAAATACATGCGTTGTTCTCTCCAATAGACGATTGACCTGGGTATATATACAAGGATGTATGTATGTGTTTATTCAAGCTGCTGTTCATGCTTCCTGCTGTGTATGGGAGCTGTAAGGGACAGTCTAGTCGTTCCCTCAGCAGCTAGATTAGAAAGATTAGATTTTCCCCAACCACCACCCCACCTGGATTAAAGCTGTAAGTAGTCACATACCCTGTCTCATGAATAGGAATAAACTGATAAAATTATTTATATATATGAAGATCAATTGGAAAAAGGTATTCATATAGATCCCTACATGAAATTTGTGAGAATTTCTAGTTGGATTGGGTTTTCAAAAAGATTGCAGCATATTGCTGAGACTTTTGTAGACCCTGCCACAAACCATGACCAATATTTGTGGTATATCTTGATGGGAAGGCTTGTCTGTATGTTATTTCTTGGGCTTTTATCAAGAAAAGGGGGAACACAGACATGTTGGCGTTCAGAATCATGAAGGGCAGTTTGACAGACAAGACATGGTGGTAGGTTGTTGCTGTGATGCTATGGTGACATTCTGGAGGAACACACAATCTCACAACACGCATTCGTCAGCCTCACCCAGCCTTTGCAAGCACAGCTATTGTGTCCAAAAGAAGTTCCTCAAAGTGACAATATGTTTTTACTATCTTGCAGGCTGCGCAGCGAGCATATATTGACTACACAATGCCATTCAGAAAGTGGTCAAATGTAACATGTTATATGTGGGATTACAGTTTTTCAGTAAAGTACAGATTCTCGTACTTTTGTTGGAACATTGTACTAGGTTCTGTACTTCACTGAGAAAATGTAATCCAAAATGTAACATGTTACATATACATATTGCTGCATACATGCATGCATGCACGTTGTTACTGTTTCAGTCACTCTTGTGTATGTACCTAGTTCGACAAGTGACATTTTCCGTATTGCATCCTTCCTTGTCAATTGTTCTATATGAAAATATTCTTATTAATTTGAACTTTTTTTCCCTCCTTCAGATTTAGACGAGGACCGGGCCCATCATGACACGTCCAGCTACGGGTCGGCGTCCCCTGTGAACCATCCTCCCAGCCCGGTGTCAGTGGGCTTCGGGGAGATGGACGGCATGAGAACACATGAACTTACTGTCAATAGTTTGGACTCAATCAGCTACACTTCAGATTTAGATGGACATGGGTGGGATTTTGAAAGACATAGCTCAGAAGAGGAACTTATTGAGATAAATAATCGTGAAGCTGTAGCTGAGAAGAGGAAGTGGTCACAAGTGAATCGTGGGAGTGTTGGTGACAGTGCTGGATCCTCAGATGAAGAAGTGCGTGAACTCCTTAAACCTCAACCGGTTGTACTCAGTGCTTCCCCACCCTCGGGTGTTCAAAAACTCCACTCCTCACCACAGGCTAAGTTCTTTCTTGCCAATGTGAGTCCCACAGCAGTGGTGGCAGCCATATCGCCACGGAAACGGCACCGACAACTCTCTACCTCTGATTGCCCAACTGATTTGGATCCCAAGACTGTGATTCAGAGGCCCTGTCTCGACTTTGAAAAAATGCAGGTGAGTAATGATGATGATAATATATATTATTGTCTCTGAAAAGTATATGTGCATAGTGTAAACAATGAATATAAGACATGGTCGGACTGTTCTATTGTATCGCTGTTGTGGCTGTATAAAGCTTCAATAGCAGCTCATATGTTAGTATTACACCTGGGGTGCAATGGGATACATATTGTAGTCAGGATTCCAAACGATGTATATTACAAAATACACAATAAAAAGATGTGTGATACGTATATTGCAGTATTAGGAATTTGATATAATGCATATGATACATCAGTATTTCGATACAATATGTATTACACAATCAGAGTTGTGATACATCGTATAATGCAGCATCCAGATTACAGTGTTATACACCGGTGATGAGATACATGTATGATGTGGTATGTTACATTGTGTATCTTCAGCTGATAGTCTAATATTCTTGGTACAGACAGTAACAATTCCACCTATATAAGTGATAGCATCACAACTGTGGATTACGGTTCGTCATGTATCAACTCCTTATGATCAGCAGACTAGTCTCTCTCTTCAAGGTTACTAAGACCTGAAAGAGAGGACAGCTCTTTATGGCCACTTGTTAACAACACCAAGACAGTCCAGCAAGTCTCCTGGGTCTGCTGGAATAATGTAAGATAGAGTTACAGGCCTACATCGTTTGATGACTGATCTTTTGAACTTGGATGGTATACTCCATAACGTTGCCCAGCCATGGAGATAAGGCTCCAAGTTTGTATGTGGAAGAGATAACCATCAAGGTTACTGAAAAGGTAGGCACGGATTCAAGCCTGGGTACAATCAGCCAGATCACCTGCTGTACAGTGTCAGGTGGCAGTGCACTAGGTAATACCAGAGTCTAAATCACTCTGACCAGTTGTACTTGCAAATAAACACTGTGAGATAATAGCCACAGATTATCCTGACACTGGGGAGATGGTCCCCAGGATACCCCCATCTTATGTCCGTCAGATAGCCAGATATCTGGTCAGGCAGGCTGCCGCGGGGCTTTGTGCGTTTACTTACTAGCATTATTTAGATGATGCAGGGTCACTCCCCGGCTATGGAAACATGAAAAAAAGCTTTGTATAGAATGCCTGTTTCTTCTTTCGGGGTTGATTCCTCTGTTAGTGGGGCCAGGTCCCTTTATTGTATGTTTGATCACTGAGTTGGTCTCTGCATGTGTGGACTCTGTTTGTTTGGATTCATCTTCAAAGATATCCATGTGCTGACTTAGCTAGCTGCTCAACATGGCTGGAGAGATACGTGCTTATGATCCACATATCTGGCATACTTTGTTTCAACAGAACTCATATAAAATGTTAAAAAGAATTGACCATTGTTTTTAAGTGTTACGTTTAGTGTCAAAGTTATTGCTGATGTTTGTCCAAGATCTTTCAAATGATATTGTCTTTCCATGTGATACTGAATTGATGGTACCTATCCATGTGATACTGAATTGATGGTGCCTATCCATGTAATATCAAAATTACATCGCCTTACCATGTAATATCTAAATGACATCGCCTTACCATGTAATATCTAAATTACATCGCCTATCAATGTAATATCTAAATTACATCACCTATCCATGTAATATCTAAATTACATTGCCTCTCCATGTAATATCTAAAATACATAGCCTCTCCATGTAATATCTAAATAACATTGCCTTACCATGTAATATCTAAATAACATCACCTTACCATGTAATATCTAAATAACATTACCTTACCATGTAATATCTAAATTACATTGCCTATCCATGTAATAACTAAATTACATTACCTGAGCATGTAATATCTAAATTACATTGCCTATCCATGTAATATCTAAATTACATTGCCTTACCATGTAATATCTAAATAACATTGCCTTACCATGTAATATCTAAATAACATTGCCTTACCATGTAATATCTAAATTACATTGCCTATCCATGTAATAACTAAATTACATTACCTGAGCATGTAATATCTAAATTACATTGCCTATCCATGTAATATCTAAATTACATTGCCTTACCATGTAATATCTAAATAACATTGCCTTACCATGTAATATCTTAATAACATTATCTTACCATGTAATATCTAAATAACATTGCCTTACCATGTAATATCTAAACAACATTGCCTTACCATGTAATATCTAAATTACATTGCCTTACCATGTAATATCTAAATAACATTGCCTTACCATGTAATATCTAAATAACATTGCCTTACCATGTAATATCTAAATAACATTGCCTTACCATGTAATATCTAAATTACATTGCCTTACCATGTAATATCTAAATTACATTGCCTTACCATGTAATATCTAAATTACATTGCCTTACCATGTAATATCTAAATAACATTGCCTTACCATGTAATATCTAAATTACATTGCCTTACCATGTAATATCTAAATTACATTGCCTTACCATGTAATATCTAAATTACATTGCCTTACCATGTAATATCTAAATTACATTGCCTTACCATGTAATATCTAAATTACATTGCCTTACCATGTAATATCTAAATTACATTGCCTATCCATTTATTTTTAAGATTACACTGCTTTTAGATGTGATATTGCCATGACATTGCCTGTTTTCCTCTCCATGTATTATCTAAATGACATTTCCAATTCATATAATAGCTGAAGGATATATTCTGTTAAATGACAGCTAAGTAATATTGTCTGGCCATGTGATACTGAATGTTTAATTCTACCTATCCATGAATTATTTGTGTAATTTTTTTAATTCGTCATGGAAGCAAACATGAAAAAAAGTTAACATATTAATTTTCCAATAAACATTTCTTCATCTGACACATCTAATACATCACAAAATGTTCAAATGCATAAAGTGAACATTAGGTATTGATGTATTGTTACCGTCTATGGCAGGGTTGGGTTGTAGTGCTTTTATCATGTCAGTTTTGACCTGGTGTGTGATATTGCTTATGAGGCATGGTGTAGTGTACTAACTGATCTACTGCATTGTTACTTGTTACTGTGTACAGAGTGATTCTAAAGCAGTCAACAGTCATCGTAAGTGTGTGTTTATAAGTAAATATTTAGGTGTTATTGTTGACTCATGGATGATGAAGTCATAAAATTGGTCTCCACTTACATATGATCTTAAACAATGAGTCACTTTTAACTGTCAACAACAAAATGGATTGTAGGGTAAATGGAGACTTGCTTTCTCTTCTTGGGTTGTGATGGGTTTGTGCCAGCTAGCAATTCCTCTGTGAGGGTGATTGTCATAGCTCAGTGGTTACAGCTTTTCTCATTGGCTTATTCAAGACCTGTGCTTGATTCCAACATTGGAACCATGACCATTCCCTCTAAGACACTGCAGGAATATTTCCACAATCAACATTTAACCCAGTTTCCCCAGGCCCTTAAGAATATATTGAAAAAAAAGAATGGTGGAGAATGATTTGGCAAGCTGGATCATCACCTCAGCTGTATAATTAATTAAGCATTCTTCTGGGCTCTATCTGGATTTTTAATTTTTCTTGTGTAGATATTTTAAATATAAAATAACTTGATTGCAGGGATTACATGTTGTCATCATTTATCCCACTGGCACAATCTTTTGTCTTGAAGAAATGAATGGTAATTATAATCAGACTCGTAGAAATGAGTAACATTCACATACCTGTATCATGTATGTAACATCATAAGGCCAGTAACTATATTAATTAGCTATTTCATACTGACAGGGAAGGACACACCCACTAGTCACAGACCAGTGAAATCCAGGTGCCGCTTAGTTATCCATCTAAATCTAGCTATTTCACATAACCACAAATCGCAAATGAGCAGCCGATTTGTTGGATCTGACATATGGTGTTGACCCCTGTTACCACTTGTTACCACACAATGGGTTTGAAATGTAGTTTATACTGACTCATTTTTCGTCAGTATTGAATGGCTCTATAGTCAATGTTAGTCGATGTATTGACATTGGAGGCAGCGGTATATGCACTCCTCAGCGACGTGCATACTGCACCTGATGCTGACAGAATTGATTGGTTAATCCTCCTCCCTCCCCTACCAACATGCTCTCTACATTCAGATTGTGCCTTACTCAAAGCAGGCGGAAATGCTGTATTGTATGCCCATATCAGCTGTGTGGATTTCAGACAAAGGAGTTGTTTACCTGTACTACTTACTCGATTGATACGAGGTGTATATTACATGTGTTGTTGAAGTATATGGAGGGTATTCACCCCCTCCGTCACGTCTATAACATCATGGTCCAGTGTTTTGTTATGCAGATAACATTGAGTGGTTATTGTCCATGATAATAGGCATGCCTATTTCAGCCTGGAAATATATGCTGATATAGAGGCTGTCATGCAAGAGTGTTTAGGGATGGTAAATATTCTGTGTTAGGAATAAACATTGTATTTGGCCAGCCTTGGCTCAACTATTCCCCCCTGTAGGCACAGATTTGGGGCATCTTGGACTATTATTTTGATAATGATAACAATTATTCCAGTCATTTGTACAGATGGTTATTTCTGACTTGATCACTGATAGACAAGGTTGGAGCCATATTTCTCTATAAACACTGAATGTAGGACTCCAAGACCATTTACAGTGCATATTTATCCGTTATGACTCCAGGGGATGTCCTAATCATCCAGTGGATTTATCCTGTCAGAAATGTATACATTTTATGATAAATGCTGTTTTTCTGCATATTTCAATTACCTGTCTATCAGTTATTTCATTTTTTTTTTAAATATAGTAAATGTTGGTTTCATGGTTTTCAACATAGAATTGTTTGTCCTACAACTTCCTATGTAGCATTATGAGTATATGGATAAGGGATATAATTGCTTGTTGAGTGCTTTGAACTCATTCTTTTGTTGAAGGGGATAGTTAGAATCTCAAAGCAGTTTTAAAGTTTCAGTCTTCAAGTTGTTTAGGTCAGCTTCAGTGAAGACTAATCGATTTTCATAACAAATGAAACATTACATCAAACTTAGAGAGTTTGTTTGTTATTGTTATGTTTGTTAAATGAAGACATACACAACTGATAAAACTGACACGAGTTTTGTGGTGGGGTTCACAATTACAATTGATATTTGATCGATTACTGAGCTCTGATTATCAATCTGCGTATTGTGAGGATAAACAGCATTACTCCTGTTCATATGTGTCTTGGTATTGGTGGTCAAATGCATTACAATTCATCTTGCACACAAAACTAACCTCAGCAAAACACTTCTTTTAATTAATTGTAATGTTTTCCATAAAAACATTTCTTCCTCTACTGTTTTCATATGTTGAATCAAGAAAAGTAGCCTTTGATTAGCTTTTTATAGAGTAAACAATGCTTTTTATGAAAAATATGTATAAAAACAATAAATTCGACAGCTGTGGTGCATGACTAACTGACCATGTAAAACAAACATTCAAATGTCAGAGCTTCGGGGTAGTGTTCCTGTAGCTTCTTCGCATCCATGCAGCCACCATTTGGCCCTCTCTTTAAGAGATTTATCAAGTGGGCATTGAAGGTATCTGAAAGAGCTCATCATTGCTTTGGCATATCTATTGTTGATATAGAAGGTAATGTTAGTGATAGGTAATGGCTGAGTGTCTGGACCATGCCAGACAGGGCTGGTCTGGAGGATTGATGACCTCCACGTGGTCAGATAGACTGACCGTTCCAGCCATGATGGCATCTCCAGGAATAACTGACAGCTTACAGTACAGTCTTGTCCTTGAAGCATCTTGCCCTTGAAGCATCTTGCCCAAACAGATCCTTAACAGCATTTTTCCATCACTACCATTTTAACTGTTGTTCTTCAAACTTACTCTCCAAATAACATGTTTGAATTATCATTTTTATCTTACCACCTTCTTTCATCAATACTTGCAGTGGTGTCATTTCCTTAGAATACCTTACAAGACAATTTGTTTGTTTATTGTTATTTTATATCCTGCCCCTTTGTAGTAGTTTGTGCCAAAAGGTCTATCGCCTCACCATCTAAATCTGAAATTGCAGGTCTGAAGATGTATTGGTTGATTCTCTTTAATATTCATTTGGCCTTACATTTGTTAATCTGGAGACTTCATTCACCTTTGTCTCCACTGGTCAGCAGGAGCCAGATAGTCATCACATACCGTACATGTTCAACATTCAGCAAACAGGAAGAGCTGCAAGGAATGCTGGGTAAGAGACAGGCTCCATTTGACCTGTGTGGGCGGCAGAGGGTGTGATGAAGCAAACCATGTCCTGTAGGGTTAGGGGCTTGGTAAAGGTGACTTAGGAACCGATTGATTTGATAGAGGGATTCATCCTGGACCACTGGCAGCCCTGGCAAATTTGATTTAAATTATTCAAACATGATAGGAAGGATCTGCTCAACTTGTCCCGGTCTTCCTGTATCATAACTAATATATGTGATAGTGATTCATAAACACATGCCTATGATATGGTGGGGATCGTACAATGGACCAATTATGATCATGGAAAGTGCTCTGTGATTTTATTTACTTGAATGTCAAGCAGTTTAAGATTACCCTAAATATATTTGCACAATGTCACATTTTCAGACAGGCTTCATTTCATGTTAATTATGAAATCCAGTTCTTCATATGCATGGTCTTTGCAGTATAAAACACAGTTTCCCTCCTGGGGAGAGATCCTGTTCTGTGGCAGAGCTTTGGCACTGTCTTTGCCATCTGACCATGTGACAGCTCCCACTGAAAGGGGTCACTGAGATCTGTAGACAAATGTCAATTAATATTTCATACATATGTGTTCTGTGCTTTAAACTGTATTTGTAAAGGTCATCAACGATTAGTATTATATGAAGATCTGTTGTCTGCTTAAGATGGGCTTTTAGCCATCAAGACATCAGTAACATTTACAAGACACTAATGACATTTGTGTTTAGTAAATGTCATGCTTGTATCATATTTTGATGAGCTCTCATTTGTGTAGAGAATTGTTTGTAGTCTTCTGCAGAGCTCTATGTTCCAGCTATATGACAAGAATGTGAATGATAAGGTCAGGAACAGACTGCACAATGATAGGCATCATGACCATCAGGCTAGACAATTGGGATATGATGACATGTATCAACCAAGCAGCAAGTCCGACCACCCAATCCTGTTACAGTGAAGCCCCGTTATTCTGGACCCCGATAATCTGGATGTCTCGCCTCCCGGACGATTTCAGCTTGTTACCAATCTATGCCTATTGAATTTGCCTCGATAATCTGGAAATTCGTTTTTCTGAACCGGATGATAAGTAGCTGTAACCAGTCAGTAAAATAAACAGTAAATTGCTTCACAGTCCGGACGCTGTAAGTCGCGTTCACGAACCGTAACAACAGCAACTCTTGCTTGAACTTGGGTCTTGATTCAGTAGTCTTGATGATTCGCAAACTGGACGAATTTGCTGAGAAACGCAACCGTCCGGATTAATGAGGCTTCACTGTATTTGGCTCTTTGGACAAGCATGGGTCACTGAAGATCAATTCTAACCCAGATCTTCATGGGGTATAGAAAGGCTGTGGAAACAAACAGTAAATGTTGCAAGATGGTACTGCATTTGGTTTATTTTCTCATCGGACCAAGATAGCTAGCCACCGAGCGGGCAAATAACATACCAGGCCTTTTAGTGGTCAGAACAGGAAAATATTGACATGTTGTCGAAGGTCATTTTCACACACTGTGGATCGGGATGCAAACAAAACCCTACGTTTGAATGGACTCTGTTTCTAGCCGTAACAACAGCTTTGTTAACCCCGTAGGATTAAGGGAGAACTGCGGTCTCGGTCACAGTTTAGTTGAATCAAACATGTGGAAGGCTCCCAGACAATTTCTGGATATAGGTTAGATGGGCCCTTCTTTCATTGTGTGGTACAAGACTCGGTCCTCTTCTTTCATTGTGTGGTACAAGACTCGGTCCTCTATTACAACAGGTCATTGCTTCAGTGTATAGTAGAATAGTCCATTCTATGAATGTTTCAAATAAAATAAAACAGCTTGTTCCTTCAAAGTTGGGTATCACAGCCCTTTCCTTCCATGTTGGGTGGAGCAGCCAATTCCTTCAGCGTGTTCAGTGTGTAGTAGAGTAGCCCTTTTGATCAGGATGTTCAGTGTGTGGCAGAACAGCTCATTCCTTTATTATATAGTAGAACATTCCAAGTTATAATTGCTATTCCTGAAATAAGACCGAATCAGCCCATTCATCAGAGTGAGATTCCACATCCTTTACCAAATATGTATAAAGTAACTGTATCTCTAAATAGACCATCTTTGACAATGAACTAATAGCCGATTGCTGGCCATGAAAAGATGGCCCAATTGGTGACCATGAATAGATGGCCAATAAGACCATCTTTGCCAATGATGATGTGGCCTGTCAGACTGACAGGGCCTGATGGTGGACCTGCCTCTGGCTGCTTGGTCCTCTCAATTAGGCTGCCCCAGGGTTGTAATTACCACCGATAGGTCACTGCTGGCTGTCTTGGTCACCACCCCATATGTTTGTCTTCTCCTCTTGATGGTCATGCTAATCCTTGTGTTAAGAGGTGGGGACAAAATGCTGGTTTCATCGTTGCATCAATGTCAAAAGAACTGGTCTTATGCAAATACTGCAGTCTTTGACTTCCTTCACTGTTGGCATTACTTACTAGGAGGGTTGGTGGTTCAGTAGCCCAGTGGTGTAGGCGTTCACTTATTGTGGGTTTGATGTCTTCAAATGTAAACTGGGTAGAATGTGTGAAGCCCATTTCTGGTGTCCCCTGCCGTGATGTTGCTGGAATATTGCTAAAAGCAGCGTAAAACCAAACTCAGTCAGTCAGTCATATGTAAACCCTTGGTAGCCTTTATTACCTAGGAGGGTGAAAATATTGGGTTCATATTTTTCATATGATCACTTTGTCATGGTGATGTGACGTCATGAACAATGATGTGACGTCGCGTTTCTTCTGTGAGGTTGCGGTCTACATGCAGCGATGGGTGGTAGCCAGCCTATGTTTGAAAGTAGATTTGGGTTTATTTTGCTCAATTTGACGACTTCGGTAATAAATAGAATATTATATTCATGCCCATATCATACTATGTTACGACACGAGTGCCTAAATGTTGCTCTCGCTCGGGGAAATACCAACATTTAGGCACTCTTGTTGAAACATAGTATGACATGGGCACTCATAATAATATCCTCTATATATGTTCAGGTAATGCCCTCAAATATCACAATCCTTAATTTGTAAATGTCGGTGAGATAAAATTTAAATTCACATCTGTTCTATTTCAGTCATGACTAGTACAAACACATTTAGAATACATAAAACATCTAGGTTAGAACTGAATTGTATTTTAAAATAGTATGCCACCATAAACAAAGACAGCTATTCCTAATACATCATACAAACGGGCTATAGATAGGGGTGGGCGATAATACCAGTTAACCGGTATGTTGCAATTCAAACTTCACAATACAATATATTGCGATATACTTTTCGCGAATCGGTTCACTCGATACGATCGTCAATTTCCGTGACCATGATCGGTAATTGTCGTGATGTAGTCAAAACTACTAATAACATTTGTATTTCCTTTATATTATTATACAATAAGTTTTGAGAATGTTTATTGGTTATATTATTGCATTTGCGTGACTTTTAAACCATATGAATAAAAAAAATAGATTGGTACCAGCACTCGGTGTAGGGATAAACAAACCAAAATGGCGGACGCCGCTGCAGACGCTTTTTCTAGAGTTCCAATCTTTGGCGAAATCTTCTATTCACAATATATTGCAATACATATTGCAATACGCTAACATATATCGCAATATATCGCAGTACAAAAGGTTTGGCAATACCCAACCCTAGCTATAGATCACCAGGAACCAAACTGGGCACATTTGGGTTCCTCTGCAAGGTGCCACTGCAGGTTCTTTTAGGATATCTGTGCTACAATACTTTCTTTAGGAAATAGTCACTAGTAGTCACCCATAAAACCTTTTCTGGAATTCTACTTGGTAAACAGTGTATGCTCGACGATTTCATGTTTGTCTTCCAACAGAAGACTTGGGAGAATGCTGGATGACTGGAAGAGATGTTCACTTCTTCCGTTTCTTGTGAACTATCTTAATTATTAAGCTGAAGCTATCTACATATGTTATAGGACTTCCAGTATCACCTAGTGGCCTCCTTAGATTCATCACATGTGGAAGCATGTTTGATATTGCATATTAAAAACTAAGTGGAGGCTTAAAATGTAGACATGCCAACTTCCATTGTCTAAATTCATCTATTATGAGATTGGATTACAATTGTAGATTACAAAATGAAGTATTTTATTTTTATCTTTACAGTATATATGTGTCTCAGTGATGTTGGTTTCAACTGAAACGACTAAATTTCAAATGACAATGAATACTACATTTAAATATTTATCAATTCAAATCAAATGTTTTACTTTTATGTTGCTATTATGACAAACATTTGAAGATCACATGTACTTTTGCAATTCTTCTAGCAAGCAATTTGAGCTAATTATATTAATTTTTTACTTGTTCATCTGAATTGCTTGTATAAAATATTTCAAATACTGATTGTTGGAATTTTGTTTAGAATGAATGTCAGTATCTGTGTAAATATTTAAATGTCCACACTTGTAAATAATACTTTAATACAGATTCCACTGTGGCTAAAGGACCAAACATTTATATTCATGGAATCACTGGATCACTGAAAATCAGGTGTTCTTGACAGATGAATTCATTTGAAGAATCTTTGTTTTAGAATACTTGACAGATTGTATTATCATTTTGACATGATTCCTGAATATGGTACTGTTATATCACCGTAGTGACAAAGTACAAACAAAACCGCTTACAATCCTTTTAATCAGAACATGTTTAACATTTTTCTTGTTATTGAATAAGCTCTGTAAAATGTTTTTTTGACAACAACACAAGGAAGTCAAATTACACTAGTGTGGTAACACATTTAAAATGTTATTCCTGTCTGTCGTAAAGATTTCACATTTTATCTTTGTACGTGAGCCTTTGTGGAACAGATTTAGTTGGCTGCTTGCCAAGGGAGCTACATGAGTTGGTGTAATGTGTGTTGTCCTGTTCCATGGTGGAGAACGTTGTTTTTGTCACCGGCCACTTAGAAATGGTGGTGTGTGTCGTGTGTGCGTATTGGGGGAGGGGGGGGATTGTTGGAGACGCAACATGGCAGCTTGCCAGACTTGTCAACACAGCCTGCAGGACACTGTGACTGTTGAATGTACAACTTACACCATTGATTACTCACTGAATCTATTACTGTTGTATATCATACCACAGAGTATGCTGATTGTTCTCTGAATCTGTTACACTGTTACTGTGGAGTATACCAGTTATACCACAGAGTATGCTGATTGCTCTGTGAATCTGTCACACTGTTACTGTGGAGTATACCAGTTATACCACAGAGTATGCTGATTGCTCTCTGAATCTGTTACACTGTTACTGTGGAGTATACCAGTTATACCACAGAGTATGCTGATTGCTCTCTGAATCTGTTACACTGTTACTGTGGAGTATACCATTTATACCACAGAGTATGCTGATTGCTCTCTGAATCTGTTACACTGTTACTGTGGAGTATACCAGTTATACCACAGAGTATGCTGATTGCTCTCTGAATCTGTTACACTGTTACTGTGGAGTATACCATTTATACCACAGAGTATGCTGATTGCTCTCTGAATCTGTCACACTGTTGCAGTTCAGTATACCAGTTATACCACAGAGTATGCTGATTGCTCTCTGAATCTGTTACACTGTTACTGTTGAATATACCAGTTAAGCCACAGAGTATGACTGTCAGAACTCAAAACAAGCATGTGATAGTGGCAGTATAACATAGAGCTTATGCCACCTACAGTGACGGGAGTCTACAAGCTTTAGATATCAGAAACTGTAAATGCTGGGTGGCAGTGAAGCTGACAGACCTAACTAGCCGAGACAGAGGTCTGAGACTGAGGTCTGCGGCTGATAGGGATGGGAAGATTGTGGTGAATTCTTGACCCGTTCATTATGGGTCTATAAAATGGCAGTACTAGAAATCAGGCTAACAGATTCTGATGGAGTTTTGGTCCCTCTTTGGCAAGCTTGTAAATGGGAACATTATTTATGAATACTTGTTCAGTATTTGAGTAGGACTTTGATGGAAAGCTGCATTACTACCAAGGCCATAATTGCCTCTTATTATAATTGACATAAATGAACACTGTGGCTTAATGCAATAACATCTAGCTGAGGAAACTCTACAAATTTGATTCCAGCATGTCTTATTAAATGCTTAGAGAGAAATATATGTCTTCAGATCAGTTGGATGAAACAGGAGGTTATTGCAATTACTGACCGATGCTGTTACCAAATATTTGGCCATTTAGAAGAGTACAGCCTGGATGAGTAGATAGTAGAACTTTGTCAATATTGTGCCCTGGTCATATACTGGCTTTCAGGTAACTTACTGATTGCCTCAGTTTATGATTGTAATGCATGTTTGCTGCACTGAATATTAGCCTGAACATGACGGGTTTCATGGTGCAGTTGTTCTTCAAGTCGCTGAAGAACGGCTCAAAAATATATCTTGGCAATTAATCATTGAAATATTGGTGATTTGGTCCTCTAATAATTATTGATTTTATTTTAGGTTTTAAAGACCTTTCTATAATTATATGCTTACTTGAAACTTTTATAAAGCTTACATCAACAAAACATAATTTGTACATCAAGTGTTTGTTGAAAGTTAGTATTTAAGGATATATTGGGTGTATTTTTTATTTCAAAAGTGTATTATTGTGAGAAAACCGTGTTGACCTCTACCTTACTGATTCTATTTCTTTGACAACATGAGGTGCTGGGGTAGCCTAGTGGTTAAAGCGTTCGCTTGTCATGCTGAAGACCCGGGTTTGTTTCCCACATGGGTTCAATGAGTAAAGCCCATTTCTGGTGTCCCCCGCCGTGATATTGCTGGAATATTGCTAAAAGCGGCGTAAAACCCAACTCACTCACTGTGACAACATGTGTTAGCATATTGGACATGAGAGATGAGTTCTACTGCACGATGCTAAAACACTTACAGGTTACAGATTGTGTGAGTAGTGAATGGTACTGAAAGTGCCAAGTATGCTTACCCTTTTCGCAGGTGTTAATATTTTATATTTAACATTATGATCACAAATCAATACCTAGAGAAAATAAAACTTTCTTGTCTTTCTTGCCAGCACATTTTAACATAAAACAACAAAGTAATATTTTCCGTTTTGTTTCAGAAAACGTCTGTGAAGAAACCATGTGTCCATAGTTTGAGCCGGCCCAAACTAGTGAAGATACGGGTAAGTGAACCGTGTTATGATTCAGCTGATGTTGTAATGTTGCCAGGTTGGTGATGGAGCTGGGGGAGGTTGTGACCTTGATCAACAATATTGGACATACTTTCTCATTTGTCTTGCCCGACACTGTCAGCCTTTCGATGACAGCACAGGGCCTTGGCATGTAAAACATGTCTTGTACATGCCAGGTCCTCACTAGGGAGATTTTCAAATGTTGTAGACGCTTCAGATAACCGCTTTCTGAAAATCCAATGGAATTTGAATATAATTGTTCCGATTGTCATGGTGAATTTTTGCCCTGCTAGGACTGTGGTGTTCGATTTTAGTGGCCTGTTTGCCCTCTGGTATTTTTTGGTGGTGTGGTGAAAGTTTTATTGCTCCATGTTAAATGTCAACATTTTGTTGTTGTCTTGATCCCGATCAAACAAGTATGGTATCCGTACACTCATGACAGCAGGGAAACTAACCATGGAAAGTAGGGTGAGATCCATTGTGACGCTGCTTTCACGTTTTCTCAGAAAATAACTAGTGGCCAGCCGGCCATTATGTACACAGATACAGAGTCAGAGGCCTTTGTCAGTGTCTCGCTACGCTGTCTGACTTGATGGAGTTTGAAATTCATGTATTTTACATACATCCTGCACAACATTTTGATGTCACTACTCTGTGTGACTAGATGTGGTTTGAATCTCAACTAACATGAATCATACTGGACTTCTCTGATAATCCTTTCCAATCTGAATTTAATTTTAACGTCGCCTATTTTACATTACATTCTTGTTTCATGGTTGGTAGGTGATACAGTAGCAGTGGGGTTACAATGTTACCATGATACAATGTTACAATGTTACAATGTTACCATGTTACAATGTTACAATGTTACACACTTATATTGGAATTGTGTGCGTAATTACTTGTAAACAGAAAACCTTCCTGTAAGATCCCTTGTAAGTATAAGATTACATTTTCCAAATTGCATGTAGTGGAATTTGGCTTGACAAGTTGTATGGGTAGTTGTAATATGTTCTGTAGTTTGGATGACACTCTTTAATCATTGTTTTAAAAAAATTCCTTATATGCATTATACAAAGCCTATGACAAGATTTATCTTGCAAAAGTAATCTGTGCAGACATTAGTGATTAGCATGTATACAAATAAGCTTACTGTTCTTGGGTTCATGAAGAAAGAAGTTAGGATTCAGAAATTGAATAGGATGTTATCAATGTTAATGAAAAAGAAGGCAAACGTTCTGTTTACCCATTTATTATCCAGCTCATCGTGACATGCCGTTCACTGAGTGTAATGATGGATGCACAGGTTTTTGTTGTTGGCACTCTAATATATCTTGTGAGTGCATGTTGGGAATCAAATACTTTTACTCCTTGACAATATTATTTTGAGATAAACAGTAAAGTTTCTACATTAAATCTTACCCATTAATTGATTAACTATGGAACATCAGATCCGATTTCGAACTTGTTTTTATTGGGTGATGTGGATTAAATTAACTCAATGTTATGATTTGGCAAGAATCAATTATTTTAGAATTAGGAAAATGCTTTCAGTAGAAAATATCTTTTGATGTTGCTGATGAATTCTCCATTCAAGCAGCTTCAATAATGATTGTTTTTCTGGATGTGTGGCTGAAGAAATTGGCCATCAATATTTAGGTAGCTGTGGTATAGGTCGTGGTAGTGGCTGGATGTTTGGGTTCTGCCTTAACGTAGCAAGACCCGGAATGATTTACACGCTAGTTGCCTGTTTTGTCATGTAACATCACCGATAATTGATTCTGCAGTGATCTGCGATTGTAAATGTTGGCGCTCAGCCAGGTGTCGCCTCAATTCATATGGATTCAGTGCTGTTGATGCTGCAACGTCAAACGCTGGCACTGTGCCAAGGTCAGTTATCCCTGAACAGCGGAACACAAATAGTATGAGACAGTTCTGAGTGATCACAGGTTGTTCAAAATCACAAGTTTAAAATCAACAATGTCATAATTTCTTTCTTATGAATGTATAAGATCAATTCACAGCAAGGACCATTACAATGCTAAGACTTTCCATGTATTTGAACTCAGATTTTACTCATTTTGTGAGTAAATTTCACTGGTATTATTCAAAGTGTTTGATAGTGGTTTACTAGAGGATGTAATTGGAAAATAATCCAATCTGGAACTCTAGCTGTGCATATTGTGAACAAACATTTCATCAGGCTTAACAAGGTTGGACATTGGGCCATTTCTCCCACAAAGAGGTTGTCGGCCATAAACTCCCTTCTCTTTCACACTGATGTTCTGCCTGAGTTTGGAAGTATGAAAGGACACTGTCCCTATTCATGTCTGATGGGGGCGTCCTCACCAAACAACATTGCATCGGTGTTTTCATGGAGGTGTTTAGCCAAGACTTCTTATTGTGTAAGGTAAAGCTGAGGATAGAAAGTAGCTAATTAAAGCTCTCGGGCTTGCATACTGGGGTAATATTCTGTTACGTGGTTTCAGCACCCCCTAGTGTGGCTGCTTCAAAGAAGAGAATGAATGGGCTGCAACCACTCTCCTAATGTAATGGACACGTGGCAGGCCCATCGTACCAGCTGCCGTACCCGCTATTCAAGTTTCTGTCTCCATCAAACCCACTTTTTAAAAATTAAGTTTATGGGGAGGTGATGTAGAAGGGAGCTTGTGTTATGTGTTGAAATGTAAGGGTTTCCATGGCTGTCAGGAAGGCATTCCGCCTCTCCATTCCACCACTGCACTTTACCTTGTCAGACCCAGTGTTATGGTAATGGCTGGCTGTACAAGGGTAGATCCTATACACGTCTACAGCGGCAGCTGATACGCCATAGTTTGGAATTACAAGTATTGAGAATCAGTCTTTTTACCTTAAACCTTTAATAAGCATAAACCTTAGTGATTGAAACGACCACCCACTGGGGCAGAAGAGCCGATAAAGCTTTCAGGATGGAATTAATAGAAATGTGGGGAAGTACAACTTGTTGCTTTTTTGTTTCATGTTATCTTGGGGAATATTTGATATTTTTTCTTGAAGTAAACATTAGAAGCTGGTGACTTTACAAGGCGTAGAGATGATAAGAACAGTGGGTGAGTGTTTGCCACAGGATCAGTGGACTTCCATTTCCAATCTTGCTGTTTTCAGACAGCAGATTTACAAACAATCATTAATGATTTTATCATGACAAACATGGGCTAAATATGGTTGGAATTGCTTGAGGTCGCCTCACAGATGCATGATAGTACAGACACAAGTATTCTGCCATCAACCAAGCTCAAGAAAGCGGAAATATTGTGCCAAGCAAATCACATGTGCACCACCCTGGGGCCCTTTGTTATATTGACTTTGGCTCCTTGTTTGCTGTGAGGTTTCTCTTCCAAGGGATGCAGCCATCTTGGAAATGACAGCATGTCCACCAGTCACAATGAATCTTGGTGCATGGTCTGAGTCTATTACAAGTCTTCGAGAGTGTATTTTGGGATATAAGTCTGATGTTTGTTGATTGGCTTGATGAGAAGCGTATTGGCAGAATAGAAGGCTGTGTTGACATTGTGATTACTGCCACATGATAGACGCTGATGCTTGGTCCCAGACCTCAAGAGGAGTTTCTGGTACACCAGTAATGGAAGGTGTTGCCCAGGCTTAACATGGTTGGACTGGAATGAGCCAGCATGTCTTGCCAGTCATTTCCCTACACTATCCAAGAAAGGCACAATTATGTCCTGAAAATGTGCAAGATATAGAAATAATTGGTTCAGTAGGCACAATGCCATGTAGTTGAGGGGCGGTGGGGTAGCCTACTGGTTAAAGCGTTAGCTCGTCATGCCGAAGACCAGGTTCTATTCCCCGCATGGGTACAATGTGTGAAGCCCATTCCTGGTGTCCACTTACACAAAGTGATCTTAGCACTGTGTAAAGAGTGAAAGAAAACTATCCCTTGGCATTTGATCTAGATGTACTGGAGGCCCTGTTTCAATGCCCACGTGGTTACATTCTGTTTTTTGGGGTCCCCCTTGTGTTTAGATGGAAAAAATTTAAAGGAACCATACACCCTCAGTCACCCATTTCTTGAATATGTTGATAGTAGGTCTTCTACAATATTCCTGGTTTTGGTCCTTTCTCTCCTTGCCTTGCATTATCTCCCCTTACACCCAATAAGATGTACACCCACAATACTGAGGCCCTTGTCATGATGAACAGGATTAGAAACTAATACCTTTGACGAAAAAGCAATACTTGTGTCTAGAAATGAATCCCTATTCAGGACATCTAATGAAAGTACTCAGTAATTGCATGTTCTCCTTCCGAGAGGCTTATTAAGAAGGTATGTATGGACTTGTGTGGAATGTCCGAGTGAATGTCGGTCTTTGTGTCTTTGTGTGAGAAAGCACTAATGATGGACAGGTCTTTCAATGCATTAATGTTATCAGTTGAGAAGCATGACAATAGGTTTAATGTGGCATGAATGCCAAGTATGAAAGCAGTGAGCTGAAGTTTACATAAGATACTTTCGACTGTGGAAAACATCACTCTGTGCAGTATTGAAAATCTACCGAACTCTGCCAAGTTGATTGGTTTCCGGATGTCTTCCGAAAAACATGGACATACAAGCACGCCATGATGGCAGCATTTTGCTAGTTTCTGTAAAACATGAAAATATTTGATAATGTTTTTTGTATTTTTTCCAAGTAAACATTTGAGCATTTTTATAAAGGTTAGGAAAGGTTTGTAAAATGTTCTTTTAATAGAGAAATTTGAATGGAGTTTGTAATTTCATTGTTGATATATTAAAAAAGCGTCTTAGGGCAGGTCAAGTCTGCTGTGAGTTGTCAGGATAGTAGCATCAAGTTGAGGTCCACAGCTGAATCAGACAGGATGTTGTAGCCAAGTGGGAGTATATGAAGCTGGTAAACTATGGTGATTCTTTAAAAAACTGTCACTGGATGACTGCCCCCAGGAGAAAGCTCACTGACTAGGGAGATGACAATGAAAGATAGAAATGAAAAAGAATTTAGTGATGTAAATAGCATTTGTCATTTGCTAAATGCAGTCAACTAATGCACCAAACAATGTCAGATATAATGAAAATTGAGATTCACAAAGATTCATGTTAAAATCAACCAAGCTGAGCTAATTTGTTTCTTGTCTACCAGATTACTTTGCTATCTGTATAAGTGTGGGGGTTTCCCTTGTTCGGCATTTTATCCTTGACGCACCAGAATATGTGTCCTGGAATATGTTCAAATGTTTCCTAGATAAATTGTCTTGCTACAGCAGTACCATATTTTTGTATTGAGCATAGCAGATTTTGAAGGGAAGTACTTATTTGGGTTTAATTTTTAACTATCTGCAATGTGGAAAGTGGTTGTTCATTTTGCCTATAGTCTGTTCATTCTCAAAGTCCAGATTAGTCTAGATAAGATATACTTTTAACATGTATGGACTTTTATAGTCTTTATCTACATATGCTGGACAAAAAAGTTGAGAATCATGTATATTGGGGGGTATTTCTTGTTGCTGTGAAATCTGAATGCATAGTTTAACTATTTAAAAAAGAAATCATCCAAAATACTCATCTTTTTGTTCCATGTATTTAGAAGCAGAATTTGCTTTTTCAAACCTCATTTTGTATATTGCTATGGGACTTATGCCGGTAATATGTAGGTTCAGTAAGCCGTCGATGCATCATGAATGAATCATAAGATAAAAACTAGAGTGCATTCTTTTGGATTGATTTCTGGTAACACCTGTTTTCTGGCCATTTGTTTAAATGTGGAGGTCACACCTTCAGCCAGTTTGTCAAGGTCCTTATTTGTCTGAGCATGTCAGCATTTACATCATAATCAATACAGTCAACATGATCTGGTTGATGTGCTGGTCGTATTCACATCTCGTGTCAGGTGATGGTGGAGTGATGTGTGTAATATACATGTTATCTCATAGCAGTATCCAGTAGGAAGCTCATACATCAATGAATAGTGTGGGGAATTCTAGCTATATTTCTTGAAGTCATTTTCAGTTAAGGAAACATTTCAAGTAGATATTATTGATGGCCCAAATATGATATGAAAATTTCTTTGGCAGTAACATGATATTCACTGACAAGAACCTTTTATGGCCCACTGCTATGATTTGCTTGTCTGTGAAGTACTGCATTTGTATATGTGTGACAATGGATCATACTTCATGGTTGGGGACGCAATGCAGCTGCTCAAGCATGTATAATTTAGATTGAATTGCTTGTATCGGCAGATATTGTGGTGCATGAAAATACCAGTGGCATGCCACATTTTACTCTCCATGCTTAAGTCTTAAGTTAAACCCCGGAACATCTGGGATTTTGTATGGGATAATGATTGTATGGATGTTCTGCTTGTTGAAAGGGTTTATTGATGTGTTAAATATTTTCCAGCTTGTCTTTCAAAACTGTGAATGTACGAAAATCATTTTAAATTTATAAGTGAAGTTGAATCTTGTCTCCTTAATGAGAAGTTTTGAGAGCATTATTTTACCCACGACAGTTGGTGAGATGGCAACAGAAGCGGTAGAGCTTGACACGACTATTGTCAGATAGTCATAATTTAAATTAGATCGGACAGCATAAGAGGATGAAATCCTCCTCACAAGAGACGAGACCCAGAGGGTCTAAAATCTCAGCAAGCCAATGCCCCAAGTAATTTCATGTCCAATTGATCAGCAAAAGGTCCTGGATTCACACTGATGGACAAGGGAATTTCATTGCATTGATTGTTCCAATGGCTGGAGTCAGTGCGGTACAAAGCCCCCCCCAACCCCTGGTCCTCACATGGATGTAACTCATGTTCAGAGGAGAACCCCCTAGAGTCCCCGCCGTGATATTGCTGGAATATTGCTAGAGGGGCGTAAAACCAAACTCACTCACTCCTACAGTCCCACGGACATTAACTGACCTTTACCTTAAAATGTGGTCAGGAGAAGCTTCATTCTACATAGTACTAATCATATTGTGCCTTGTAGAGAAACGTCTACTGATCATTTGTAAAAGGCATCAGTAATTTTGATATCATACCAAACCTCATTACTTTCCTTAGTTCTAATCATATGTTTGGCTCGTCACGCCGAAGACCCGGGTTCGAATCCCCACATGGGTACAATGTGTGAAGCCCATTTCTGGTGTCCCTGCCGTGATGTTGCTGGAATATTGCTAAAAGAGGCGTAAAACCAAACTCAGTCAGTCAGTCTAATCATATGTAAAAGAAACTTAAAAAACCATAAAGGAAACTATGTTTGGTTCCTTCTAGAGAAACGTCCAACGTTCCTTGGTAATCATTATGCATGACATCAGTGAGTTGCTTCCCTTTGTGTTTGTCATTTGTATGATTTATAAGACATGAGTAGTTGTAGCCACCAGTGCGTGAGCCAGTGCTCACATTAATGGTTTGAGTTGTTTATAGAGATCAACAATACACTCATGGATTGCATGGGCTAGTATTGAACGTAAGGAGGCCGAGGTACAAACTATTCTGCATGTCTGGGTGTGGTGTATATGATCAGCATAACGGAGGTTGGAGGTTAAACCAGCGTATATCATTTAGAACACCAATGGAGATTAAGCTCTTTTTTTATATTCAACAACCAAACGACAGTTCACTGAAAGTTTTGAGGATCTAGAGAGTGGTTTCAGTGTACTGTGCAATAAGCTGGCTGAGTAGATGACCTGGGCTTGGTAGGGAGGTCACTGTATTTACCACCCCGATACCTTCCCAACCCCTTGAATTGACCCGTTGACCCAATTTTCGGGTCATCACTTTTCCTCGCCATAGCAACTTTTCACAATCAAAGGAAATATTGCTTTATAGATTATTTTTTTTCATTCAATATTCCTCTACCAATAAGATATACTCGACCTGTTTATCAAATGGGGATCGGGTAAATTTGCTGATTGAGAATAAACAGCCAACACTTGAGCTCTACTGGCAGAATTTGACTTTATGGATATCAGCAGATACATTCAGTGATAAACTGTTGTAAAGCAGGGTTTATTGCCAAATAAAGTTGACATCCTCATACCGAGCACCACAAAAACACCATTTATCTTTGATATTGGTCAGTTTAAGGTCTCTGGAGATGTGATAACAAGGTTTGTTCATGTTGACCTCGTGTTGTTTTATTACGTTGTATCATTTATGAGCCGGATAATGAGAAGACTGGCCGAGAGGGCATTAAACTGGTTATAATCTCCTTTGATAATACTGTTAACTACCTGATAGATCTTCATAAATAAAATTCCTCATGAATATTTTTCATGCTTATAAGTTGTAAAAGTAAATGTTTTTATGCTATGTCTCCACGCAACATCATATGTACCTTGAAGTGACCCTGCCTTCATTATACACATCAGTTAACGCAGTATTGAGTGGTATTTGCTTTGTTGCCAGAGAAAAAGATAAGACTGTTTTGGTACCTGAAACAATACATTAATTTTTTAGTACACCTAATGCATCTACCAAGATATCATTCAGGAATTTCTTTTAATGTTGCTTTCATAGCTGACAAAACAACGTCTGCTATAACAGTTCCTGTCAAGGACGTTTGGATGGAAATAGGTATAAGTATTTTGGCTTGAAACTTATGTGACATCTTCAGTGGCTATTTGGCAAGGCAAGACAGAATATAATTAATATACTCTCTATCACCCATAAATACACTGTGCGGTGATGCTGTTACTAATCTATGTTGCAGTCTCCGTTAACACCCAATGTTAAGGGCTGGAAATAATTTTGAAGGGAGAATGATTTACAAAAGCATCAACAAAATGATGAAATTTTCCTTTTGCAAACACATTTGATATTGACGACAAAATATTGAATCTTTAAGCTGACAATGTGTAGGGTGTGATTTCGCTCTCAGCTGTGTGTGCTTAGCAGTGCTTGATCAGGTCCCTCTGTCACGGGAGAGTAAATGCCAGCATTATTTCTGTGTAATGACCTTCACCCTGCTACTGTGTATGAAGTCTGAGTGTGTGAGAGAGAATTAAAATTGTAATTACATCAGTTTCTTAACAAAGCATCATTCATGGGTTATAGACATAGCAGTTGAGTGCTATATGTAAATAAATATTATAAATAAATATATATCTTGATTATATACCATTATGGCTGAATGAGTATAAGAAGAATTATTGCAGGTGCAAATTACTGTATATCTGTATTGTCATTGGTTGAGAAAGAATCACATGACATTCTTTAGAACAGGTTATTGCCCTGACACCCACCCAACTGTGCAGTGATCAAATGCCTTCTTGCCCTGTGTGATTAAGCCATTGGACACAAAGGAGAAAAATACCTTCAGCAGGACTGCACCACAGAGCTTGTGGCGCAGAATCACTTATTAAGAACTCAAATTGAAATATTCTTTTATTTGTATAATATTTGATTCAATAATTATTGACAGCTATTTGTGCAATATCAATATTTATAGGCCCATCAAACTGATATTGACCTTGGCCATGGTCCTCGGATCAGGATCACTTTCTTTGGGCCATAAAACATGATATCGCCCTCATGAATTGTCAATAATTGATAAATCTGCTGTGTGCATTGGCAAACATGCTATTTCTCCTGGGTGATATGATTTATCACCAACAGTGACAGCAGTGAATGAATGTACGTGAAGAAAACTTGATGTGCTTGTCATAGACCTATGAGTCTTGTATTCAACTTATCAAATCTTCAAGATGAAGATGTGTATATGATTTAATGGTGGCCTATACTGCCTACAGTGGCAAAAGCTGTAGTCAATCTTTGATTGGTTCTGAACTTGAGATGCTTGGTGTGTGTTTACTCTTCTCAGTCAGGGGAAGAAGCGGGGAAGAAGCGTGACAAAGACTGGTCACCTGAGTACTAGCTGCCCCCCTGGACCAAGGTCCCAGAAAGCTGATCCCAGCCTGTTCCACCCGCCTCCAAACTGACCTATTAGATGAAATGTGACCAGGGCTATTACACCTGGCTATGACCAAATGTAAGCTTATCTGGAAGCTAGAGTAATAATGGCTTCTCAGAGTGCAGTATGTTTTTTGTGTGTGTGGACCTGGTGACCCAGAGTACATGCTGTTATTTCCGTTCTTTCTTTTATTCATGAAATGGTTTATCGGCACTACAAACAACACATTCTTTCTGTATCTTTACATGAGATAGAGATAGAGATAAAAGGTTTATTGTGCAAACGTTCCATACAGAAACAGTGACAATATTCTATAAACTACATAAACAAGATATATAATGTGAAATGTCTTTTTCTGATCTGAACTTAAGTATTCATTTATCTTGTATTAATTTAGTACCAAAGATCCTGCTGATAAGAATTTTAATTCAGGAACGTAATGTACTATTTCAAATGCAATCTCAGGAAGGAAGTGTGATAATCAGGCTTCAATGGTTTGTGAAATTTATCAACTGAAAACAGTGGTTCAGAACTATCTATACAAAGATGTTTACTGTAAAAGTCCACCATGAATCTTATAGAGGGATGCCAGGTCGTCAATTTTTATGCAGGGATTCTCATTGGAGGAACAGGCCCCAGCAGCCTATGTTGGTTGTTAGATGCAACTATTTGAATTGGTTTGACTTTGCTACGTCATGGATCATTGCTAATATCAATCACTGGATTGTCTGGTTCAGATTTGATTAGTTATAGACTGTGATCATACAGCTAGAATATTGCTGACGTTAGTGTGGAGTTGAATAACAAAACACGAACAAAGTCCCTAATGCAATGATTACGTCTTAAGGAAGGGACCGCCTCCCTGGTGTAGTGGTGTAGAGCGTCCGCCCGGAGAGCGGAAGGTCACGGGTTCGATCCCTGACCGCGTCATACCAAAAGACGTAAAAATATGGTACTTGTTGGTCCCTGCCTGGCTCGGCATTAATGGGTCCAAGGACTGGTCGGCTCGGAGTCAGTATAATGTGTCTGAGTGGGGTATTCATGCTTCACTGCGGCATGGTATCTCAGTGGGCTAGCACTATAAAACCAGCTTCAGTCTGGCTAGTACAAGCAGCCACACATTCACATACACGCGCATGCACGTCGTCATATGAGCGAAATATTCTCAAGCACGACGTTAAACTCACTTAAGGAAGGTTGCGATGTTGTTTGTGTGACATGCTGCTTACATATAACCATCAATAACTAGTCCAAGGTAATGACTGACTGAGATCGGTTTCTGGCTTATGTCGCAAGTAACACTACCCACGGCTTTAGGCTAAATGCTTTTGTCAACTTGTCCCACAGCCTCATTGAAGCAGTAGTTGCAGCACAGGAGGAGAGAGGTGATTGTAGTTTAGAACGATAGAGCTACCTTCAGCCAGGGCCTATACACTGATATGGGTAGATGGTCTCTGCTTTTACAGCCTCAGAGTATTGGGGGTTGGGGCTAATGATCTTGTGTGAGAGAGGGAGGCAGGGTGATCACCTCCGCAGTGGAGGATGACCCGTTGGAATGATGGTGATAAGTTTAACACCGCTGTAATCTTTGTCTTTTATCATACTTGTTGTGGGACAATCGTCCATCAACACTAATTGGTCAGTTTACATGGGCATGCAGCCAACAAGTGGATAAAACCTATCTGGTGAGCTAGCCCAGTATCAGGCCAGATACACCTTTTGGCAGAATGAGATCTGTGCCTCTTTGCTCTGAAAGTATGGAAGCATGTTGCTCTAGTGTAACATTTCCGGAGTTGGCTTATTTATAGGGCAGTATTCTTGGACATTTTCGGTAATTTGGTGCTAATTTGCTGTTACTGCCAGCATTGAAAAAATACGACATAATGAGGGAATACACCCCCGTAACAACCACCCACCATCTATCTGCTGTGATATCTGATACCAACTTCCATTTGGCATCTGTCTTAGTTTGAAACTGTCTTGACAAAAGCAATACACTTAATCCA
Organism: Haliotis rubra; assembly: GCF_003918875.1. Classification (NCBI taxonomy): domain Eukaryota; kingdom Metazoa; phylum Mollusca; class Gastropoda; order Lepetellida; family Haliotidae; genus Haliotis; species Haliotis rubra. Next base: position 2,344,323 of record NW_025766558.1, on the reverse strand, counting down.
AACTGAAGATTTTATTGTATGTAAACAAAAAAAGCATGTAACAGAAGTATTACTAATTTAAGGTCTAGTGGCAATATAAATATTTTCTTTGCATAAATATCTTTGTAGACAGGGCATTTCAACAGAAAGTGATTTTACATCTTTTATTTTGTTGATTGTACAGAAGATACATGTGGGTGAGACAACACTAGGTATTTCTGATAAATGTTGCACCAGTTGGTATTTCTCATATTATACCTCAAATATTTTGCACACTTTTATTTTTTCATTTCAAAAGCATGTTACAATGCAATGAATTAATCATTTTGAAATGCTTGATACATATGCACCTTGAGATGAATATCGTTAGTGATTATTCTCCGGTATTTTTTTCTGCTATAACCTGAAAGAGTATTGGATAAATAATGTATAGTGCCAGGCTAGAGAAAACTGTTTCAGCTTTTACTGGCATTTGTTCCAGATGACAACTTTCACATTTAAATTTGATGGTATCTGGACTTGTGAGCCCCAAAACAGAAGCTCCCTGATATAAAATGTAAACGATGTATGGTCGTTTTTGCTTGACCTTTCATCCACAGTCAGTGTCTGTCTCTTCTCCTCAGGTTCCGACAGCAGGAGAAATAATTGTATATTTATGGAAATGATAACGTTTGTTATTTTGCCTGTAATATTGACCAGAGTGTTGGTCTGATGGTCTGTAATGAGCAGCAGTGTATTTTTTCAAGTAGTCATATGCCTGTGGTCTATGATGGCGAAATATGCTCAGAGTAAATATTTATTATATACTGACATATTGATAACATCTCTCAGCTAGTTGATGTAGGCATCTTGTTAAAATGTGCCGGCTTCTCATCCCCATTATGAAATAGGGAGCGACATTTACAGCTGCTCTACCTAGCCGATAACCCATTTCTCAGGGAGGTATTGTTGCTGGAACCGATGCTTGCTATCTCAGGAGTTCTTCCTTAGATGATGATGAACATACCGGAGATGACTGAAAGTGTCTTTGGTTGTTATACATGTGTATTGCCCGTGTTCTGGGATTGCAGGTCAGGTCTGTGGGGAAAGTGGCCACTTATTCGTTACTTGTAATTCATGGGTGTACAAACATTGTTATTATTGCATATACATATGATAATTGCCTCAACCCAAGAGCAAGTCCGTGGATGTATAATAATTCTATCAAGGCAAGTCTAGATAAACTGACAATACAATCATATGAAATCCAGGAGGATATCTGTCTAGTCTACCCTACCATCTGTCCAGGAGCATGGTATTGTTCATGTTGATCTTGATATCTAATTGATATTTTTACCTTTAACTGGTTTTCTTCTCTTTTGATAGAAGGAACTTCAAGGAAGATGATGTGATATCTGTATTAAGTTCTGAGAATGTCCTAGCTTACAGAAGTGACCCTGTATTTGGTAAGAAAATTGACAATGATAATTTTAAGTTACATTTCACAGGGAACATAATAACGATCTCATTAAGATCTGGTCAGGTTTCTGACTGGTATTGGGATGTCCTCGGGTCTTTCTTTTGCAGTAGAATTGAGGATATGATTTTTATCAGATTGGACTTTATAACTGATCAACATTATATTTCATCAACTATTTTACTTCTTTTTGACAAAGAAGATAACTGGTTAGTGGATAGGTCATATGTATACACTTGGTGGCTGGTGAAACAATTCCATCATGGGACGGTAGTGAGGAGAGGCACTGGGTGATATTGGGATGTAACAGTAGCCCTCACATGGCGGTGATAGGGATGTTTTGTGAGTTATTGTGTGGCTAGCTTCATTACCAAACACTCCTCACTGGTAACGGTAGGCTGACACTGGCACTGATAGCAATCACAAGTATCTAGTTGTGTCTGGATGGGCCCAGCAGGACTCGTGCTGTAGCTCACATGCAGGACCACTGCCCCCCACTTACAGCTCCAGTACAAGATCACTGTCATGGCTATGCATTGCTTGCCTCAGTGCTATTGCAGAACCACTGCAACCACTATGCCAGGAAAAACTAGAACCACATTACAGAGCTGTGTGAGGATCTGTTACAACTAGTATTGACACTTGTCTCGTCAATGACCTTCAGAGGACCACCTAGTCATTGAAATGACTTGTGTGCCTAGCTTTGCTTCTTGTCTTCTGTTGTTTGTGATAGAATCAGTAACACTGCCACTACCACCATTGACAATGGGGTAGCCTAGTGGTTAAAGCATTCGTTCGTCACACCAAAGACCTGCTTTCGATTCCCCACATGGGTACATTCTGTGAAGCCTATTTCTGGTGTCTAGTGTTGTGATATTGCTGGAAAATAGTTACAAGCTGCTTAAAAGTTTCCTCACGCACACACCATCATCTGCAGCTGCAGCAACAATACAACACCATAAGCAAGGATCCCCACCTCCACCTTCAGTTCCTTTCACAGAACTTCCTGGTGTGCTCCAGGTGGCCTCAACAGTTCTGCCTTCACACTGTGTCTCCCTAAAATGACTGTAGATCTAGGGCTGGTGTGTATAGGCATTTATAACATGGATGTGACTGTGGACTATTTTCTATATTATCGGTATATACTAACAAAGTTGTTATCCATGATATTCCCTTCATAAGTCTAATAAGCATCTACAAACATTTAAGTTATATGATATCATAGACGTTATACCTAGAAATAGACTGAGGTTGTGTTTGTCATCATCATTGTCAGTGTCACAATCTGTGATTCAGAGTCTGTATTTCTAGTCAAAAGTGCAAACATTACCCAGGCCATTTGTTGCTTCATGTATTAGAAATTAGAATGGATATCAGTATTTAGCATAATTAGCTTGATCGCTACAAATGGCAATTGGTATGAAGCCATTGTTAATATGAATGTATTTAGCCATAAGTATTGCTGAATATCATTTACTGTTATATATGATTTATGGTTTATGGTGAGGTGAAATTGGGTTTAACGTCGTACCTGAGAATATTTCGCTCATATGCATGCGTGTGTATGTGGGGCTGCTTGTACTAGCCCAGACTGAAGCTGGTTTTATAGTGCTAGCCCACTGAGATACCATGCCGCAGTGAAGCATGAATACCCCACTCAGACACATTATACTGACTCCGAGCCGACCAGTCCTTGTTGTACCCATTAATGCCGAGCGCCAGGCAGGGACCAACAAGTACCATATTTTTACGTCTTTTGGTATGACGTGGTCGGGGATCGAACCCGCGACCTTCCGCTCTCCTGGCGGACTCTCTAACCACTACACCATGGAGGCTGTCTTGGTTTATATTATTCACATCCATTAAATATCACTGGTGGATTGTGTTCATTACATCGACCAAAAATCATCTTCTCACAGGTGCATGCAAATGTTTTCTTTCAAAGTGTTCACTTACTTCCTTCCATGAGTATATGCTTTGGAGATTCCATAACAGGCATGTTTCTACTAATAAGTTGCATTTTGCCAGTAATCATGTTGAGCCAAGAACAAGTGGTACCTAATTGAGTACCAGTAAAACTTAATCAAAAAAAAAAGTTTGTGAAAGTAGATTTATCAGGATCATCGCCAGCATCATCTCCAACTTCCCGCCTCATCGCCAACATCCCTCCACAGTAAACAAATAGCACCCAAGGTCTTGTCTCTTACTAATAGGCATAAAGTTGCTTATGTCTACAAATACAAAACAGCTGTCGGTGAGCTGTTTTTACCCAGTAGTTGGGTTTGCGAGCGGCTTTCCCACGCTCTGAGAGGTGAACTTCTCTAACGCAATACTCCTTGTGCCTTCAGTTTATGGTCCTGGTGTATTCCCTAGTTGAGGTGAGGCAAGCCACTTGTCATGGGGGAAGTTGCACCTCCCCCACAAATGTACAAATCTGGTAATAAGTTTTGCCAAATCCACTGTCCATCTTGAAGCCCATGTCAGTCTTCTGAAACAATATGTATCTAACCGCTGAAGGTGTTTTAGCCAGAAAACAGTTCCTGGCCGTGTGAAATCTAAAACAACATGCATCGAAAGCTGGTATTTTGTTTATCTGCTATGACCACATGGGCTCCATGTGGCGTCCACTTGCATCTCCATTCCTCCATCACATATTTCCCTCATTGTATCATGTACACGGTGTGCCAAGGGAATGTTAATTCACCTTTCATGGTCCTTGATGACACCCACAATACATCAGGGTAATCTTTGATTTTTGTGCTTGCTGATTGGTGGGGTTTTATGAGGCGATGTAATACATTGGTCAATTCCTTCAGTTGGAACCTGTGTACAGAACAGTGCATGATGCCCATGTCCTTGGTACATCAGAAGCACATGGTCCCACAAGTGTTCCTGGTTGTTGATACTGCCGCCCCCACAAGATACTGTTACCCCCAGGGCACGCTGCCCACTCATTGCTCATTGATACACAAGCCTCAGCCTTCATTCCATTCAACGACACAGATAGAACTTGATGAAAATTTCCTACAAAACTTATTTTGAGTTTGACGAATATCCAGTGTATGTAATACAAAATATATTACATGTAATAGATGTATATCTGTATATCCGACATGTGTATGCAATAAATATCTTATCGTATCTTATCTTATCTGTAAATAGAAATGTAGAAATTGAAATGTATACAACATTTAAAATCTGTATTTATCATGGTGCCTAAGGTTTCTGAGACTTTCTGTTTAGAAATGTAACTCTTGAATATTGTCTATGACAGCATCCTGCAGACAGACCCATATATGCATTCCAAGAAAGCAATGGTCATAATGAATGTGCATTATTGATATGAGTGTCCTATCTTGAAACTTAATAACACCAAATCTCCAGGATCAAATTTTTGTTTCACTGCACATCTACTGAAATATTTAACAATGCTTAAGGGAGTATGTTCTAGAAACGGGATGATAAATAATTCATCAAGTTTTGTGTTTTGGAGGAATGTTGATAAGAAAAGAAATTGTAGTTTCTTCAAAATGACCTGCCTATGCTTTTTTGGGCACTGTTAATCCAAGGATGTAAGATTTTTTATTTCTTTGTAATCCTTAGAAGTGCCCTCATCCACCGAGGTTGGGTTTGAATCCCAGAATATGGATACTTGGTTTGTCAGGACCTATACATTAGAGGTGTTACAATACAAAAATTTCACGATGCGATACGTACCGCGCTATAAAGGAACGATACGATTCGAGACAATGCATATTACGATATGCTATCTTTAGTTATTTTCTTTAAAAATGTGTATTTTGATAACAAGAAACAGTGTAAATTTTGACATAACCATCAATTTCTGGTGAAAATTCACAATGTTAAGGTCAACGATACATATCACGATACGGAAAAAAGTATCGATATATTTATTGTCAGAAATAGTATCACGATTACCGATACTACGATATATCATCACAGCTCTACTATACATGTATTTTATGAAAGTGATAATCATTTACAATCTGTATCATTTATAGCTTACAGCTTTATAGTCAAAGTAATGCATTCTGAAATGCTAGGCAAGAACCAACTCACTCACTCATGACAAGAGATGACCTAAATTTTGTGCTTGAAAAAAAACTAATACATGTAATTATATTGGCAGACACCATCTCAAATTATTTAGATTTGTAACCTGAGTTCCTGTGAATGGACGGCTTGCTGTCTGTGATCCAGGCAGTACAAATTGCTTCATGATCTGCTGGTGCTGGTGGTGCCATAGTTATGTGAGGATGTGGCACCTTCAAGGAGATGAGTAGCACACGTTTGGTGGAAAAACAGAAAATGTTCATTTTCCCATGCCATGCTGCTCGGAGTTCACCATCTTCCCATGGTTGGAAGGATATTCCGATGAGCTAAGGTGCTTCTTGCAAAGACAGTAATGCTGTAAAAACAAGCTCATCTCTGCGATGTTCAACTTAATGGAATCATTTGCTCTGAAATGGTGATACTTCTTGTCAGATAACGATGTTTAAAAGCAAGGGAACGTTTAAGATGTTTCACAGCGGATGACATCATGGGGATTAATTACTTGTTTTTTTGTGTGGGAAACTCAGCACTCTACTGTTTCTCATGGAGGCAGCTATTTATCTGTCTGTAGACATATCATATATATTGCTAACTTAAGATAACTAAAGGTCTTGGAAGTAGGACTAAAGTTTCTGTTTGGTTTTGATACAGATCTGATTTATAAGGTCATAAACAACATTGCATCTTTACACGATGAATATTATATCTCGGTTGACGATTGGGATATATGTTCAGACATTGCTTGTGTCAATGAAATATATTATGATATGATAAAAAAATTCCAGTAATTCATAAAAAAACCCAGAAGAGATAGTTAATGTCGTCTTTGGTGAAGGAATATTAAGTGTTTCTGTCACAGCAGGTCTGACAGGGTAGAAAATATGGTTTCAAATAGCCATCCCCCTAGGGATTCCACTGAGCTCACCATTAAACCACAGTTCTACTTGGTCAAAGGTGTCAAAGGTGGGTTCTACAAACCCTAACAGGTGGAGCAGTATTCCAGATGTATCAAGCCAGAGGACACCAGAAGGGTTGAGCAGTATTCCAGATGTATCAAGCCAGAGGACACCAGAAGTAGGGCTCTACAGGTGGAGCAGTATTCCAGATGTATCAAGCCAGAGGACACCAGAAGGGTTGAGCAGTATTCCAGATGTATCAAGCCAGAGGACACCTGAAATGTTGAGCAGTATTCCAGATGTATCAAGCCAGAGGACACCAGAAGTAGGGCTCTACAGGTGGAGCAGTATTCCAGATGTATCAAGCCAGAGGACACCAGAAAGGTTGAGCAGTATTCCAGATGTATCAAGCCAGAGGACACCTGAAATGTTGAGCAGTATTCCAGATGTATCAAGCCAGAGGACACCAGAAGTAGGGCTCTACAGGTGGAGCAGTATTCCAGATGTATCAAGCCAGAGGACACCTGAAATGTTGAGCAGTATTCCAGATGTATCAAGCCAGAGGACACCTGAAATGTTGAGCAGTATTCCAGATGTATCAAGCCAGAGGACACCAGAAGTATTCCCCACACAATGAAACTATTTGGGATTTGAACCATGGACTGAGGCATGAAATGCAAACACTTGAACCCCTAGGCGGATTGAGACCCCTCATGGGTTGAGCTGGATGGTGGTCACCTTGGGCCTGTATAGAGGGTGGCCTTTCAAGAGAATCATACTTCACCTGATGTGGGTCTCCCACGTATTCATTACTATTTTACAGTATTGAACGTCAGAAAGATCATGTTATTTTTTTCTGGCAAATATTTTGCTGGCTCCGTCATTCATGAGTCATGTATGTTGTGCTCATGACTAAAATAAGTGTGAGTTTTGAAAAATCAGTTTTTTTGTTGTTGCCATTGGTTGGTAATGTAGGTTGCAGTCACTGCTGTATCTTGCCACTGTTTGGTGCCATAGAATGTTGTTTTTATTGGATGTCACAACTTTTACATGCTGTACAGGGTTGTCGTGATGGACAGCCTTTTGTATTTGGACAGTCCATTTTGACAGAGTCCTTTAGAGTTTCTGTGAGATGTCACACTGACCCTTTTGGAAGACAGCTTGTGAGTTGTTCCATTAGTTGTCAGAAGGTGCTCTAGATGTCAGTGATGGGGGGCCCTGTAGGCCTGGTTCCTGGAACAGGTGCTTGTACGATGTCACAATGTGATCAACACATGTGCCCTCTCTGGTGACAGTAGGAAGTGCTTTTGACGCAGTTTGAAAAGATAAATACCCTGGAACCAATCACATTGCAGCCACATCAAGTCATATGCTGATATTTCTCTTTCAAGATCATTTTAGCTATCTTTCATTATGTTATTTTTTTCATAATTAGGCAAGTCAGTTTTTTGTGTGTTGGATAGTGCCACCAACAGCTGCATTCAGCAGTGGCAGAGTGATGACTCTGACACCTTGAGGCTGATATGATCTGACACTATACTTGGCACAGCTTCAGTAGCATTGTGTTGTGCTTTGCTTGGATATAATTAGTGATGTAGCAGCACTAGGAATCCACCTCCGCTGCCACTCCCCACTTACTGCTGGTGGAGATGACCTCTCCACACAGGATAAGATAAACCCGTATACATGGCTTGATGGGCTTACCAGAGACTATCTTACACCATGCCTGGAGTGTGGGAACTGCTCACTTGAAAGCAACTCATTATAACATTGTTAGTTATGAAGACAGTCTTGGAGAATATTTGTCTTCTTCGGAGCGCTCTGTTATGATTATTCTGCCAGCTTTAAGGACACAAAAACTGAAATGGATTTAAAATTTTACATTATCAGACAGTTTTATATATTTAGATTTGACTAACTGAAATACTGACTGACTGACTGACTGAGTTTGGTTTTACACCGCTTTTAGCAATATTCCAGCAACATCACGGCGGGGGACACCAGAAATGGGCTTCACACATTGTACCCATGTGGGGAATCGAACCCGGGTCTTCGGCGTGACGAGCCAACGCTTTAACCACTAGGCTACCCCACCGACCCGACTAACTGAAATAACTTACATAGAGGCCAATACACCTTACCCACAAAGGGGATGGGGTATCCTAGTGGTTAAAGCCTGCGCTGGTCATGCCGATTTCCCACGTGTGTAAAGTCCATTTCTGGTGTTCCCCGCCGTGATATTGCTGGAATATTGCTAAAAGCAGCGTAAAACCAAAACCAAAACCAAAATCAATCAATCAATCGCTCAATCGCTCAATCAATCAATCGATCACCGTCGATCGATCGATCGATCGCTTGCTTGCTTGCTTGCTTGCTCGCTGATTTATTGGATAGTTATATAGTTATTATTATAGTTATTAACAACATACAAACAACTTTGATAAGGGTTGGAGGGTAGCCTTGTGAATATAGAGTTCACTTGTAATACCAAAAGCCCAGTATTAAAATTACTACCCTTCAACCTATGCTTATATTGAGAGGCTACATAATGTATTGGGCATTGTGACTTGATTTACCCCAGCAGCATGGGCTGTTGCTCATAACAGCGATCCCCCTGGTCCAGGCCAGACTATATACAGGCCGGATACCCTGTTGCTTGTGTGAAGCTGCAGAGTATCAATGCACCATCATTTAACATGTGTACACTACGTACACATGTCCATTTGGATCTAGGTTACAATTGGTCTTCCACTACATGTACTTGTCATAAGAAACGACCAACAGGATAAGATGGTGAGACTTGGTTGCTTGGTTGAAACATGTCATCGTATCTCACTTATGCTGATGGATGCTCATGATGTTACTCGGTGGATTGTCTGGTTCAGACTCAGTTATTCACAGACTGCATTATAGAGCTCGAAAATTGCTCAGTGCGGCAAACAAAACAGACAATAGCTGTTTTGTACATCGATACAGTATTGAGACCCATTCCATAAGAATGTCGATAATTCCCCTTTGGGTGATCTGCTTCGCCATGGCCCTTTGTGCTAGACATACAGCTAGTGCAGTAACTTGCAGATGTTGATGAGCTGCACATGTGCTTGCACCTCTGTAAATGAGCAGACGGATAACACTGGCATTTACGTGGGATACAATGCCTGGAAACAACACTTATCACATATGTAAGAGTCACCCTAGTACTGAGTGGTGTGTTATTATTACCAAAAAAATTTAAATTGTCGCAGATGGAAATGGTACTTACTGCATTTGATGTCATAACAAGATTTAATGGGATACAATAATTTCATGCTTTGTAGGAGAAGTGTTCATATTTAAGTCTTCAATTCATGATATGGGGATCGAATTTCATGAATCTAATGAATATTGGTCACTGATATAATGCTTTTTGAAATAGGGATGCATTATACAATTAAACTGATCAGAGTTGTTGGTAATTTGATCAAAAGCCCATTAACTTTCATAATCAGTAAATGGCACTGTAGACCATCACATGAATACAGTGTGTTATTGTTTATTGGATGTCGGATACACCCAACTCTGACAATGGAGCCGATAATGCAGAAGAATTACATGGTATCTATGTCATTAGTACGCATTTTTGTAATAATCACTTTTTTTCTCCAGACATGTTATTTGAAGCGGAGGTGATAATTTGAAACTTGTTCATTATGTGGTAAACCTGGAGTGTTTTTGGTGACTGAGCAGAGCCTGCAGGAGCACCTGCTGAGTGCCCCGGGAAGAGTCCACATCCACAGCATCTTGCGCCAGGTGATTACACCTTGTGTCACGACTGACAGTAATAGACCCAGTAGTCTGACACCATTGTTAAGTTCACACAAATAGCTACAGTGTAATTACCCTGTCAGGCTCGCAGCCAGTCGCCAACCTGGCCACAATCTGTAATTAATAGGTAATTTGTATCATAATAAGTCTTTTGACGACATCACTAAATTGTGGCAGTAACTTCAGCCTTGTTACAGGTCTTTATGACAAATGAATTACATTATAAGGGTGTTGATTAGCCGAGGGAAAGTATCTGTGTAGAGGGTGTAAAGGTGAAACCACCGGCAAGTCATTCCAGAGGTTTCATTGTTACTGTAAGCTGTTGTATCCTATAGCTGTTATGTTGGATTGGGCTCTATGGGCGCACTAAGCCTTCATACACATATTCATTGTCTGTGCTAACATTGTAGTCAATTATTTGTTTGCAATAATCTGGTCCATGTGAATGTATGTAATGATACTTGGTAGAAAGGTTAAATTTAAAGATATGTTTTTTGAAAGTTTATTTTTATGACCATTTTGTTGGTAGTTTCAATATATTTGTTTTTATAACCTAAGGGACATTATCCTGATATCTACTTAAGTATTTTTGGTTTGGTAACTTTCATTTTTGCTGATTGAACAAGAATATCTGTACACAAAGAGAAAATTCAGGCTTACCCTGGAAATGTTGATAGTCCTAAATATCCTTTTTGAAAGTCCCATTTCTGCTGTTCCCTGCAGTGATATTGTTGGAATATTGCTAAAAGCGGCTCACCCACACTTTATGAAAGAGAATCAGATTGTTGCATGTTTTAGCGTAGAACAGTATCCTGATACTGGAGATATGTTACATGTTTTGTAGCTGGAATGGAAAGTTATAAATTGAAATTATCAGTGAGCTCCATATTGTTAATTCAGTGGGATCTTGTTATGTATTATGGATATGTTTTCCTAAATTTAAATATTGGCAACATAAATCTGCCTTCACATTTTTCTCACTAAAGTAGTTATGGTGCCAACACAGGATGGCATAGATATTATTTCCAGTTTCTTTTCGTGTGAAACATCTCTCAACCTGTCTTTTACACTTCAAACTGGAGATAAACTACAGTAATGGTATGCAGGGTTTATTTTTTGAGTTGTTAAGGAAAAGTGTTTATCAAAGATACTTCACTTGCACCGAGTTCACATCAGCGTAATGGGAAATAGCAAAATAAATTTCTGTAATATTTCACGCCAGAAGCCATTTTTATACTCCATTGGAAATATAAATATTTTCATCGTTTTTCTCTCCTCAGTGGATGTATTTTCTTCCTCTTCCTATTAGGGGACCAGGTGTAGACTTCAACACTCCTGGTGCACTAACTCACCATCACAGCCAAATAACATTCAACAAGAAGTACAAATGGCCACTAGTTCTCTTTTTCCAATCAAAACTACAAGCTTCTGTCTTCAGCATGTTTAAACCTTTGATGTTTTCCTCTATGCCTCTTTAGCAAAGCAGCTTATTTTTCACCACCAAACTAGCACCTGAGATTTTGTCCAGACTTGGGCCATTAACACATCAAGTAGGCTTCATTAGCTGAGCTGTTCATAGGCCTCAAGTCCATTCTAGCCCTGATTCAAGCTGGCCATGTCTGTCGACGCATCTGATTTGAATGGTGTGTTATTTAGGAGCCAAGAGGCACCTTTGTTGCATGTTAAAAGAGTATCTCTGTATGTACATTCATTGGGATAATGTATTGGGATAGGGAGCATTTCTAAAGGTGGTAGTTTTGTGGAAAGACATTTGTGAGCTTCATAGAATGTGTACAGGTGAGATGAAGGTTACACAGATTTGTGGTCAAGATTTAGGAGTTTCAGATTGTGTGGAAAAGTCACATTTACATACCTGAGGATGTTCTTGAGAAACAAGACATTCACCACTGGACCCAGGCTTAACATATTTGTAGTCTTTGAAAGGTGGCCTGTATTATACCCTGAGTTTATGGCTGACTCTGCTTCTGATCTTATTGCTTACATATCACTTGCCCATTACAGAACCATAATTCTTGAAATTTTAATCCTAGATGCTCAATCTTGCATGCAAAAAGAATGCGAGGTAGAGATGCATCTTGTGTCTGGTGTTCACAAAGGTTGCAGATAAAAAGATTTATCATATAATGGCTAGTGTTATCGATGCTATAAGCCAATGTTATAAACTTCGTATCATCATTCGATAAATATGCAAATGAAGTCATCGACTACGTCCTCAGGTAATACTTTCAATAAACTCTTTACACAGATGTGATGCCATCTGGCTAAATATCTTTGTTTAATGCTTCCCAAATGTCAATCTAGGTTTCCTGATGTGTGAGTGCTTATGTAAAGAATCATGGCTGCAAATCATGTGGCACTTTATGATAAATGGGACGGTTCACTCAGACTTTGTGTTCATAAGCTAAAGTTAAACATCAGTGAATGAAAACATGTCTTGACCTTCAATTATTTTCTGATGACATTATATGATAAAGAGATAATTGCCCTTCTATGTTTCGGTGTAGTAAGTGTCCATCTTGGGTTTTAATGTATGTCTTATGCTTACCAATGCTTGCATAATACTCAGCATATAATCGCTATGTATTTGGGTTATATTTTGTCATAATAAACACTCGGCTTATAATCTCTATGTATTTGGATAAACACTCGGCTTATAATCTCTATGTATTTGGATAAACACTCGGCTTATAATCTCTATGTATTTGGATAAACACTCGGCTTATAATCTCTATGTATTTGGATAAACACTCGGCTTATAATCTCTATGTATTTGGATAAACACTCGGCTTATAATCTCTATGTATTTGGGTTATAATTTGTCAGTCAATAAATACATTTCTGCCCTTCAAGAATCTTCTAACAATGTTAATTTGTTCCACCTATATACAGTTCCCCTTTAAGCTCTTTGATGTTTTGAAATGTGTCAGTTTTTGCAAGGCAAATCAAATTCACTTGCACATCCAACTGACGGCTTCCCTGTACAGGGAGACCTGTTAACATTACGCTTTCTTTGTTCTTGGCAACACACGGAAACTATCACCACAACCCTGGATGGAAACAGTGGTTCAATCACCCATGTTGTTCCCACTCGGGGAAGGGTCTCCATACTGTGAATTACCTCTAGTCCTGAAGGGGAAGGCGGGTGTTGATTCAAGTCCAGGGATGGGGAGATTGGTGTCGGTGCTCTGTTACCTGTAGAAGGAATCCATAGTGTTATATGCCCCCGAATCACTGCTTGCTGCAGATATTGAAACCTTGTTGTTTATCATGTGCTCAAGGGTAAGGGAATGCAAACAACATATGTACTGAGATTTGACTGGATTTGTTATACAGAGGATAAACACAACCACCAACTTCATGTATAATGCACAAAATATTCAGCACATATTTTGTATAAAATGAATAATTAATTAGTTCATTCCAGGAAGAGTTACTTCTGAAAGGCATCATAAATATGTAAGACGGAAGTTGAGGCACCGGCATTGAGCATTAAACACTTGACAACAGGTGCTCTCCGTGCCCTGCATGGGACATAGTCTGATTGTCTGGCTGCACAAGTCACTCCAGCACATGTGGTGATGCGGAAGTAGGCAGATTTAGACACACAGAAAGTTTGTTTTTGTAGCCTTGCCTTACTGTGGCCATATTATACCAGATTGTTCAGTCAGTTTAACCAATTTCAGTTGAAAATTTAGCCTATTTCTGTAGGTTACATTTTCTCATTTCATCGCTGAAGCACAATGTTAGATGTCTACCTTCCATAATTCAATTACTTAGGGCAACTGCTAATTTTCAATATTTGAAAACAGGTTCAATATATATTACCTTTATGACATTTTATTTCATAATATGATGCAGTGGTGACATGTTCCTTTTCTTCTATGGATATCATCTCTTTTGTTAAGCATTAGTCACTTCAGGACTTGTTTTAGATAGCGTATACTACATGTAACATGTGCTATGCCATTCTTTAGCAATTTACCCGTGAAGGTCTGGGTTAGAATATTGATCTTCAGTAACCCATGCCTATCGTAAGAGGCGACTAACGGGATCGGGTGGTCAGGTTCGCTGTCTTGGTTGACACATGTCATTGGTTCCCAATTGAGCAGATTGATGCTCATGCTGTTGATCACTGGATTATCTGGTCAGACTCAATTATTTACAGACTGCCGCCATATAGCGGGAATATTGTTGAGTGCGTCGTAAAACTCAACTCACTCACTCACTCTTTAGCAATCGATTTTTTATATTACTACTATACATAATGTCATGACAGACACCGCCGTGATGTTGCTGGAATATTGCTAAAAGCGGCGTAAAACCAAACTCAGTCAGTCAGTCAGTCATGACAGACATGATAGTCATATGAAAAACCTGCGTGTTCCTTAACTTCTTTTTGGTAGTATATATACTGTACCATGTGTAGGCCACAATGCACTATCTGAAAAGTTTGTTTTATAGTGCTGTTCCCTGTTCTTTGAGCTGGCTGCATCAAAGATGTAAGATATGACTGGCAAAACCTTTGAAACAGTTTCTTTGAAGCTGGATATGAATCTTTAGATGTTAAAGATGGAAAGTTCACATATGTATCAAAGTTACAATGAAAGTATTTTGACTCATAGGGTCTTTGACTGTGTATTTTGAATATCATCAAACAAATTTTCAAGAGCCTTTCTTGTGGAAATATTTTTGGCTCTGGTAATTATCACATATATCTCTGGTACATAAAAGGATATAGAGTCAGTGACTATATATACCTTGGTGCCAGTATTTGGAATTAAAGCCCCTCTGGTAATTATGAATATTAGATGTTTACAATTCATGTAATAAATAAAAGTAAATTGCCATGACAGACTACAATTTTGATATGGAAGAATTAAGTAGTCCATAAATCTTTAGTAGTATAAACTGAAATAGTGCGTTTGAGTTTTTGTCATTTTAACATCAGGTACCTGGTGAAGGCATTTGTTAAAGTGGTTAATATAAAGAAACGATAAATCGTGAATAATTCAGTAAGAAGTAATTGTTGTGTTGAGATAGTTTTGTTTATCCTTCATTTTTATTATTCGGTTATAGCTGCCTAAATCCCCTTCAAATTAACCCCAACCTGTTATGCTTCAGCTGTTTTGGTAATTTGGATAAGAATGTAAATATGATGTTTCTCATTTTGCTAATGGTTATCAGATGAGGTATAACAGTTGATACAGTTACGCATGGTATAATTAGGTTATAACCTGAAAATGTAGTAATGACCGTGGGATCCGCCAACTTTGCACAGGTATGCCAATACCAGTTTATGGGGGGCCATAAGATCTCGGTGAGCAGCCCAAGAAGGTAGGGATGTTGTCAGATGTTCCTTGCTTACATCCTACCCCTAATCCTCCACACACAAGAGATGTAATAGAGTCTGATGATGGTGACCCTCCTCCAAAGCACCAAAACAAGAATAAATTTATTTATATTTATGCTGCACTATATTTTGTTGTTGCTTTTCTCATAAAAAAATAGCAGTTAATTCCAAGTATTATAAGGTTGGCTATCATGTACAACAACCAAATTCTGGTCCTTGTGAGAGTATTGTCTTTCAAAATTATTTGGGGCTTAATAAAATTTCTAGTTTAGTAAATTGCATTGAACTAGAAAAATGTAAACTGTTCATCCATGCACAGAACATGTGCTATTAATGCTGCACCTTCTCATGTCCCATTGGGCTGTGCAACCATTTGCTGCATCCTGTGATAGGTCTGAAATATATCTGGGCATAAATCTTGCCCTCTCACTCATCTTGTCCATGGGGCAGTAAACTTGTAGCAGGCAAGTAAAAGTGAGAAGGACTTCTTCATGTGTCAACTCTGATCTCGCTTCCTGTATGCAGTGTGTTTATAGTAAACAACCTGGCCTCTGCATGTTGGCTGTAACAGTTTCCAGATTGCCATAATCTTCACAATCACAGGTCCCATAAAGCAGATATGGCCATAATATGTGGGCGAGGCCTGCTATATATCAATCTCCATGTTGCGGAGAGTTACTGCTCCTGATAGCCAGATTAGAAAACCCTACCTAAATGTGTAAATGATTTAAAATCCATTTATGAAACACTCATTAAATGCCTATCAGTAAATAGACGGACTGATGCTTAACCCCTGGTCCCAAGATTTACCCCTAGAACACATCTGTTGCTACTATGGCCAGTGCAGTGGACTCCATTGGCAGCACCATTTGACCTGGCTGGGATATTATTAATCAAACAGACCAGCATCCGACACAAACAAATTAATCTGGACATCTGTGTCGACCTTTTATTAATATGCTCATTGTGGTAAACATGCAATGTCTGAAATGGTCATTGAGATTAATTATTATTTTTCTACAGAAATTAAAGATAAATTTGATGTGTGTATGAACCTGATTTATGGCAGATTGTCACATCTGTTGTGGAACAGGAAGCAAATCCTCAGGGAAATCACAGCATAGATTGAGAAATCATCACTTACGAGTTGAGACCATACTTCAGTTTGTATGCAAAAAAAATCATATTGAAACTATATGTTATCACTCTGTATACTATATGTTATCACTCTGTATACTATATGTTATCACTCTGTATACTATATGTTATCACTCTGTATACTATATGTTATCACTCTGTATCTATGTTATCACTCTGTATACTATATGTTATCACTCTGTATACTATATGTTATCACTCTGTATACTATATGTTATCACTCTGTATACTATATGTTATCACTCTGTATACTATATGTTATCACTCTGTATACTATATGTTATCACTCTGTATACTATCTGGGTACAGTGAATGCAAAACTGAAATTCATATCAAAACCCAGTAGCGGGAGAACTTGGATTCCCCTGAGAAACTGACTTATGACATTGTTAAAGATATACAGAGCATGAAAGGGATGTGACACAGTTGGCCCCACAGGTAGTTCATAGCTAATGGCATCTATAGGTTTGCCTCTACCTGGACCAGGTTGTCAATTACCCAACAGACCATGAAGCAAGATATATTGACAACACCCACAGTTTCTCTAAACACAGCTGCAACAACAAACAGGACAAATGTTCATGTTTAACGACAACCTGCTAAAAATAGGCGTTTTTCTCTTACGGTTAATATCCACGGTGTTTAATCTGTTTCAGCTTCAACATGTTTGGAAGAAAGGATGTGTACATGAGTTGATGAGACCTTCCAGGATTCATTGATTCTTTCATCCAATAATGGTCGTGTTCCACTTGAACTGTTGATTATTGATTCATGCGTGACCAGGAAGTGACCAACCTGGACAGCCATTTTGTGCTCTGGAGAGTGTCATTGTCCCCTGCACAAAATGGAGCCAAAATATTATATTATTGTGGATGATTTTGTGGCTTTTATGACTGTATTAATACCGATACAAAGAAAGGCATCATAAATCTGTCGATGTAATAACTCATGGTCTTGTGTCATTGTCTTATAGACAGCAGCTGGGGACGAATGGATTTCCATATTGAGCTAAGGTAGTTTTGTCTTGAAGGGTGGTATGCATTAATGCTATTGTTTGCATGGTTATTGCAGCATTCACGGATTTCTGATTTTGTCATTTTGGATATATAGATATTGATAAAGTGCTCTAGCATTCATGTTGTTTAATTATTTGGATAACATTGCTAAATAATATAGGAAGACTTCTGAATATAAGCAGAAAAACTGTTTCCATAACAATAAGACACCTGCTGAAAGCTGGGTCTAGTATTTGCATCCAATTGCATCATGAGCTCGTGTTTATGAATCACTATCAAATAATGATGATACAAAGTATTTGCAAAAAGTGAACATATCCTGCCCACATAGTCACATGGGTGTCACTATATATTATAATGAAAGATGGTTGTCTTCACGAATATACCTCTTCTGATTAAGATACGTCTAAATTTTGGGGAATATCTAATCAGCAGTATTGGTATGTTTCTATTTGCATTGCGCTTCTTGTCAACTAAATATACATATTATTTTTAATCATTTTAGTTATTATCAAAATTGTTTTACACTAAAACCCAGCCTGTCTTTTAAGGTCAGAGTAACAGAATCTCTTGGAATAGTGTGCCAGAAACCCTTTTGAAAATATATTCACGTTGGTATAACACATGCCTGTCTTCTGGAAGAGTACAAGAATACTAAAAACAGAAGTCCTTCAGATGTACCTCTACTATAGATGGTGTAATGGAATTGCTTAAGAAAACAATAACATCTATGATGTTGTTAAGTGTAAGTCGATCTGGAACGCCCACCACAGAAGATGCAGTCCAGTTGGAGGTGATACATGACACTATTTTCCAGACAAACATTTACATAAATTTCTTTATGCCTTTGAAGTAGGCATCAGACACACATAGCAAACTTTCAGCCAGATTGATTGTTTTGGTTGAAGCTTGTCCAACATCTGATTGATGTAAAAAGCAACCTTTACCGTCCACATCGCTCCTGTCCAAGTCTGTGCCTGTCCTCTGTGGCTAGTTTCTACCTCTCCTGTAGGTCGCCTACTTGTCTCTGTCTTCCCATCCCTCCTAGCCATGTGACCCGACTACTAGGTCATGTGATCTAACTACAGGTAAAATCCTACACATCGTACTGATTAGTGTCGAAATAGTTTGTACTGTATTCTGAAGGGATCATGTTTCTAAAAACAAATAACACTTTTTCGTTGGTGTATTTTCCCATGTGATGTAAATGAGATGTTAGACTTGCCAAAAGCATTCCGGATCCCTGGTTTAACATTTTGCCATAATGTTCAGGGAATTAATGACTTTGATGCCAGTGCCAAAAATATTTGAAAAGGTGGCATGTTGGATGTGTTAAAGGCGACACGCTAGAAAGGTTAAGCGGAAATTCAGTTAAGAATAGCTTGTAAATATGTGTAGTACGTTACATACAAGAAAACTACAGAATTTACAAGCATGCTTCATTTGTCAAAGATGTGTGTTGAAGACAGTTTCTTTAGATTTCCTCATCATTACATGGCGTAGTACAAGGTCTGGCCATGGCAAGTGGTTGAGATGCAAACTCCAGTAGTCTGTATCATGTCCCTTGTCAGGGCTGTCACAGAGAGGAATGCTGCATACATATCAGGTGTGTCAGTGTCTGTGTACCTGTCAGGTAACAATAGGTATCGTTAAGCAGATCAAAGACAGCTGAGTTCAGTCACGTTTACGAGACCTGGTCAGTGAAGGTCAGTGGTCAGCATGTGGCTGCCATGTGGACCTTGGTAGATTGGAATCAGATGTTGGTTGGAGGCAGGTGCCCATGATTGCTGAAAATACAAAAGAATTATGGGAAGTCATAAATGTTATTTCATTGATGAATTATTGAAACCATTGCTGTTAAACAATAGATTGCCTCAAGACATGTAATGGTTACCGGTAATAATGATTTGCCATTTTACTGGAGAAAAGTGCATCATACCATGATAAGCCATGCTTTAAGTATTCATTAAGAGAAAAATGTGGTTTCTTGAAGACAAATGAAAAGATTTCAAGGGAACTACATATATTTTCCTGATTGAATAGGATGCTTGTTTCTTATTTTAGGTAATTTGAGAAAGATTTCCAATAAAAATGGAAATCCAGTTACATTAGTTTGCACACAATAGATGTATCAGAATATGTGTTGATGGGATATATTTCAAAGCATTGAAAGCTAATTGTTCAAAAGAGTTATTACTGCCAGGTTTAGTTGATATTCAAGTAGATAATAGTGTGCATGGCAAAGTGGATAAAATGAAGTGGAGAAAGCGAAGTGGAGAAAGCAAGGCAGGAAGAGAGGTGAAGCACTTCCTGCTGCGGGGTTGATGGGATAGATTGTATCAGATCAGGCTGCAGCTGTGGATGAAACGGCAGTGCAATCAAGCCTGTGTCGAGCCCATGTATCTAGGCTGTGTGTCAAGCACATGCATCTAGGCTGTGTGTCAGTCACATGTATCTAGACTGTGTCAAGCACATGTATTTAGGCTGTGTGTCAAGCACATGTATCTAGGCTGTGTGTCAGTCACATGTATCTAGACTGTGTGTCAGTCACATGTATCTAGACTGTCAAGCACATGTATTTAGGCTGTGTGTCAAGCACATGTATCTAGGCTGTGTGTCAAGCACATGTATCTAGGCTGTGTCAAGCACATGTATCTAGGCTGTGTGTCAAGCACATGTGTCTAGGCTGTGTCAAGCACATGTATCTAGGCAGTGTCAAGCACATGTATCTAGGCTGTGGAAAGCACATGTATCTTGGCTGTGGCAAACACATGCATCCTGGCTGTGGCAAGTCTGATTAGCATGTCTATCTAGGTCTCTTGTATCTCGGCGATGGTGGTGATCAGAACATTCATGAAGTAGCTGGTGATCAGCGTGATGGTATTGATAATGTTGATGGTAATATAGATGATTATGATGTTGGTTGTGATGACAATGATGAAGTTGGCGATGTTGATGATGATTTTGGCGAGGATGATGAGGATAGCATTCATAATATAGCTGAAGAACATGATGTAGGTGGTGTAGAACATGATGTAGCTGGTGTAGAACATGATGTAGGTGGTGTGGAACATGATGTAGTTGGTGTAGAACATGATGTAGCTGGTGTGGAACATGATGTAGTTGGTGTAGAACATGATGTAGTTGGTGTAGAACATGATGTAGCTGGTGTAGAACATGATGTAGTTGGTGTAGAACATGATGTGGTTGGTGTACATGGTGTGTAGAACATGATGTAGTTGGTGTGGAACATGATGTAGTTGGTGTAGAACATGATGTAGTTGGTGTAGAACATGATGTAGTTGGTGTAGAACATGATGTAGTTGGTGTGGAACATGATGTAGTTGGTGTAGAACATGATGTAGTTGGTGTAGAACATGATGTAGCTGGTGTAGAACATGATGTAGCTGGTGTAGAACATGATGTAGTTGGTGTAGAACGTGATGTAGCTGGTGTTGGTGTAGAACATGATGTAGTTGGTGTAGAACATGATGTAGCTGGTGTGTGTAGCTGAGTGAGAACATGATGTAGTTGGTGTAGAACATGATGTAGCTGGTGTAGAATGGTTGGTGTAGTTGGTGTAGAACATGATGTAGTTGGTGTAGAACATGATGATGAACATGATGTAGTTGGTTGGTGTAGTATTGGAACATGATGTAGTTGGTGTAGAACATGATGTAGTTGGTGTAGAACATGATGTAGTTGGTGTAGAACATGATGTAGTTGTGGTGTGGAACATGATGTAGCTGGTGTGGTGTGTAGAACATGATGTAGTTGGTGTAGAACATGATGTAGCTGGTGTAGAACATGATGTAGTTGGTGTAGAACATGATGTAGAACATGATGGTGTAGAACATGATGTAGTTGGTGTAGAACATGATGTAGCTGGTGTAGAACATGATGTAGCTGGTGTAGAACATGATGTAGCTGGTGTAGAACATGATGTAGTTGGTGTAGAACATGATGTAGTTGGTGTAGAACATGATGTAGCTGGTGTAGAACATGATGTAGTTGGTGTAGAACATGATGTAGTTGGTGTAGAACATGATGTAGTTGGTGTAGAACATGATGTAGCTGGTGTAGAACATGATGTAGTTGGTGTAGAACATGATGTAGCTGGTGTAGAACATGATGTAGTTGGTGTAGAACATGATGTAGCTGGTGTAGACCATGATGTAGTTGGTGGTGATGATGATAATGTAGATGTTTCCACATATTTGTTGGTGTTTATTTTCTGAAATTGATATGCATACCCTTGAGTGCACACCTGTGTGCAGACTTGACCCTGCCCTCTCTGCTGCAGACTGTGTGTGGAACAATAATGATATCCTGATCTCCAAACAACATACTGTATCCATCGGCCCAATCGTGGGATGTATCTCAACCTGTTTGTTTGATAGAGCAGACTTCCTATTGTTTTTGAATCCTTGACAAGATTCCTTGTCTTTAAAAATGAGAAAAAATCACTTTACCTGGCTTGTAGATGTTTGTTCAATAGAGGAATGATGCAGAGTGTGATACACCCATCGTCCTCTGGTTCTACTACTGCCAATTACTGACTGCCTTTCAAACCTGCAAGAAAGGAAAGGACCCTGATTTCTCTTGTTGAATCTGAATGATTACCCGAACATTTAATTGGTCCCTTCTGTATTTACTTGGATGATATCAATGCTTCAGGTACACAAGGTGCTCAAAGTTCTTCATCATTTGCATGTTAAATTTGTTACATTTGCAAAATAGCAGCAGAATTTCAAAAATGGAAAAAATCAAAACAAATTTCCCATGGCTCTGCAGCTTCCAAGAATGATGTAAATTGATTTGATGGGCATGCAGTCTTCACAAGGAAGCAGCTCCAGGATGCACGTAAAAGACAGATTTTTGGCAGCATTACCTCTTCAGTTGCCAGATGGCGCCAAAAGCCACCAAGCGGTAGAAGAGATTTACTGGCATGGCTCTGGGTTCTCACGGCTATACAATGAAAAGTTTCTATGTATAGGTTCTTTGCCAAAATACATGGATGCTACACTGTGGGTTTTTACCAACAGTGGAAGATGAAGGATAAATACATCACCTCTCTCTCTCTTCTCTTAGGCAGCATATCAGCTCACTTTTTATAATAGTTGGCCAAGCGCCAACTTTGTGAGATTGAAGCTTGTTGCTATCAATACTGTAGGAAAATGGATAGCGTTTGTCAGTATATCAGACTTTCTAAGCCATTAATAAAACAGTTATTTTTTCAACCAAATGGCTTGAAATTGTTTTCTATATTGTGATGGCCAGTTGTAATGCGATATGTCCTTCAACACTGATAACGCCACCAGTTGTCAGGGAACTTGCGCTGTGACTGAAAGGGGATGAAATTGAAGTTAGATAAGAATCTTGGTATTGTGTGATGGTGTATATTGCTTTTATCGCATGGTCAGATAGTATTCCATTATCTTCAGGCTATATAGTGTGAATAAAATAGGGATCAGCAGTTATCAAATGATATACTCTGCTCTTGGTTTTGTGTGACACCTAAATCAAATTTTCCGTTACTGAACTGGGTCATAAAAGCTCCAAAACTGACTTTTGTCTAAATTAGGAAAACAGTATTTATCACAGAACTTCAATGTAAGCATGTCACGTCTTTTTGATGTCTATTATTTTAGTATGGTTTTGTTTTTGTTCTAGCCTTTAACACTGTTGTTTTTCACCTCCGTTGATGAATGTGTTTCTCTATTTCAGACGATCAATGGAAATAGCAGAGGACCGAAGTGTTTATCAGACCCTGCTGTCTTCTCCTTCCGATCTATCAGCAGTGGGTTGTCTCCCCTGACGCCAGTGGAAGAACCATCATGTGCATACTGAAGAAGCTACCAGTATCAAGTAAACATTGTAACTATGAGCTTCAGCTATGCCACTGTTCTTCTTTATGGCCAAAGAAGTGACCCCAAGGGGACTGAACTGATTATCTCCCCCTTATCTGCTGACAAAGCTTCTAGATTATGGGGAGGTCCATAGAGGTGCTGAAGAATACCAAAATTGGAGTATTGTGTTCAGAGAAAACTGATGACTTTATGTTGAGGGAGTGAGT
This sequence comes from Haliotis rubra, assembly GCF_003918875.1. NCBI lineage: Eukaryota > Metazoa > Mollusca > Gastropoda > Lepetellida > Haliotidae > Haliotis > Haliotis rubra. Next base: position 2,320,493 of record NW_025766558.1, on the reverse strand, counting down.
CCCATTGGTTGAAGGTGGATTGTATACGGAGGCCCACAGTGCTTAATGGAGATCTACGCATGTATGTACGCACAGACGAAGCCTGATGGCAACTAGGACTTACATCTATACCATTAACTTATACTGTAGGTACAAGCATCTGCCTACTGCATTCATTCAGTTGACCTTGAAGCTGTTGTCTCATTAGGAGTATAGTGCACGTCTTGTTCAGTCAGCCATTTATCATAAGTCAATCAATATTGTGATTTTTTTATCTATTGAAGACTGTTTACATTATAGATTATATATTTAATGCTAGAAGTAGCTACTGTGGAGCAGGTAGATAGATAGCCCAGTGATACCCACACACATGGCCGACTGACAAACTTGCTTGCTTCAACACTCATCACCTTTTCATGCAGGCATATATATATATATTTTGTCATCATTACTGAGGATGTGTACAGGCTATTTTTTTTCGACAGACATTGTTGCTCGATTTTCCCTTTTTTTAAAAAGTTTGCATGCTTGATATTTTGAAGCTGAGGAATGCTTCTTGGTAAGCACCTTGTTTACGCTCACTGGCTAAGTGACACTACCTGTTGTTGGAGGCCAGAAGGGATGTGCCCACTGGTTGCTGTGACATGTCTAGAGGACTATGGCTACAACTGCTGAAGGCAAGATGTGGCTGGCTTGTGATGGAGTAGGAGGGCAGGGCAAAGACATTGGAGTCTGTGACCGTGTTTTAGGAACTGCCAAGGATGTGATCCAGAGGAGGCATGTGCTTATTCGTGAATGGTTCGGACTTTGCCAAGCTGCTCATGGATGTCAGAACAACAAAACCAGATTGTGCAGATGTTATCATTGTTTCATCAAACTTGTATCATCAGTAGAAGGTGAACCCTTATTGAATATTATCGAAAAGTTCCTAACATATGGCTTTGTTTTGCAAGAATAATGTACTGGCAAGCAATACACGTTCCTCCAGTAGATGTCCCATGATGCATCACTCCTTTACCGTACAGCATACTGCAGCAATAGGTCAGCCTGAGCAGCTGCAGCAGTAACAGCATCCTCATCATCACTACAGCAGCAGCTACATGAACAACAGTGTACTTGTGCTCTTCTGTGTACAGAGATGTTCTTCCCGGCAGCTGTTTACCTACCATGTGTCATGTTAGTACATTGAAGATTCAACTGGATTCTTACTTCCACTACACTTTGTTGCTTGGCAGAATGGCAGCTTGCACTACATAAATGGCATGGAAGCTATTGAGGGCTTCATTATGTATAGGACCACAGCTGTTGAGTAAAACATTGTTTAACTACAGTTTTATTACCACATTCAGTGTATAGCCAGAATTGATTCCATTGGTTTGCTGTTGTCATAGCCTCTGGATCAGCTACTTTGTATTTACTGCCATAGAATGTTTGACAGTGATCAACTGGCTATTTATGTTTGATTATATTTTGATTAATTTATAGAAATATAATGAATTCTTTGAATGGTAATTGAATTATCAACCAGTGAAGTTGATTTTAATCTTTTTGTGTGTGTGTGTGTGGGGGGGGGGATGATGGGGTGAACACAGACAAGAGGTGTGATATTAACAAGTATGCATTAAGATGTTCACTATCTTTGTACTAAAACCATTTTTATTACACTCCCCATGGTAAGAAAAGTATTAAAGTATTGTTATTAAAGTCAGGTAATTTAATATTTTTTTCAATATTAACCTTTTATGATCTATGGCCATGTCAAAAATTATTTCAATTTACTGACTTATATTTTAGGATGAACCAGCCTTCCCTTGATTCCCAACTCGACCTCTTGCCATTTAAAACACAATCGTGTATTTGTACTGTTGTAGTATGTAGATTTCCAGTGATCTACTCTTCAGCTGTGGAGTCTATTTTAGGATATATGAATATGCATTTTGGAAAATACTGTTATGATATTTTTATGTATACAAAAATAGACTATGTAATGAATTGTTTTGATGAAAGAATTTACATTTGTTATTGAGATTTTTTGGTAAAGCTTAGGTGGGAGTGGAGGTGTACATGTTGAAATCCTGTTATTATAGGAACATATGCTGCAAATTTGTTTCTCTATTTCCATATTAGCTTTTGTTGAGCATGACAAGCTGTCCAATTTATGGTACATCTAATGTAAATTGTTTATAGGAAATATGCACCTTGTGCGTCACTCCAATGCATATGGTCGTATGCGATCAGACAGAATCAATTTCAAGACAACCTTTAAATAGAACCCATGTTTTTATTGCCAGCAAATCAATTTTATGGTCACGACGCTGACATATTAAACACTCACTGCTTTTATTTGAGTTACATGAAGCATTTTGCAGCATGGCAGACCTGTCCTTGAAAAAAGCCTCAATTTCAGGGGATGTAGATATTTTATATTTGTAAGATCATGAACAACTTGGGCGTCCCTTGTAGGGCAAACCCTGCAGCTGATCTACCTCTACAGATTTGCACTGTCTTACAATGTTTGCACTCCAGGAAATCGTGTTGGTCACTGTTGTATCATTAACACTATGATCAGTCCTCATATTGGCTTGACTAAGACCTTAAGATTGTGCTAATGTATTCATAATAGTATCTATCTTAGAGAAGGACTACCCATGGGCCAATTTGCAGTCTTAGTGAGTTGATTGAAGTCATTCAAATCCCACCTTGTCTGCAGATTCGAATCTTGTTATACATATCAATCTACCTTTTAATTATTGCCTTGAAACCACACAAACACAATGTCTTGGTTTGACACACTGATTGCTGTGACTGGATCAAGACTGGAAATAGGCCCAGGGAAGTGGAGCGCAGTCTCCCTAGTTTGACCTTTGCTTGAAAGAGTTACTCAATATGTGTAATACTATACTGAAAGGTGTAATGATAATGCATGGTGTATTTGAACATTTGATATTTATGGGGAATCTTTGTGTCTCATTCAGTGCATTTAACATGAACTAGTACCATTTTATTCAGGAACTGCTCCTTTAGATAAACAAGCAATTTTACAGAGCATGTGATCAGTGTTACACAACATCAATAAGGTTGTGCTTGCAAAATATTTATTTAATATTTAAAAATAGACATGTTTAAGAAGAGCAGTTTCTGAAAGATTTTGTTTATGTACCAATGTTTTGAATTTATCATGAATAACCTCACATAATTGTTTCTGCAAGAAATGAGCATGTTCGACCTGTCAGTATTTTTGTTATGATAAATCTGACTAATAATCTTTTTCTTGTCTCGATGAAGCATATGGAAGTGCGGCAATGTTTTGTAAAACAGGGAGTGATGCCAGCAAACTTTCCACATGTGCTTTCACAAGCTCAATTTGACTTAGGATCATTTCAGGGCAATTTGTTAGCAAATTTTCTTGAACTGTTTATGGCATTTGGAGGTGCCATGGTTAATTTCTTCAGTCACATGACTGTCACATGTCTAGCAAATGGCGGCGGTAGTCCAGTGTGACAGGTGACACTACTACTACAAGTTCACGAGAGACTGAATTCCCTCAGGTTCCTCACTAAAGCTGTGATAATGTATTCCAAATACAGGTCAAAGGTCTTGAGTGGACCTCTGCATCATGGGTTGTTTTTGGCCATGGTTGAATTGGCCAGCCCAGAAGAATTTTTTTAGAAACAAATACACATAATTGCCATTTCAGAAAAAGATGAATCAGATTACTGCAAGCGCATTTACTTTTATGGCAATTTAATGTTACATAGCTTTCCTGAAGTCCCATCTTGGCTTCTGAATTTACCAAGACGTAATGTCCCACATGGCTTCACAGTCTCTGAATGTCCTCCAGGCTCTTTATCTTGCTGCTGAACAAATGTCTGACCTCATCTTTCTTGATACCTCGGTCCTCAGGTATGTTTGATCTCAGTGTGGCTAGCCACTTACCCCTTCCGGCTGAGGAAGCTGAGGCACGTTCTGCTATATAATTCATGCTTTTAGGGAACTCAAGTAAAAATTCAAGGAGAAATTCTTCTGTGTTTCTGAATTTAGAAACTGGATTGCATCTTGTTAGTTTTCATCTTAGGTAATTAAGTCAGGGTGCATTTTGAACATAGGATCTAGTTTGAAGGAAATGTTGAATTAGTGTTTCCTTGATCAAAATGATGGCAGGGAACCTTTACAGCTGTTGGTCTGACAATGGATAGGTAATTATATTGAAAGAAAACTTGGTCTGGTAAGGTAACCTGGAGGTAGCACACAATCAGTATGTTTTTACGCCATTCAAACTAATTTATTATTGCCCAGTTTTTGTTGCCTGGGGTGAGCAGTTACTCCTTGTATTTTCCGATTTACCAGTTCACTGTGGATCGGTGTTGAGGTGGAAAAAAATTGATAGTCTCAATGCCTGTTTTTTCACTTCCATCACGTAACATTGGCAGCCATTGCTACAATGATTTTTATGAGGGTTATTTTGAAGGTGGTTACTTCCTGGTGAGGACATGTTTTTATTGATTCCTAGCCATGCTGGATTCTTGGTTCGGAGAGTATTGTTAGTCCCATCGTATATAGATTCAACTTACCGATGGTGTTAGAGGGTGTGGTCAGTGGACCAAACAGTTTGCTATAATTGCCCCTGACTACCGGGTACCCATTTATGGTCCTGGCTTAACTATATTGTTTCCCTGTCCCTGTGTATCAACTGCCAGTTTAATTCTGTTGATGCTGTTGTTGACCTGTATCATTATTGGAAATGTTCATGTAAAATGTTTAAACTAGCACTTCCATAGGTTTCAGTCACGGTTCCCCTTGCACAATTCCCCTCATGTTTCTTCCAGTGTAACCTTGTCCAATGTGTAAAAGGACGTAACTTGCCTTATCTGTATACGGGAGTACTTGAGAATTATTTGACAGATTTTTTTATGCATCACTCATCGTACTACCTCTTGGCGTCAACAGAACACCGGTGTTTTGTTGACACTTGATGATGTTATAATGGTTGCCAGGGAACCAATGATAACGTTCCCATGGCAACTAAAACTTTTTTGTGTTGATAAATACTATGAATACAACTGTTCATGGTAGTCCTTGTACGAGTCGATATTTTTGGAGAGAGTCTGTACACTTGGTTTTGTGGACATGTACAACGTTGTGCAATGTCCATGTTCACGTCTTGCACGTGCATTCAGAGAGTGGATCGCGAGAGAGGTTGTGAGTGCTGTTTGGGACGACATGATGTGAGTCCCATTTGAAATGGTTCAAACTAGGTTCTGTCTATTGTATTGGCGGGAAACAGTTAGGTACTGTATAGTGAAGGAGGAGGGCGAGTGCACGGACGCGACTGAAAGAGATGAGATTTTCTTACTGTGAATAAAAGTTTAATCTGTGAATACTTTTTTGTTTTGTGTTGAAGACAGAAATGTCTGCAGGTCTGATCTGTTTATTAGCCAATGACACAAAACAAAACCCTGGAATATACAATACAAATAGGAAATAGGGGGTATAGCATCCATCTTACATGATCTCGACTGACGAGTCAAATTTGGAACTGCCCGCAACATGACTACCATAATGCTTTCTGAAACCTTCAAAGGCCTTTCTGAGGCCTGCAAAGCAGTTGGTTATTTTTTCAATTTTGGTAGATCAGCCTTACCCACAGGCAATGTATACACGGCACAGGGCCACAGGCTGTCTTCTTACCAAAGGCACTGTTTACACAATGCAAAAGTACCATTGTCCGGCCCTCTTTATACCACAGACGTCCGCCCGGAGAGCAGAAGGTCGCGGGTTCGATCCCCGTCCGCGTCATACCAAAAGACGTTAAAATATGGTACTTGTTGGTCCCTGCCTGGCGCTCGGCATTAATGGGGTACAACAAGGAGTGGTCGGCTCGGAGTCAGTATAATGTGTCTGAGTAGGGTATTCATGCTTCACTGCGGCGTGGTATCTCAGTGGGCTAGCACTATAAAACCAGCTTCAGTCTAGGCTAATACAAGCACCCGCACATACACATACACACGCATGAGTGAAATATTCTCAAGCACGACGTTAAACCCAATTTCACCTCACCTCACCTTATACCACAGACACTGTTTACACAAGGCATTTCAGTGGCTGGCGTTCTATATAACCATATTCACTGTATCCGACTTATTCCTATTGGCTATCCCTCCATACACAGCAAGCACTGTACGCTACGCACATTAGGCGGGCTTTCTTTATACCACTGGTACTGTACCGACCGCTTTGTCATTGGCTGGCCTCCTGAAACTGAATCTGAAAATGGTTTATTCTCCAAATACTGAAAGCTTGTGATATCGACATGTTGCTAGATTCAGAATATTCGTGACGATGTTTGTCTCTTGTCAAAATCGACAATGGCCAGCGGCACACCGCGAGTGTAAGTGTTCCTAAAGAGCTACGTCTATGGTGTAACGGGTTGTTCCCCCACTTTATCCAGAACATCGTCGTAGTGTAACCATCAAAGGGACCAAGGAACAATACCTGAAATGATTATATAACATTAGGTTGGGCAAAGCGGAAACTGGTAAAAAATAAAATGAGTTTAACAATACATTTGATAGACTACAGTGTGGCGGGAGAGATAGCTACAAGTTCTGATTAATATCTGAATAAATGTTCGTGGTGTTTGTACATACAAACATGGGTCGGTATAGTATGTCCCTGGTATACTGAAGGCCGGTTAAGAACACTGTATCGTGTTAACAGTGCTTTTTGAAAAACAGACGACAGGCCATCTGTGCATATAGCTCATAAATCACCTATTTGTACTTGCATATAGGCATCATGAATGTATAATATAGGTTGAAATACTAGTAACTTCATTCTAGCGTTTCTGTATTAAATGCCAACAGTCTACTAAATTATTTACTTTTGTAGACTATTTGTCGGATAGGCATTTGTGAGTCAAAAATGAAACATCCAACTTTATGGATGACAACTTCTTGTTTATTTTATAGAGCGACGTTTCGATATAGATTCTTACACCGTTATCAAGCTGAAATAGCTTTCTGTTTCATAACGGTGGTTGCCATCCATAAAGTTGTATGTTTCAATTTTGATGACTGTTGGCATTTAATAAGGAAACGCTCAAATGAAGTCGCTTGTATTTCAACCTATATAAAACATTCATGATGGCTATATGCGAGTACAGATAGGTGAGCCTTCACCACGGACACAGTGCACTGCAGATGGTCTGTCGTCTGTTTCTAAAAACAGTGTTAAAACCATACAGTGTTCTTAACCGGCCTTCAGTATACCAGGGACATACTATACCGACCCATGTTTGTATGTACAACCACCACGAACATTTATTCAGATATTAATCAGAACTTGTAGCTATCTCTCCCGTCACACTGTAGTCTATCAAATGTATTGTTAAAGTTATTTTATTTATTACCAGTTTCCGCTTTGCCCAACCTAATGTTATATAATCATTTCAGGTATTGTTCCTTGGTCCTTTTGATGGTTACACTACGTCGATGTTCTGGATAAAGTGGGGGAACAACCCGTTACACCATAGACGTAGCTCTATAGGAACACTTACACTCGCGGTGTGCCGCTGGCCATTGTCGATTTTGACAAGAGACAAACATCGTCACGAATGTTCTGAATCTAGCAACATGTCGATATCACAAGCTTTCAGTATTTGGAGAATAAACTGATGGCGAGTTATGTTCATTGGCCGTTCCAAGAAGAACACTGGTAGACAATGAGGGCTATTTTCATCCCCATTGTGCTCAAATAGCATATTGTGGTATACCTTGAAAGGACTTCGATTTTATAATTAGGAGGACAGGTTTATCGCCGTTTAGACCAGGTGCCGCTCAGCGCTGAAGGGCTGCTGTTAAACACGACCTATTGTGATCTTGACGTGATGTTATTGGCGACTCGATGTGACCATCCAGTTCGGATAAACATTATAATGGTCTACGATGTAAACCCAACAAAATCTAGTTGACCGGGGCCAACGCTTTGTGTTTGTTTTATCAATAAATTTCAATTAGTGGTATGTACAAAAGCAGTTTGTTGGAAAAGCATGAACATTCAAGTACGCTGGTTAACTCACACCAAAATGATAAATCCAGGTTTTTACAATATTGCAGGGAGTTTTGAATTGTAGTATCTATTTTGCTTGCCATTTAGTCTGATAGACCATCAAATGACTAGCTTACCTACGGTATATGGAGTAAACATTTGTTACACCATATATACGAAGTGATGGGTCTATTCTTAGTAATCTTGCTAAAATGGTTAAATGTGTCATACACCTTATAGATTTACTTGAAATAATCTGTGACGAAATATGTGAAAACACCTCACAGGTTTGAAGAACATACAGTGTATAATTGTTTGATCGGCATTTCTAGAAGTTGGTGAGTAAAAAATGAAACATACAACTTTATGGATGACAACTTCTTGTTTATTGCATAAAGCGACATTTAAATGTCGATTCTTACATCGTTATTGCGAAAAACGTTAGAATATCAAAGTCAGTTATGCTATTGGCGTGCTTCCTTCAGTTACTTTAGATTAATACAGTTAACGTCAACATAAACGTCAACATATAACGTCAACATATAACGTCAACATATAACGTCAACATATAACGTCAACATAAACGTCAACATATAACGTCAACATAAACGTCAACATATAACGTCAACACCAGAGTGTAACCAGCCTCGATCAGCCGCCGGGCGTCAAAGGCAAAATAGCCGTGAAAATTATTTGAATGGAAATCAGTGATGACACCAGTCATTATGTTCTGGGCATGTTGTACTGGTAGCACCCACATCGAACACAATTTGTATAAAAAGTGTTTGTCACCTTACGCCACGTTGTAGGAAACAAACAAGACACAGAAAATATACTGACACAATAGGTTTGAACTCAGTATTCCAAATCAAGACTGACATGTCCACCAGCAACTAAATCTTTCACTATTTCTCTGAAGCTCGAGCTGTTGCTGTGGAAACGTGTGGAAGCATCTTTCCTAATTGCTGGAGCTGAAACCTGAACAAGTAAACGTGATACCCTCTCTTAGTATCAAGTTGATGCACCTGAGTTGAAGAATGTGATTACACACCTGTCCCGTTGCTGCATGCATGCACAGGGGCCACTGCACTCCACAGCCAGATGGTGTGCTCTCAGAGTCGACAGCCATTGACACAAATTCTGAATCTGAGAAATCACTTCGGAAAGCAGACATACTACTTGTGCCTTTATTCTTTCAGCATATAGCACCTAACGCTAGTGTTTGGTGGAACTTATGACTATGTGACAGAAGGCCCTTTACGTCGAGCAATCATCCACCAGTATTTGGTGATAAAATTTCACGACTTTTGAGGTCTCAACAAGCATACGCACGTTCATTGAAGATTTCAGACAGCATCATGTGACTCCTGCACAACAGTATTTTGTTTAAGGTTGCATCCTTCCAGGAGTTTGTAAATGCAAATCAACGAAGACATTTTTGTTTCAAACATTTTTTGGGGGGCGTACACGTGGATGACACTTCCATATTTGATGCAACAGTGGCAAAATGATGCCTGATGCAATCCCCTATTTTTATTTGTGTAATTGTCAGGTAAATAATATACTTGCCTTTGCGTGTGTTTGTGATAAACATGACACGTGACAGCTAGTATCATCTCCAGATAACAGTGATTCATGAACTCATAATTATGGGGCGGTGGGGTAGCTTAGTGGTTAAAGCGTTCGCTCGTCACGCCAAATTGCCGGGTTCGATTTCTCACATTGGGTACAATGTGTGAAGCCCCGCTCTGTTGTGCCCCCGCCGGGATATTGCTTGAAAATTGCTAAACGCGGCGTAAAACCAAACTCACTCACTCACTTCTGCACATATTTCCTGTGACATAGGGACAGGTTCTGCTGCTTCGACACGCAGTCGTGTATATGCTAACAGAGGATGACTTGTATATACAGGTTGAGATTATGGAATCTGCAGGTTAATGACTCATCTACACTGCACTGGTCGTGGTGAATCTTGATCTCAGCATCTGGACAACACTCGTTCTGTATCCCCCAGCCATGATCCTTCCACACCATCGTTCTGTATCCCCCAGCCATGATCCTTCCACACCATCGTTCTGTATCCCCCAGCCATGGTCCTTCCACACCATCGTCCTGTATCGCCCAGACCATGATCCTTCCACACCATCGTTCTGTATCGCCCAGACCATGGTCCTTCCACACCATCGTCCTGTATCGCCCAGACCATGATCCTTCCACACCATCGTCCTGTATCGCCCAGACCATGGTCCTTCCACACCATCGTTCTGTATCCCCGAGCCATGATCCTTCCACACCATCGTTCTGTATCCCCCAGCCATGGTCCTTCCACACCATCGTTCTGTATCCCCCAGCCATGGTCCTTCCATACCATCGTCCTGCATTCTCCAGCCATGGTCCTTCCACACCATCGTTCTGTATCCCCCAGCCATGGTCCTTCAACACCATCGTTCTGTATCCCCCAGCCATGGTCCTTCCACACCATCGTTCTGTATCCCCCAGCCATGGTCCTTCCACACCATCGTTCTGTATCCCCCAGCCATGGCCCTTCCACACCATCGTTTTGTACCCCACAGCCATGGTCCTTCCATACCATCGTCCTGCATTCTCCAGCCATGGTCCTTCCACACCATCGTCCTGCATTCTCCAGCCATGATCCTTCCACACCATCGTTCTGTATCCCCCAGTCATGGTCCTTCCACACCATCGTTCTGTATCCCCCAGCCATGGTCCTTCCACACCATCGTCCTGCATGCTCTAGCCATGGTCCTTCCACACCATCGTTCTGTATCCCCCAGCCATGGTCCTTCCACACCATCGTCCTGCATTCTCCAGCCATGATCCTTCCACACCATCGTTCTGTATCCCCCGGCCATGGTCCTTCCACACCATAGTTTTGTATCCCCCAGCTATGGTCCTTCCACACCATCGTCTTGCATGCTCCAGCCATGGTCCTTCCACACCATCGTTCTGTATCCCCCAGCCATGGTCCTTCCACACCATCGTTCTGTATCCCCCAGCCATGGTCCTTCCACACCATCGTTCTGTATCCCCCAGCCATGATCCTTCCACACCATCGTTCTGTATCCCCAGCCATGGTCCTTCCACACCTGTATCCCCAGCCATGGTCCTTCCACACCATCGTCCTGTATCCCCAGCCATGATCCTTCCACACCATCGTTCTGTATCCCCCAGCCATGGTCCTTCCACACCATCGTTCTGTATCCCCCAGCCATGATCCTTCCACACCATCGTTCTGTATCCCCCAGCCATGGTCCTTCCACACCATCGTTCTGTATCCCCCAGCCATGATCCTTCCACACCATCGTTCTGTATCCCCCAGCCATGGTCCTTCCACACCATCGTTCTGTATCCCCCAGCCATGGTCCTTCCACACCATCGTCCTGCATTCTCCAGCCATGATCCTTCCACACCATCGTTCTGTATCCCCCAGCCATGATCCTTCCACACCATCGTCCTGTATCCTTCCAGCCATGATCCTGCCCAGCCACCATCGTTCTGTATCCCCCATCGTCCCATGATCCTTCCACACCATCGTCCTGTATCCCCCAGCCATGGTCCTTCCACACCATCGTTCTGTATCCCCCAGCCATGATCCTTCCACACCATCGTCCTGCATGCTCCAGCCATGATCCTTCCACACCATCGTTCTGTATCCCCCAGACATGATCCTTCCACACCATCATGGTCCTTGCATGCTCCCCAGCCATGATCCTTCCACACCATCGTTCTGCCATATCCCCTGTATCCCCAGCCATGATCCTTCCACACCATCGTCCTGCTTATCCCCCACATGATCCTTCCACACCATCGTCCTGTATCCCCCAGACATGATCCTTCCACACCATCGTTCCATGCTCCAGCCATGATCCTTCCACACCATCGTTCTGTATCCCCCAGCCATGGTCCTTCCACACCATCGTTTTACATGCTCCAGCCATGATCCTTCCACACCATCGTCCTGTATGCTTCAGCCATGATCCTTCCACACCATCGTCCTGCATGCTCCAGCCATGATCCTGCCACACCATCGTTCTGTATCCCCCAGACATGATCCTTCCACACCATCGTCCTGCATGCTCCAGCATATACTCCAAACTGTAAACTCTAAAGAAATAACAAAAGTTATCTTTTTCTCCCTACTGGTTGAACATTCTTAAAACATTTCCGTTATGATATATCTGGAATATGATTGCTCTGTCTTCATGCGGCAACGAAGCTGAAGAAAAACCTGTTATTAATGCCAAAGCGCACCATGATGCCAAAACAAACCTCAGTGCTTACCGAAATGCAAGATAGGCACTCGAAAAACATTTAACATCCTCAGATGATGCAGATAGATATTCCGTAAAGACACACAAGGCAGCTTTTATCCACGATAACCATTTCCCCACGAGTGTGTGTTAGGTACATTATGTTATACAACCACATTGCAGATACATCCTCCACTCGCCTTCAGCGTCCACGGGTCAGCAGACCTGCGTCGTCCCATGCAGTGAGTAGGACCGCATGCACAGTCACTCACGTGTGACTGCCAGAAGGAGGCAGCGTGTTATTTCAGTTGGAACTCTATGTACGAGTGTGATGCAGCTCTTCGTAAGCTTGTTACCAACCACGATGTATGTGGTTCTCTTCTGGAGCTAGAAAAGTACAGATAACACGTGTAATGGAAGAAATGGGCTTTGGATTATTTCTTTATGTCATAAAGATACAAAAACTTAAATCCATTCTTTGGGTCAATTCAATTTTGGTGTACTGACACAAATACAACCATAAGAAGTAATTGATACGTTTATCAGGGCTGCAAGAGGAAGGCTCTATAGGTGGCTCGCTTGTCACGGCTAAGTCGAGGTTCGATTCCAGAACAGTCATGATAATATTGTAAAAATGGAATAAAACCTCATTTACCCACCAATAATAACATGGGTTATCTAGGACTACACGGTAGGATCAAACCCCATACAACCTGCGTCGAGATTGCAGGGATGAACACAATACATAACCTGTATAAGTATGCTCACGACATGCTGAAACATTAATTTTGATATGGACTGTGTTGAATAAACTGATTGCTAGTTTTGAAGACAGCTGAAGAGTTGAAACCGTACGAACACATTTGCGTCCATGTAAAAGTGGCATTCATAAACTTCAGCTCTTACAATTATTGTAATTGTGAATGGTCTAATTGCAGTGTAGTGGATCTAATTGAAGCGCGTCTGTGACTAGTGAGAATGTACGTGTGTGTGCAGGTCATACGCCAGCTTGTTTCAGCCCTTCATCAGGGCGTACTGTCATACACGTCTTGTTCTGTCCTTGCACGTACATTGTCGTATTGATTGTATTTTCTCATTCCCAGCAGCTGTCGCCAACCTTTACTATTTTTGAAATAGGATTGCATCTTTAATCGTGTTTAATAAAGGCACAAGTTTTCCTCTCACACGTTTTACCGCTTCCCAAATATGGTTCACTGAGCCACAGCCGGTGGCAACGGACCGGAGCACCTGCTCGCTCGCTCGTGTCATATTAAAATGGTTTAAATGCTTTCTATGTGAATTAATAACCAATTCTTATAAATAATACCAAATAAAAAATGTATAAACATCCTTTCAGCGAAATAAGAATCAATGTTTTATTGCACCTATTTACCAACAACCAACAAAGAGATTCAACAACGGCGTTGTAACTTATAAGGAAACTTCCACCAAGATTCAACAGAGGCCCAGTGACAGCCCTCACAGCAGTGACATGCAGTCAACTGTTTACTAATTAAGTAATAATGGGTGACCCCGCGGCTGAGCACGATGGGGTGGGTGGTAGATTGTACTGCATCTACCTCCACTGTGATGCGCCCGAGCCAGTTCTACGTCTACCTCCACTGTGATGCGCCCGAGCCAGTACTGCATCTACCTCCACTGTGATGCGCCCGAGCCAGTTCTACGTCTACCTCCACTGTGATGCGCCCGAGCCAGTACTACGTCTACTCCATCTACCTCCACTGTGATGCGCCCGAGCCAGTACTACGTCTACTCCCACTGTGATGCGCCCGAGCCAGTACTACGTCTACTCCCACTGTGATGCGCGAGCCAGTACCAGTCTACTACACTGTGATGCGCCCTCCCACTGTGATGCACCCCGAGCCAGTACTACGCACGAGCCAGTACTACTCCCACTGTGATGCGCCCGAGCCAGTACTCTACTCCCCACGTGATGCGCCCCAGCCAGTACTACGTTTACTCCCACTGTGATGCGCCCGAGCCAGTACTACGTCTCCACTGTGATCCCACGAGCCAATTACGTCTACTCCCACTGAGCCAGTACTACGTCTACTCCCACTGTGATGCGCCCCCAGCCAGTACGTCTACTCCCACTGTGTGCACCAGCACTCCCACTGTGATGCGCCCGAGCCAGTACTACGTGTACCTCCACTGTGATGCGCCCAGTACTACGTCTACTCCCACTGTGATGCGCCCGAGCCAGTACTACGTCTACCCCACGTGATGCGCCCGAGCCAGTACTACGTACTCCCACTGTAATACTCCCACTGTGATGCGTGATGCGCCCGTTTAGCCTCCCCGAGCCAGTACTACGTCTACTTCCCCACTGTGATGCGCCGTCTAGCCACTGTGTAGCCAGTATGCGCCTCTACGTCTACTCCCACTACTCCCATACGTCTACTCCCACTGTGATGCACCCCAGCCAGTACTACGTTTACTCCCATTGTGATGCGCCCGAGCCAGTACTTCGTGTGCCTCCACTGTGATGCGCACGAGCCAGTACTACGTCTATTCCTACTGTGATGCGCCCGAGCCAGTGCAACGTCTACTCCCACTGTGATGCGCCCCAGCCAGTATTACGTTTACTCCCACTGTGATGCGCCCGAGCCAGTACTACGTGTACCTCCACTGTGATGCGCCCAAGCCATTACTAAATCTACCTCCATCTGTGGTGCGCCAAAACCAATACTACGATTACTCCCACTGTGATGCGCCCAAGTCAGTATTACGTGTACCTCTACCTGTGGTGCGCCAAAGTCAGTACTGCGTCTACTCCCACTGTGATGCGCCCCAGCCATTTCTACGTCTATTCCCACTATGATGCGCCCGAGCCCGTCACGGTAACGACGTCTACTCCCACTGTGATGCGCCCGAGCCAGTACTATTACGTCTACTCCCACTGTGATGCGCCCGAGCCAGTACTACGTCTACTCCCACTGTGATGCGCCCGAGCCAGTACTACGTCTACTCCCACTGTGATGCGCCCGAGCCCGTCACGGTACTACGTCTACTCCCACTGTGATGCGCCCGAGCCAGTACTACGTCTACTCCCACTATGATGCGCCCGAGCCAGTACTACGTCTACTCCCACTGTGATGCGCCCGAGCCATTTCTACGTCTATTCCCACTGTGATGCGCCCGAGCCCGTCACGGTACTACGTCTACTCCCACTGTGATGCGCCCGAGCCCGTACAACGTCTACTCCCACTGTGATGCGCCCGAGCCAGTACTACGTCTACTCCCACTGTGATGCGCCCGAGCCAGTACTACGTCTACTCCCACTGTGATGCGCCCGAGCCAGTACTACGTCTACTCCCACTGTGATGCGCCCGAGCCAGTACTACGTCTACTCCCACTGTGATGCGCCCGAGCCAATACTACGTCTACTCCCAGTGTGATGCGCCCGAGCCAGTACTACGTCTACTCCCACTGTGATGCGCCCGAGCCAGTACTACGTCTACTTCCACTGTGATGCGCCCCAGCCAGTACTACGTCTACTCCCACTGTGATGCGCCTAAACCAATACTACGTCTACTCCGACTGTGATGCGCCCGAGCCAGTACTACGTCTACTTCCACTGTGATGCGCACGAGCCAGTACTACGTCTACTCCCACTGTGATGCGCCTAAACCAATACTACGTCTACTTCCACTGTGATGCGCCCAAGCCAGTACTACGTGTACCTCCACTGTGATTCGCCCGATCCAGTACTAAATCTACCTCCATCTGTGGTGCGCCCAAACCAATACTACGACTACTCCCACTGTGATGCGCCCAAGTCAGTATATCGTGTACCTCTATCTGTGGTGCGCCCAAGTCAGTACTGCGTCTACTCCCACTGTGGTGCGCCCGAGTCAGTACTACGTCTACTCCCACTGTGATGCGCCCGAGCCAGTACACGTCTACCCCCACTGTGATGCGCACGAGCCCGTACAACGTCTACTCCCACTGTGATGCGCCCGAGTCAGTACTACGTTTAACCCCACCTTGATGCGCCCCAGCCAATACTGCATCCGCCCCAACTGTAAAGAGCCCGAACCAGTCCGCGGACAGTGTGCACGTGTTCCAAACAAGCAGGGTCTCACTGCGTGCAATTACTAGCTAACTTGAGATACATCATACTGTGGTGACGGTTGTGTGTCATTTCAAAGTAAGTAAAAAATTTACGTATCTCGATGTTGCAAGGACAAACAGCAGACCACGTGAAGATAGACATCATGCGTATGTACAGCGTTCCCTGACAGCATATTCCGCTTCCTCCGGGCACCAGATCTGACAACGTGGGGGGCGCCACAGACAACATTCCCTTTACCAACAGATTACTCGGGCTTATCAATACACAGGATTAAATTGCATATTACTCAGATCAGTCAACATGAGATGTTAACACGACAGGAACATGAAACGTGAATATCGGTAAAAAGTAGTACCCATCCCGCCCCTGTGCTCTTCATCCTTGTCTACAGACCCGGTGTGTCGTGAGTGTTGATATGGTTAGGTAACGTGAATAAATGTATGCGGTCTGGTGGCAACAGGTAGACACTACACTGGTAATAGATCGTAACTCGTGGTAATATACAGGTATATAGCTGCTTTGTTTGTCTTTGGGATTTGTTTGTTTGTTGTTTAACGCTGCACTCAGCAATTTTCCATCTATATCACGGTGGTCTGAACATACTCGAGTCTTGATCAGACAATCACGATAGTCGATCTACGCAATTGGGTTACATATTACAATCGGGCAAAAGAAAGTTATCACCGACTTCACTTGATAAAAAACAGAAACACAGACGTATGTGATATTTATGACAATTATTTTACAAACAGAAATAATTTTTCAATAATTTGACTGAAAATGCATTGTAATGCTGGTCTTGCATTTTCCGCCATTCATTAAGAAAGAGTCAAGGGGTCAAAATTAAACATTACACAAATCAAAGTTCATTCAAAAAGTGCATAAAAAATCACATAATGAGACAATAGTCAGGGGACACGTCATCAGTAGTGAGCGTGACCACCCTTGGCATCCATACACGCCAACACATGTCACCAATAGTGAGCGTGACCGCCCTTGGCATCCATACACGCCAACACACGTCACCAATAGTGAGCGTGACCACCCTGGGCATCCATACACGCCAACACACGTCACCAATAGTGAGTGTGATCACGCTGGGCATCCATACACGCCAACCCACGTCACCAATAGTGAGTGTGATCACGCTGGGCATCCATACACGCCAACCCACGTCACCAATAGTGAGTGTGATCACGCTGGGCATCCATACACGCCAACACACGTCACCAATAGCGAGCGTGACCACCCTAGGCATCCATACACGCCAACACACGTCATCAATAGTGAGTGTGATCACGCTGGGCATCCATACACGCCAACACACGTCACCAATAGCAAGCGTGACCACCCTTGGCATCCATACACGCCAACACATGTCACCAATAGTGAGCGTGACCACCCTTGGCATCCATACACGCCAACACATGTCACCAATAGTGAGCGTGACCACCCTTGGCATCCATACACGCCAACACACGTCATCAATAGTGAGTGTGACCACCCTGGGCATCCATACACGCCAACACACGTCATCAGTAGTGAGCGTGACCACCCTTGGCATCCATACACGCCAACCCACGTCACCAATAGCGAGCGTGACCACCCTAGGCATCCATACACGCCAACACACGTCACCAATAGTGAGTGTGATCACGCTGGGCATCCATACACGCCAACACACGTCACCAATAGCGAGCGTGACCACCCTAGGCATCCATACACGCCAACACACGTCATCAATAGTGAGTGTGACCACCCTAGGCATCCATACACGCCAACACACGTCATCAGTAGTGAGCGTGACCACCCTTGGCATCCATACACGCCAACACATGTCACCAATAGTGAGCGTGACCGCCCTTGGCATCCATACACGCCAACACACGTCACCAATAGTGAGCGTGACCACCCTGGGCATCCATACACGCCAACACACGTCACCAATAGTGAGTGTGATCACGCTGGGCATCCATACACGCCAACCCACGTCACCAATAGTGAGTGTGATCACGCTGGGCATCCATACACGCCAACACACGTCACCAATAGTGAGCGTGACCACCCTGGGCATCCATACACGCCAACACACGTCACCAATAGTGAGTGTGATCACGCTGGGCATCCATACACGCCAACACACGTCATCAATAGTGAGCGTGACCACCCTGGGCATCCATACACGCCAACACACGTCATCAATAGTGAGCGTGACCATCCTGGGCATCCATACACGCCAACACACGTCATCAATAGTGAGCGTGACCACCCTGGGCATCCATACACGCCAACACACGTCATCAATAGTGAGCGTGACCACCCTGGGCATCCATACACGCCAACACACGTCTTCTCATTGACGATGTCAGATGACGTCAGCAGGAATACTGTTCCATAAGTCCAGTGGGTCTGTTCAAGTTCCTGTCGGTTCCTGAAGGTGGTACAAGCTGTCTCAGCTGACGATCAAGATGATTCTCAGAGATGTTCAATGGGGTTCGTGTCTGGAACACGCACTGGCCAAGGCAATACATTGACGTTAACGATGTGCAGGTATTCTCGACCAACTCTGGCGTGTAAGACCTTGCGTTGTCGTGCTGCAAAATGACTCAATTTGCTGTTGTCGAATAAAGGCACCACAAAGGATCTCCACACTTCATCCCTGTATCGCTGGGCATTCAGATTTCCTCGGATGATATAACCAGTCGTGTTGTTCTCTGGCAACAGATGCCGTCCCATACCATGACGCCTCCTCCATCGAACGGATGAACTTCTTGAACGCAATATTGGCCCCAGTCGCTCTGCCATCGTTTCTGAACAGACTAAACCGACTTTCATCTGTAAAGTGCACTTTCTCCCAGTCACGACGCTGCCACTGACGTACAGTTCGTGCCCATTGCAGTCTGCGTTCCTCGGACGGGGCGGTAGACTCGTATACCTGCCATACCAAGTCGTCGCAGGACTGTTCGCCTGCTGATGGCTTGTCCTGGTCACAAATCAGTTCCGGATCTGCCGGATGTAGCGGTCTTCGGCCGGTGTCGTGACTCTGGGACTTCCCAATCGTAATCGGTCTTGGGTCTGGCCTGTTTACTGGTAGCGGTTTATCAATTTGCTAATGGTGGCCTGGCTGCAGTTGAAGGTTCTTGCCAGCTGACGTTGTGAAGTCCCCATATTGGCCATACCGTTCGCCATGTCTCGTTGCGCTTGCGTAAGTCTTGGCATATTTGTGCTGGTTTTATGGTTACTGCGTGTTTGCTCTGACCAACATCGGCATATATGCCACAATCATGCACGTGCATTTGGACCAAAGCCACATAATTACGTTTTTCAAGTTTAGAAAAATGCTCGATTCCTACGACGTTTTCGGACAGCTGCGTTGTTATCGGGAATTACTTAGCGAGGCTTTGGATAACAAATGAACGATATGTAGGCAATATACACATAATATACAGATGATTTATCGAATATATGGACTGTGTAAGGTAAAAATCGGGTAATAAATAGGAAGCCTAAGTTATAAAATATCGGTACAGAGACATATAGACAACACACTGGTTATGTTTTAATAAAAATGCTTCAATGTAAACGGAAAGATCGATTCTATTGACTGTACACTGTATGAGTAGCGATGTGTAACTACATATAGTATCACACTACCATAAAATGAATATTATATGAACGTATTTTGCAACATTGAATACTGAACAACAACAACAACAACAACAACAGCAAATACTATTACTACTGCCACTACTACTACTACTACTACTACTACTACTAATAATAATAATAATATATATGTTTTTAAAATAAAACTCATTTGGACTTTGTACTTAAAATGTTTATGAATGCAGACTTGATCTCGTCACTATATGACTGGGATATTGCCTATATGATGTAAAACCCAACTCAACTAACAGCAACAACTACTACCACTACTACTACCACCACCACTACTACTACTACTACTACTACTACTACTACTACTACTACTACTACTACTACTACTACTACTACTACTACTACTACTACTACTACTACTACTACTACTACCACTATTACTACTACCACCACTACTACTACTACTATCACTACTACCACTAC